>NC_143134.1:107007727-107310757 GCF_059928025.1 Delphinapterus leucas | reverse complement strand
TCTGTTTCTGTAGCTCTCACCACAGAAGGGGCAAGGGTGCAGCCGAGGCCAGCTTTTCTGCCTGATTCCTGGAAAGCCTCAATCTCTGCCCTTCGCCCTCCTCCCTCCTCCCTTTTTCTAGCACATTTTTTCCTCCTGGATAATGAGGCCTCCGGAGACCAGTGGAGGTCTGAACCTCGTTATGGCTCTCTGGGTAGGCCGGCATCAATAAAGGCCGGCAGACCAGGGAGCTGGGTGGGGGGCTGGAGCAGGCAGGCAGCGGGTGGGCGACTGACGAGGGGGGCGCTTTGTAGACTTTCAAATCCCTAGATTTGTTTCACAGTGAATTATAACTGAACTCTTTAGTGCCTGGGGCTCACAGAGGGAAGGGTGGGAATTCACCCGGGTGCAGCGAGAAAAGGCCTGAGGGGGAGACGGGTCGGGGAACCCAGTGTGGGTCCCAGGCACGTGGGACGTGAGTGAGGTCTCCTGTGCTCTGTGTAGAGTGTAGGTCCCTGTCTTTGCTGGGTGGAAGTCAGGGTGGAGTAGAGGCAGGGCGGGATGGAGTGCAAGGAGCTCCCGGTCAAGATCCTGCCTCTGCTTCCTGGGGTGACCTGGCCCAGTCCTCTCCCTCTCTGAGCCTCAGTTTCTCCATCTGTACAATGAGGGGCGTGTATCTGATGATCTCCAACTTCCTTGAGACTCTGACATACAGCCTTTGTGCGTGCGCCTGGGCGTGTACAGCCCATCAGAGTACATGGGGTGCTCGGTGAGGTGAGGGAAGCAGGGTGCGCAGGGTGCGCTCGTGCAGGTCCGGGAGAGTCAGGCAGAGAGACGGACAGAGAGAGATGGAGAGAACAGTGGGGATGGAGGGAAAGAACGTGGGCAGGAGGGAGGCAGAGCCAGGTCACAGAGGTATCAGGAGAAGGGAGAGAAAGAGCGTGAAGAAAGAGGCAGGAGAAGAAATGAAGCTGGAGATGGGCAGAGAGCGGGAGCGGGGAGGACGAGGAAGGAGGGGTGGAGAGCCCTGGGGCGCACGGGGGCGCAGGGAGCTGCTGGCCAGGCCCAGGGCCAGGCCCACAGGTGCAGAGTGCTGCGTAAGCCCTCACAGCCGTGCTCTCGGCTCATCGGGGAAACAGTGCACCCGGCCTCGGGTTTTGCAGCGGGCGGGCAGACGGCAAGGCCTCCAGCGCCCCGGCGGAAAGGCTGAACCCGCCCTGCAGCCCTGCCTCTCTCACTTCCTCCAGCGTGAGGGGCCAGTGCCCAGAGCTGGCACATGAGGCCTGGGATCGTGCTGCCCCGGAGGACAAGAGTGGGGTCGCGAGTGATCGGGTGACACCCAGGAATGTGGGAGCGGCCAGCGCCAGTGTGAACATGGCCTTCCAGCAGCCTGACCGTGGGAAGAGCACAGCCCTTGGATGCAGGCTTGGGGTCGAGCCCTCACCCTGGGCCATCGCCCGCTCCTGAGGTCTCAGTGTCCACAAGGGGAGAATGCAGACAGTGGCCCTCATTCCACATAACCATCCTGGGAGACCAGTGGGGGTCTGAACCTCGTTCAGACCTCGTATGCTAAGCTCCGGGTGCACAAACACGGTAGGTGCTTCGTACACAATTGGTGTTACTAGTTCCCCGTATCACATATTAATTGCTTTCCACCAAATAAGCAAGGCACGAGAAAGATACCAGAAGCCTAGGCTATGGAATATCCCAGAGCTTATATTAGAGAAGCCAAGAGCACCGTCCTGACCAGTGAGGACGCTCCAGTCAGGCAGACACAGGTCTGTGACCTGACTCTGCTCTTTCTACCCAGGTGTTCTTGGGGCCTCAGTTTCCTAATCTGTACACTAGGCACATTAGTCCTCTAACTCCTAGGCTGTCATCAGGATTCAGCGGGACAATACATAAAAGATCCATAGCACAGGGCCTGGCAGAGGGAAGGTATTAAACACTCGAGGGCTGGAAAAATGATGGTGAACAAGTCTTCACTCCACAGAGCAGATGTGACCGTTAGATGCTTTCACGTATGTAGAGGGACTAATGCAGGACCAGAGCGTATAAGTGGTCAACAAGGTCATTTCCCTCCCTGAGCCGCAGGTGGGTGGCCCCAGTCACTCACCTCCACCCGCGTGGGGTTCAGCCAGTGGGGGATGTCACGGACGGTCACGTTCACTGGCAGGATGATGGACTCGCTGTTGTGGTCCAGGCACGAGGTGGCACACTCCGACCCTGAGGGGAAGCCGAGAGTGAGGTGGTGGCTCAGCCCCCGTCTCCTGATGCCAGGGGCTGCCCCACCCCCAGAGTGGACCCTGCCACTCCCTGGTCCCCAGTGAGTGGGGATGCCCACCCTCAAGGGCAGTGGGCAGGAGTGAACGCCCCAGCAGCGCCACCTCTGGTCTCCCTGACCGTTCTCTCGTCTCCAGTCCAGCTGGCGCGCACCACCACGGTCAGCAGCCCTCAGCCCAGGTTGGTCCTGCTCCTCCTCTGCTCAGAAACCTTTCGAAGGTTCCCCACATCCAGGACAAAGTCCAGATCCCTCTGCTCGGCACCCATGCCCTCCCACGGTCTGGTCAACCTTATCTCCCACTAACCATCTTCACACCCTCCCACTAACCGGACTGTGCTCGGTTTTGCATGGGAGTCCCACACTTCCTCGTCTCTGTACTTCTGTTCCTGTCCATCCTGTCTCCTGAATCGTCCCCCTGATCTGCCTTTGCACGGTCAAATCCTACCAGTTCTTCAAAGTCCAGCTCAAATCCTCCAAGAAGCCTGCCCTGATTTCTGCAGCTGAGTGAGAGCAGAGTTTGGCACTGAGGAATCTCACTCCGGTGTTGGGCTTACCCCCTTTCCCTCCTTTTCCCAGTAACAGGGATGCCCTGGGAGGGCAGGGATGGGATCAGTTCCTCTCTGAGCCTAACCCAGTGCCTGACACACAGGGGTCTGCTCAGCAGGCGTCAACCAAATGAATGGTGAGCCTGTCAATGCAACGTCGACGTCTCAGCCCCATACTTCTCCTCCCACACCGCCTGCATTCGCGCCCTCTGTGCCCTCAAGACCATCCCTGCCCCTCTTCCACTAGCGTATGACCAGTTAATGACCCTTCAGACCTCAATCCACGTGTCGCTTGCTCGGAGAAAACCTCCATTCCTGACGGGCCAAACCCTCTCACTGGCACCCAGCACAGATTTGTCACATTGGCTTGGTGTCTGTTGTACCAACAGCTCTCTTCCCTGCTCGACTGTAACTCCACGAGGCCAGCACTGCCCGCGCTCCCCCTTCTATGCCCAGAGCCTGGCACTGTGCGTGGCAGATGGCAGGCACTCAGTGAGTATCTGTGAAGTGAGTGAAAGGGACAAGAGTGAACGGGTGCATAGGTGGTTGAGGAAATGAGAGAGAGTGAATGAATGAATGGATGACTGGCACAATGAGTGAATGATGAATGAGGCATCTCGTGGTGGAGGAAGTGGGTACCTAGATGGATGAGTGAATGAATAAATGACTGAGTAAGTGGATAAAGGGATGAAAACATGAATCAGGCAGTGAGTCGGTGAAGGCGCCATGACCAACAGGGCCAGGGTTAGTACACAGAAGCCCTTGGTCCAGGGACTTCTTCAGCTGACTTTCAAGCTATGGGTTAGCAAGATGGCTGTAATTTGACTCATACATTCTCTGTCCTGACCTCACTGATTCTGAAGTCTCCCAAAAATCAAGCTCATCCCATGGGATGTCCCCAGGACTCCCAAAAAAGTGCTCATTCACATGGACAAAGAACTGTTGTGTCAGAATCTGACCAGGGCCCTAAGGAGGTCATTCCCCTGCCTTAGGGCCAAGACCACCCTTGAACACTAAAAGGTTTACAAGAGTCAACTCTCTTGAAAAACATCCTATGCTGTGAGCCATTCTAAAGGCTCCCTGCAAACGTGTGTGTGTGTGTGTGTGTGTGTACACACAGTATGTATATATGTTTATGCATACATGCAGCTAGACGTACATAGACACTTGTATATGTATATATAGTTTATCCAGTGCCCTTCCTGTTGCCACCTACCTTGTCACCCTCTTCAACCTAAGAGACTCACAGAACTCACAGAATCGGAAGAGGTAGCAAGGGTGGGGTGGCGGGTCCAGGACAATCTCTGGAACCTCTTTAATTTAAACATGGGGCCACTGAGCCCAGAAGGTGGGGATGGGGATATTCCCGGTCCTGCCAGGTGTTTTTCACCCGTCACTCGTTCCCCTGCACACCCAGTGTCATCGCATCCGTCTCGGAGGCGACAGCGTGCAGTGTGCGAGCTCCGGTCGCAGAGCTGGCGAGTAGGGGGCCGTGAATGAAAGCCCGTGCCTCTCTGAATTCCAAGCCCAGCGATGGATACGGCGGAGACACAGAGGGAAGAGAAAAGAAGGCAGCAGTGGAAGGGGACAGAGAGGGGTGAAGAGTCAGAAGAAAGAAAAGAAACGGGGGACACACAAAAAGACAAAAAAGGTGAGTGACGAGAAGAAGAGGGATCCCCAAGCAGTCAGAGACACTCAGTGGTGTGTGTCTGTCACGAGATCCGTTCTGAAGATTTTAGGGAGCAAGAATGAAACCAGGCTGCGATGATAAAATCCTTTCGAGAAAAGAAGATGCAGCCTCTGAGAAGTAGACAACGGTTATTTATCCCAAAAGGGGGGAAAAAACTGGTCAACACAGGAGGCCACCGCCGCCTTACGCAGGAGCCACATCTTAATTTCTCTTTCCCCGTACCTCCCCCTCGGCACTTCCCTCCCCCATGCCGCGGCTCTGGGCCTCAGGACCAGGCTGCTGTGTTGTGATACATGAGCCCTAATCGGCATCACTACAGAATGGTGATCTCAGCGGCCCCCGCCTCCCCTTCCCGGGAGGAGCAGGGACGGTGGCAGCGGCCTTGGTGGCAGTAACAACTTTCTGAGGACCCCTCACTGCCACAGAAGCCTCCCCAGGCTGCTTGGGGAGGGACCCTGGAAGAGCTGCTCTGGGTGGCCCCAGCACGTGGGCCCCAGCCACCGAGCTGGACACGTACGTCACCTGTGCCCTGCTTACCAGGCCTTTGGTCGAGTCTCTCTCCTTGGTGAGGTGGGCTCTGTCCAGGGAGGAGCTCAGAATGCGGTAGGAGGGAGAGCAGCCTGGGGGGTGGGGGAGAGAAGCCTCTCCCCTCCGTCCTCCGGCCACCCCCTCAGTGCCCCAGGCCGCTTTTACTCTCTCAGCTCTCCCTGTGTGCCCTTACCCGCCCACCGCCCATCCCGGGTCACCGTATTCATAAAACTGGCATCTGCATGGCCGTGGGAGCATGAGGAAGGGAAGGAGATTCAGGTTCCGATGTCAGACAGCTTGCTTTCCCTTTCTGCTCTGACCATGAAGAAGCTCAGCGGGTAAAGCAAATGCTACCGTCACCCCTCCCCCTCCCTCCTGACCATTCTGTGGGCCAGCAGAGAGCCAGGCATTCTGGCTCACTTTCGCGTGCCTGTGACAGGTACACACAATACAGGTTCAAAGGGGCCACGAGGTGTGTTAGTGTATGTGTGTGCGAGCTACACGCAGGTTTATGGGTGGCGAATGTGTGTGGCGTCTCGCTGAAGTGTACGTGCTAGGCATGGGCTCACCACATGACGTGTGTGTGTGCATCTGGTTAAGTA
This sequence comes from Delphinapterus leucas, assembly GCF_059928025.1. Lineage (NCBI taxonomy): Eukaryota > Metazoa > Chordata > Mammalia > Artiodactyla > Monodontidae > Delphinapterus > Delphinapterus leucas. The sequence goes on along the minus strand of NC_143134.1, from coordinate 107,305,129 downwards.
TCTGTGCGTATATGAATATATGTGCTTGAACGTGTCGGTGGATGCAGACATGCAGGAGGTCTGTTTTTCAACAGAATTTTTTCTCCCAGGGTTGCTCAAGGCCAGCCGTGAGTGTGACTGACTATTCACGCGCATGCCCTGACTGAGCTGGGGACAGGGACCCCATCACAGACAGAAGTGTCCAGAGCCATGAACACCCCTCAGGGATAATGGAGAGGAGAAAGCCTTGGCCTTGGGATGGAAGAGCCAAAGCTACTTGCCATTGCTACACCTGTTGCCCCAACTCTCTAGAAAGCTTGTAGTGGCAGGCCCTATAAATCCCACCTCTCTGCAACCCTCCTGGTCAGGGTCCTTTGGATCGGTGGCTCGGCAAGATCTTAAAGTACCTCTGGAATCAGCAGGGACAGAACCATGTCCGTGGGTGTTTTCTGACCCGTCCTGGACTGACACAGGAGGGTTGATCCCTACTCTGAGTTCAGGTGAAGAACCTCTGCACTTGGAGGCTACATTTTTCCATCTTTAAAAGGAAGTGGTCAGGCCCCCTTACGCCTCTGCTCTCCAGCCACGGGCCTCCCTTCTGGACATGAAACGGTAACTCGTTTTACTAGGTGAGGAACACATTGACTCTGTGTGGCTGGGAGTGAGTGCCTGCACAGATAACCTTCTGCTCCAGACATCCCTGGTGATTGTCCCAGGACTGGCCATGAGAAAGGACATCCAATTCCCTGGGCTTTTCATCGTGGTCAATTAGGGAATCAGCCCAAGAGGTCATCAGTATCACTGCCCTCAACTGAGATTAGACTCAATGCACACCCAGCTCCCCAGAAAGCCGCAGGCCTGTGATTAACGCGTCTGTCCAGACACCTGCTTTCAACCAGACAAACTCCTGGCATCAAACCCCAGGTTGTCTCCCTTCACTTGGCAAGCTGGTCTATCACCACGCAAATAGTATTCTGAAAACACTATTCATCCTTATTTAGGAGGCAACTGGAATGCCGTGGAAAGGACTCAGGCTTTGGGGAAGGAGAGGTGGCAAAGATCCCTTTGAGTCTCAATTTCCTCATCTGTTAAAGGTTACTGAGAGGAAACGAGATAATGCCTCTGAAGGGCTTGGTGCGGCACTGACCCACAGTCGGTACTCCGAATGACCAGCATTACATAAACTTTAAGATTAATAACAAAGGCTGCCACGCTGGACCACGACTGCTTCCCTAAACAGGACGCGTGTTTTCATCCCTCCCTCCCTCCCTTTGCCACGTGATTCCTTCTGCCTGGAGCGCCATTTCTTGCCCCACAAGCTCTTGCAAATCCCTGTATAAGCGTCCCTTCCTCTGGGAGCCTTCTGTGTCCCCGGAGACACCGGTCAGCTGTTCTGTACTCCAGTGGAACTGTGCACGCTCACCCAACACTGCTTTGCCAACATCCCTGCCCTGAACTCTCTCTCTGGGAGGACAGGGTCTGGTCTCATTCCTCTTCATTTCCCCAGTGCCTCATGCAAGGTCTCACATAGCACGGCTGCCCAAGTCCTCGGCAGGGCGTGAGCCCGGAGCTCCTGGAAGGACGTGCCCTCCCACTGCTCAACCCGACACGCCCGTCGTACCGATGGCATAGCCTGCAGGGCACTGCAGCTTCAGGTTGCTGTTGAGCTGGTCCGGGGCTGAGCACTGGCCTTGCATCTCCTGGCAGACGTGGAAGGAGCCGCTCCAGGTGCCATCTTTCCGGCAGTGGATGACGTTGCTCCCGTGCCCCTGAACGCCACAGAAGCACAGTCAGGACCAAGAGAGACCCCACCCTCCACAGAAGAAGCCTCTGAGTGTTGCATCTCCCCAGAGCTCTGAAAATGTTAAAAAAACAAGTTCTTAACAGTGGTGGAAACCCAACCACCTTCAGACAGAGGAACCGTAATATCTCCATTTTACAGACAGGGAAACTGAGGACTCAGTGTGGGAACAAACTTGCTCAAAGCGTCCTGGAGAGTTTAACTCCCAGGTTTCCTAAATCTCAGTGGTGCTCTTTCAGAGATTTCAATCGGAGAAATGTGTTCTGCTTGTTCGTTTGTTTTTAACTGAGAGGGTGGGACCCACGTGCACCCCCAAGGTGTACCGTAAGTAAACATGGGTCCTGGCGCTGTTTGGAAGGAGACAGGCATACACCAAGGCTCATTTCCTCTCAATCGATGAGAAAGCGTCCCAGGCCAGGGCTCTGCCACGTGCTAAGTAGGCGACCTTGGCTCCGCTGAGGAGCTTTCTCTTCCAGGGATCCCCTCCTCTCCTTCCCCTTCCCGTCCTCCCTTCCGCTCCATTCCATTCCAGCAATAATGGCACCAAGAGGGTGGGGCGGGGGGGGATACTTCCATCTGCGCCCTCCCCTCTGATTCTTTAAAATAGGCAACATTTCCCATTTCTCAATCTTCTGCAAAGTCACGGGCAAGTGCAGCCTGCAGACGTCGTCCTTCCTCCAAACCGCTTTGCACATCTAAGATTCTAATGGGAGGTGTCCAGCTTTGTCGAAATTTCAGAACCACCCCTAAATCCAAAGACCGTTTCTTAGTGTCCACTCTGGGTTCAGGACCGTGCTCAGTGACTGCGCTGTGTGCACCCGGCGAGAATAACCGGATGTGAGGGGCAAGCTGGGAAGGCCTCTGAGAGGAGGTGACATACGGAAAAGAGTTTTCAAGATTCTGTGTGGAATCAGGCAGAACAGGGAGGGAAGGACACCTGTGCAAGGCCAAAGGGCACGTGCAAGTTCGAGAGGGAGGGAGTCGGGAAGAGCTGGTACGGCAGGTAAGGTGTGGAGCCTTAAACGGCCACTTATGGAGTCTGGACTCTACCCCTTGGAACTGGAGAACCACGGGTAGTCTCTGCACAGTGGGGCCTCCCGTGTGAGAACAAGCTGTATAGCGTCTCCCTCTTTCACGTTTAGGATGAGAAGAGAAACTCTACGTGAGGCCAGAGCAGCTGACCACGCTCCGCCAATGAAAATGTCTGCGGAATGGCTCCCATGCCCTTCAGCTGCCACTCAAGCCCCTGCGTCTGGCCTCCAGAGCCCTCAGAGCCTTAACTCTGCCTGATTCTCCAGCTCCCCGCTGCCCACGGCACCACCGCTGACCTTGAACTCCACCAGTCGCCTGCATTCTTGAAGGCGCCCCGTGAGGTGCCACACGGCCGTGCTTCTCCTCCTGTCTGCTCTGTCCCTCTCCCCTGCCCTCCCGCCCAAACACCGGCACAGACCTTTTCTGGCACAAGCCATCCTGTCCTAACGCCACCCCGGTCCTGCACAGAACGCTACCTGAAGGTCTCTGACACCCACTGCCTCTGTATCCCCACTGCTCCCTCCTAGACGATGAGCTCCTTAGTCATCCCTGCATCCCCAGGGCCTTCCACAACACTTAATAGGTCCTGGCCTTTGGTCCATTCACGCGTCACTCAGTATTTTTGCTCACTCGAGAACCATTTAACAAGATATGGAGTCAACAGGTGACAGTTATGGAAGGAATTTGTTTAAAACACAAGAAGAGAAATGAATGCATGAATCAAGATATGAGTAAATGAAGACATGAACGAATACGGAAATAAATGAATGAGTGCACACATGAAAAAATAAACTCTTGGAAAGGGTTGATGCAGGCTGAAGCTCCCCTGTCTGAGAATACAGCTGCAAGGAGAGGGGATTTAGAGAGAAAGGGGGCCCCTCTCTGAGCCTCACGTGGACCAGCACGAGGAGGGTCCAGTTGTGGTGGAAGCCTCTGTGGCCGTCGAGAAGGGTGGCCCATCCCGAGCACGCAGCTGTGGGATGATTGCCGAGTCCACCCAGAGGTTCCATGTGAGCTCAGGGAAAGTGTAGGCAGCTTCATGTGGCTTCAGAGAACCCCGACTCTCCCTCCCAGAGCCCCAGGCCCCGTGATTCGGCTGGGCCCTCATGGGAGTAGGAAATTGACCCCAATTTCCTGGAGCCTTGGCCTGGGCCTATGATGCATTTGGCCTCCAGCCCCTGAAGGGCTGCAGACCTCAGCACTATGTGGGCCAGAGCTGGCTGGAGAGCTCGGTTTGCAACAGAGAATGTATTAGAACTGACTGGAATCTGCTCAGGGAATTTCAGACTGGGGAGGCTCCACTATAGAAGGTGGGAGCATAAAGCTATGGGTCTTGCTACCTCTTGACTCTCTCCCTCCTGCCCAGGTCATCGAGCACCTGCTGCTGCTGACTATATCGGCCTTACAGAGGACGGGATCCTTCTGGGCTGGGCTTCCAAACAAGGCTTACTTGAGGGCTGGCAGTCCAGGGCGGGCTTCTACAGTGGAACCCAGACGACATGTCCAGCCCCATCTCTTGCTACACACATGTCCTTCCTGCTAGTCTGGGGTCACCCGTCTCTCCTGCACACTTCTCTTGCTTCCCACCACCATCCCTTTGTCCCTACTGTGCCCTCTGCACGGCAGACCTCCTGGAGCCCCTCCAGATGTTCGAATCCTCCTTTGGGAATAGATCTTGGTGCACTCAGGGCTGCCTACCAACCGATGCGGACCCTCAGAGTAAGATCCATAATGTTGAGGCTAGTTTGCTCAGAGATGACCTGACATTGAGGACCCAATCTGGGAAGACCAGAGACCACGGGCAGGGGACCCACTGTGTGTACTTGGCTCCAAACACACAGTGCTGCATGCCAGGGTGAAAATTCTCACCAGGGGGGCTGAGCATCCCTCAGCAAAGCATTTTGCCTCTCTGTGCCTGTGCATCCATCTGTAAAAGAGCATATTGTGCTCTCTCGACCCCTCTTCAGCTACACAGGTCCACAAAGAGCCGCAGGCATATAACGTAGTATCAAATGCCTAGTATGTGCCAAGTGTTTTACGCACATTTAAAAATGCTTTTAACAAGGTAGTGTAGAAATTATGTCCCTTTTACAGATTTGGAAACTGAGGCTCAGCTAGGAAGTGAAAGATGAGTTTTTAAATGATATTGGTGTAATGGTTAAGAGTATGGACTTAAGCCAGCTGACCAGGTTCAAATCCCATCTCTGCAACTTTCCCACTGTGTAGACTTGGGGAAGTTCCTTAACTCCTCTCTGCCTCAGTTTCCTCAACTGTTAAATAAGGCTGCAGTTCACGGCCTGAGAAAGTCACCACGAGGATTAAGTGAGTTAGGTTACGTGAAGCATTTAGAGCTTAACGCACACATCAAGCTCTCTAAGGGTTAGCTGAGCTCTTAACCACCCTGTTGCACTGTCTCCAAGGGAACTTCAGAATCAGCCCCAGCGTCACCCACATTCTAGAAATGGCAGCCACCAAAATAGGGAGGCAGCAGGCCCAAGTCACGCAGGTCGTCGGGGCCAGAGCCAGACCTCTTCCTGTAAGCCTCTGAGCTTTACTACAAGGCAGGGGAGGGGAGGTGGAGAGGAGAGGCTGGGGGATGAGCGGAGAGGGAGACCTAGACTTTTTCTACTTAGCAGAAATGAAAATAAACAAAATAATGGCAGAGAGAAACATGGCAACATCAGAGCCAGGCAGAACTGCAAGGTGCAGTGCAGGATATAAACAGTTAAGCTTTGGAGGCAGCCTGACCTAGCAACTGGAGTCTCCGTTCTACCTGGACTTCCTAGTTGAATAAGGTGGGCAAGCCACTTTACCTCACTGAACCACATCTTCCTCATCTTCAAAACGGGACAGTAATGCCAGATGCTGTGGGGCTTAAATGAAGTAGTCTGTGTAAAGCACTTAGCCCAGACTGAAATGTAGTAAATGCTCAATAAATCACAGCTGCTGTTCACTCTTTGCCTATGTGTCCAGTCAATGGCCTTACATGCATTTTGCTTCCTCCCAGTGAGATTCAGGGGTGACATGCAGCTCCAGGAGTAAGGATGGGCAGAAAATGTGGCTTGTGCAACGACTTGGTTAGGAGATCTGAGACTCTGTGTCAGATCTGACTCTGCTGGTATCAATAACTTGCTGTGTGACTTGAGGTACGTTGCTTCCCCTCTCTGGGCTCCAGTGGTCCCATCTATAAGGGAAGTGTGTTGCAGTAGAAAATCTCTGAGGTCTGGCCCACCTCCAACATCACATGGGCCTGGGATGTCTCTGACTTCCTCTGGGAAGCCCTGCGTTCTCGGGCAAGCATGTGACAACCCTGAAACTAGAAGCTGCCCCTGCTCTGGGAGGCATTATACATGTGAGAGCTGTGCTGTGTCCAGAGCAGACCCAGAAAGGCAGGGCCAGCTGCACACCACTAGTGGCAGAAAGGCTTTTACAACCTTCCTCTGTGATCCGTGCAAAGAACTGGGTGCATTCCTGGCTCCACTCCCACCCTTCCTCTCTGGCTCCCGCTGTGTTGCTAAAGTCCACCACTGAGTGCATTACTTCATTCCGAAAGCACCTTTAGCTTCTTCCTCTCCTGCTGCAGCCCCTGTGCATGCATCTCCCACAGACCCTGTCCCCATCCCAAGACAGCCCACTCCCCAATCACCTACAAAGCCTCCCACAGTGCTTCTCGCTGTTTTATCACCTCGGACAGCTCAGGGGCATCTGAGTTAGATTAAATGCTCAGACAATTAGCACTTCTCTCCAGTCGCCTGGAGATGGAATCCCTGTCCTTTGCCACTCCCTGCCCTGGAAATGTCTGGAGACAGTGGGAAATGCAGGGCCCTGGAGCCAGTCATCACCACCTACTAACTCATAACAGTGGGCAAGAGCTTGGCTTCACAAGCTTTCTTCCCTTATCTGCAAAATGGGCATATCGCTTCTTTTTCAGAAGTTTATGATGAGGTGTCAAAGTGAGAGAAAATCTGTGCCTTCAGTTTGGCAGTCAGGAAACACTTAAAACAATTTTTTTTTAAAAGCTGTTATTGTTAAGGTTCTCTGTCTTGGTTTACAGGGATAATAACACTATAAATTCTAGAGCTGAACTGTTCAATATGGTAGCCACTATACAAGTGTGGCTATTTACATTTAAATTTGAATGATTTAAAATTAAGTAAAATGTAACATTTAGCTGTTCAGTCACTTAGCTGTATTTCAAGCGGTCCATAGCCACACGTGGCTGGAGGCCACCATATTGCACAGCACAGACATGGAACACTTCCATCATAGCAGAAGGTTCTACAGGGTAGCGCTCATCTAGAGAGTCTATAAATTCTACAGGTTTATGTGAGCTAGAGGTCAGGTTCCTATGGTTCCTATTGGTCTCCCCAACCTATATCCTGGCCTCACGCATGATGGTTGACTTTCTGGGGCTAGCTACCGACAGAGGGCTAACTTTCAAGCCATTGCCTTTGTTTCCACGTTCTGTAAGAGCCCACGTGGCACATCATGATGCATGTGGCATCTCTCCACTAGAAGTGACCTTAACGGCAGGCTAGTTCATTTGTGCCTTCCCCAGGGCTGCCATGCACGGTGGCATAGGTTGTACACTCTACGATTCCAGGGGTTACTCATAGGCATGCCTTACTTTCATTACCTCATTTAACCCTCACAAATAAACTATAAGGTAGGTAGTATTATTTCCCCTCCCCCATTTTATGAATGAGCAAACTGAAGCTTAAAGAGTTAAACAACTTGCCCAAGTCCTCCAGCTAGCAAGTGGTGAAGCCAGGATTCACACTCAGAGTCCAGATCCAGCGTCATACTGGCTCCCAAGGAATGAATGAAGTCGAGGTTTGATTTGCTAATTTACTTTTAGTGGCCGTGGGAAGGAGTATGTGAACCTCCCCTGCAACGGTCCCTGTCCTCTCTCGCCAGGATCTGGAACTTGTTTGGAAAGCAAAGAATTCTCGCTCCATACAAGCTGCTTGATTCAAGATACTCCGTGCCGTGCGTTTCAGCTGTGCTTACAGGCAGCAAGAGGGGATCTGAGGTGAATACTAGATTTGGCTCTCAGGCCCCTGGTCTGAGGGTAGAGGAAATTCATTTGCAGTACAAACTAGAAACGTCAATTGTATTAGGAGCCCATTTGGCATGCGTTCCCTCATTCTTCTAGCCGGCAAGCAATACCCTCTGCTCCTTTGTGCCTGGCCTCTCTGCCAGTTGCCAAACAGAACTGCTTGAGTCGTCTGATAAATTTACATTTTCCTCTCCTTTAAATACAAACTGGCCATGAAAGGTACTTGGCAGGCCGCAGGCAGGCTGGGTTTCGGTTTGCTAACGTGACCACGGCCAGAATATTATTCGGCTCAGCAGTTCTGGTAACTGTTAGCAACAGTTTTACGTAAGGGAGAGAGAGGGAAGTTGATCGGCTGCGTGAGGCCACGGTAATCTCTGGCCTTTGCTTGTTCTTGGCACTGGCTTCCACTTCCCTGGCAGCCGGGGATGGGAATGACTTGGGTGCACAGACATCCCTGGGTTTTTCAGGTGCTGCCTATTGGATTCAGTCTGTCCACAGTTGGGGGGGACCTGGGTTCCGATTCGGACTCAGCCGACACCAGCTATGTCACCTTGGGTGGGTGAGTGACTTTCTTGTCTGGAAAACGAGGAGACTGGCCTGGATGTTCATTGCAGCTCTTTCTCATGCCCTGTCACTTCCTGAGCATCTATTAGGTGCTTGGCACTATCCCAAGTGCTGAAAACATAGGGAAGATTAAAGCTGTGGTCAGGCGTTTCAGAACCTGGCGGGGGGGGGGAAGGGGGAGGTGAAATGAATTACAATGCAGCGTGGTCGATGCTGTGAATGGGGGGACCCCTAGGAGGGGCATGGAGCCCACAGGGGAAGGGTCAGGAAAAGGTCCTTGGAAGGAGGCTACCTGGGCTGAATGGTGAAGGATGGTTAGGAGTGAGGTGGCTGGAAAAGGTGACAGGGGCTTTTTCACAGAGAATGCCCAGGTGAAGGGGAGATCCGTCTTACTGGTGATGGGGGAGACGTCCTGAATGCACAGGTGGGATTTATCCTAAGGGAGATGGGGGTCGCTGGTTCGCAAAGGGCTTTGAGCAGGGGAACTGTTACGATCACATTTGTGCTCTAAACAAACCACTCTGGCTGAAATGCGAACAATACACTGGAGAGGCAAGGAGAGAGCAGGGAGATGGTCAGGAAGCTGCATGGCGGCCCAGGAGAGTGATGCTGGTGGCCTGAGTCAGGGTGGTGGCACTGGAGCCAGGTGAGAACAGTTCAGAAGCTGACTGAGAGAGAGAACGGGTAGGACTTGGTGGCTATTTGGAGGTGGGAGCGGGAGTGAGATGAGGTGAGGATGCCGCTTTGACACTGTCTGGTATTTGGTAGATGCTAATAAAGACTAAGGACTGACAGGGGGAGAAACTTGCACTGCGGCCCAGTTGGCTGAACCCTGGCCTTGCACACCTGTGAGGCATGGGGCTTGAGGTGTCAACCCTAAATGGTTGGTTCTCTCAGGGTTGGAGCTCCTTGTGGACTTAGGTCTTCTCTGGAGCCAGCTGGCTCGTCATTCTCTTTCCCACTCTTGATTCCCTACCCGTCTTAGTGGGTGGAGTGGGGGTGTATGTGTCAGGAGGAAGGAAAATGCATTCACAGAACTCCTTCCGCAGGGCCGGCAGGAGTGTTGGACTTTGTCTCAGTTACATGTGGATTGAGATAAAATTCCATCTCCCTCTGTCCTTCCTTCTTCCATAGTATTCTCAAAACTGTACATCTAGTCTAAATATGGTTCCCTTTCTCTTTATGCTTGAGGAGCCAGCTCATGTCTCAAGACAGTGAAAGTCATGATTTTAAGTATTTCAGGGACCAACGTCCTGTCCTTCCTTCTTCCATAGTATTCTCAAAACTGTACATCTAGTCTAAATATGGTTCCCTTTCTCTTTATGCTTGAGGAGCCAGCTCATGTCTCAAGACAGTGAAAGTCATGATTTTAAGTATTTCAGGGACCAACGTAAGTGGTGATGGTGGTAGAAAGTTGGCCAAACAGCCCTTGGTCATTCCTTAACTCGGATCGACTTCATACACTGGGATTCCACACGTGATTTCTTTCATAGGGGTTCAGAGCTAAGAATCTCTGAACCAGTAAAATGCAGAGATACAGGGAGGACAACGAGGCTCAGAGAGATTACAAAGCAAGATGGCGAGAACCCAGCTCCTTACATCTGCGTTGCTGATGTTGCTATTATACGGTTCTGGCATCCGTAGAGAGTCTCCTAGAGGACGTGTTTTTTTTGTTTGTTTGTTTGTTTGTTTTTTATGCGGTATGCGGGCCTCTCACTGTTGTGGCCTCTCCCGTTGCGGACAGGCTCCGGACGCGCAGGCTCAGCGGCCATGGCTCACTGGCCCAGCCGCTCCGCGGCATGTGGGACCTTCCCGGACCGGGACGCGAACCCGCGTCCCCTGCATCGGCAGGCGGACTCCCAGCCACTGCGCCACCAGGGAAGCCCTGTTTGTTTTTTTTTAATTTGCGGTACGCGGGCCTCTCACTGTTGAGGCCTCTCCCGTTGCGGAGCACAGGCTCCGGACGCGCAGGCCCAGCGGCCATGGCTCACGGGCCCAGCCGCTCCGCGGCATGTGGGATCTTCCCAGACCGGGGCACAAACCCGTGTCCCCTGCATCGGCAAGCGGACTCTCAACCACTGCGCCACCAGGGAAGCCCGAGGACGTGGTTCTTAAAACACTGGCCGCTCTTTGGTAAGCAGAGAGGAGCGGGACCTAAGTATAGACCTCAAGTTCAAGGAGTCTCACCTGGGTGGCATCGCCGTCTTCACACTTGACCCTGCACTCGCTGTTGAACTGGAAGCCATTAGTGCACTGGTAGAGCCCGTGGAATTTCGGTGGAGGAGGGTCACAAGTCACCGGAACACAAGCCCCCTCCTGCCAGCTGCCATCTTGGGTGCACTGGGTCTTGAAGGCCCGTCTTCAAGGAAGAGATAAAAGAAGAGACATCTCAAGGACCAAATGGCTGGAGCCACGCTCTGCACCCACGTTTCTCTGGAGCTGGCTAGCCCCACGTCTCCCTTTCCCCTTCCTGATTCCCTGCCTGTCCTGTTGGGTGGTAGGGGTTAAGGTAAACGTTCCTTTCCCAGGGCCAAGCAAGAGTTACCTGCGGACTGAAATAAAATTCAAGCCCTGCTGGCCCATCTCCTCTGATGGATCCTGGCGCAAGGATGGTATCAGTACCCACCATTTACTATATACCAGGCACTTTGCAAGCACTTTACGTATACATCCTCATTCATTTTTCACAGCAATCTTATGTGGTAACTGTTATTATCATCCCCATCTTATTGCTGAAAAGTAGAGGCCCAGAGAAGTGAAGTCAGTTGCCTGAGGGCACACAGCCGGCAGGCAGCTGTTAACAATATCCTTCTAGATTCCCACCAAAGAGAATGCGAGGAATGGTGGGTACCGTCTCTAGCAGAGAAGTGAGCACTTCCTTCTAACCAGACAGGCAGACCTGGCTCTCCTCCCCCCAAGCACGTGTGAGTTTGCCTTTGCAGCCCCACTTACTTCTTTGACTTCCGGGAGGAGCCGGGCACGTGGTATCCAGGTCTGCACTTGTACTTGCAGAAAGAGCCCACCTTGTGCTTGTTCTCCCGGCAGCGGGCCGTCTGGAGGTCTGCGTTGGGCACTGGGGGTGGGGCCAGGCACAGGAGCTCGCACAGGGCCTCTGGGAAGGACCACAGCCCGTCCTCCATGCAGGTCAGGAGACTGTTGTTGCCTGGAGGACACAGGCAGGCAGGGTTAGCGGGGGGTGGGTGGGGTCGGGGTGGGGTGCGGAGCGTGGTCTCTGATAGCCCAATTCAGGCACTGCCTGGACTGAAGCCAACTTGAAGAACCAGAGGATCTTTCACATATAATTCCAGACCCTTCCACTTACAACTGAGGAACCTAGGGAGAGAAAGAGCTGCCACACAAAAAAAAGGGAGATGCAACTTGGGGAGTGACGTACCCCATGTCGACAGTGCATTAAAATTCAAGGCTCTTAACTCTTGATTCTGAAACCTCTTATACTGCATAGAAAAGAGAACTCCATAATCCTTCAGTCCATCCTCCCTCCTTTGCCATGGACATTCGAGCCCAGAGATGAAGGCCCTTGCCCCCTCTTAGCTGGCAGAGCAAGCTCCTATCAGAATCACCTCCGACCTCTGGGATCAGTGTGCTGTGTGACCTCTAGCTGACGCTCCCTCTCTGAGCCCTGTACCCCTGTAGTTGTCCTAGCCCCCCCTATGCCTGGAAGTAAGAGCGTTGTGGTATCCGAAGGCTTGATTTTCTTTTCAGGCCCCAGTATTCAGTGAAGCTTTGCCAAAGCGGCTGAGAGATGAGCACGTCCCCCGTAGCCCGTGCCAGATCCAACAGACGTGCTGATTGCCATCGGGAAGCTGGCCTGATGGGGAACGTTACACATAAAAGTAACACACGGGGAGTCAGGCTTTTCACTGCCAGGTCATATATTATCGATGCACAGCCTGCCCCAAACCTCCCCAAGACAATCAGAGATGGACCTGAAACTTGGATCTCTCAACCAAACTCTCCTCTTCCCCGTTATTCTTGAAAGGTGTTGACAACGAGGACTGGAATCACATGGGAGGCTCCGGGATTTGGAAGTTGGAGAGGGGTGACAGGGACGAGACTGATCATTTACGACGTACTGAGTACTTCTGCTATGTGATCTCATTTATTCTCACCACAGTGCTCTTAGTAGGATGACTCCCATTTGGAAACAGCGACTTAAGAGAGACAAGTGACTTGACCAAGTTCTCCTGGTTAGTAAAAGACTAAAGTGGGGTTTCAAGCTGATTTTGTGGTTTTTAATGGCAAGTTGGCTATACTTGCTCAGCAGAGCTGTCAGGGTCTATTCTGAGAGAGCCAAGCCCCAAGTCTCCTAGCTACAGAGAGAAAGCAATTGCTCCTGCCTTTCAGGGTGATGAGAAGATCAGATGAAACAACATTTACGAACTGCGCTGCCAAAGAAAATGTGCTGTCAAATTCCTTATTTGCTTCTTCTCTCCCTCCTTCCCTCCCTTCCTTTCTTCCTCACCTCCCCCCTCTCTCCCTCCTAACCTCTGCCTTCAGTAGTCGACCTGAAAGGACCACAGGGGTCGCATGGAAGCCTTCATTCATTCAACAAGCATCCATTTAGTGCCTACTCTGTGCCAGCTACTCTTGTCTACGTTGGGACAATGCAGTGAACAAAACAAAACCCAAACCCTGCCCTCTTGGAGCTTATGTTCTAGTGGAACAGGGAGGAACGCATTAAAATATCCTAAAAAAGCAAACTATTTCGTAGGCTAGAAGGTGGAAAGCACTATGGAGAGAAATAAAGCATGAAAAAGAAGAAAGGTGGGAGGGTATGTAGGCTCCTCTGTTGCTTCTCTCCCCGTTCACTTTCTTCTTTCTCCTCCTGTGTCTGTGTGAGTCATCTGGGGAGTACAAGACTGTTTAGGGTCTGCAAGCCCCACAGAGGATTCCACGTTGATAAACTGTGACACTGCAAACTACAGATACTTCTACACCAAGTAAAAAGAAAAAAGGGTGTGGAAGGATGACTCATTTGGCTTCCACAGAAGCAGAGAGGGCTCCAGGATACCAGAGACCATAAAGTGCTTTTTCGCTTGGCCCCTGTGACGGGGGCAGTGTTTGGGAGAGCCCCGGCTTAGTAAGCACTTAGTGGGGAGGGCAGTCACAAAAGATAAGGGAAGCACACCCTCTCTAAATTTCCCAAGAAGGATAAAATACCTCTGGAGAAAGGGCTGAGGTGCTTTAAAAGCACACCCTACCAGTGGCTATGCAAATCATAGATCGCAAAGCAGAAGTCATGGTTCCTTTGTGGCCAAAGCTAACATAAAAATCGCAAAACGTTAATCAAGAGAGAAAATGCAAACCAGAAATGTGCATCCTGGGAGAGGGTAAATAGGAGTTAGCCGTGCACCACAGTCAAAAGAAGAAGCACGCTAAAGCAGGAACCGGCGATTCAGGACCATGGACACGCCCCGCCTCACAGCAAGCGCTGAACCGTGCAGAATCAGCATTTCCACGCCCTAGCTGTGGCCGCCACCCTGCAGCCACCCTGGGGCTTTGAAGAAAGTAGGTAGGACACCGCTGTCCATGCCCTTGGCTCTGACCTCTATACTGCGCCTGCAGCCATCTGTCACTGGAGGCCTTTTGTTCTGACCAGGGAGGCTCTGCTGCACACAGGGCAAGCTCACAGCGCTGAGGTGTCAGTGCTCCCGGACGTGGCACTCAACCAGTGAAGGAGCTGGGGCATTAACAAGACAGTTGCCAGAGGAATGTTCTACCCCGTCTCCCACTCTTCCCCAGCGGGACTGAGCTCCAGCTGCCCACAGAGGTAACTGGCTTTAGGAGAGATCCTGGGGCTTCTATCATTTCCATGCCTCCTTTTCTCATTCCTCTCCCTGTGTTTCCTGGGAGAACATGACTCAGGACACGAGGTGAAGGCATTTCTGAGCCTGGAATCCCTGGTTGAGGGGAAGAGTGCCGATGTCAGAAAGTTATGTGACCCTGTACTTCTGTTTGTTCATCTTTTAAAGTCAGGAAAATGAATCTTGCTCAGCCTGTCTACAGGCGAAGGAAACTTCAATCTCTAGTGAGTATTAAAATAATTATAAATGTACTGTCAAAAGAAATATATCTGTTTTTATTATTGTATTTTTTTTTTGCGGTACGCGGGCCTCTCACTGTTGTGGCCTCCCCCGCTGCGGAGCACAGGCTCCGGACGCACAGGCTCAGCGGCCATGGCTCACGGGCCCAGCCGCTCCACGGCATGTGGGATCTTCCCGGACCGGGGCACGAACCCGTGTCCCCTTCATCGGCAGGTGGACTCTCAACCACTGCGCCACCAGGGAAGCCCTTTATTATTGTATTTTAAAGAGTATCTAGAAGACCCCATTTCTTTGAGAGTGGCTTTAAGATTGAAATTAACCTAGAGTAGAATACAAGGAGGGAAATGCCAGGAGACCTACGTCTGGTTTTCTTAATGCCTTGTATACAGTGTTGGCACTGCCCACATCCTAAGGTCTGGGACGTGGTCTTGTTCATTCTTTTATTCCCAGAACCTACCCTGTGGCAAGCACATAGTAAGCCCTCAGTATCCATTTGTTAAATGCGTGGAGTATTATGAATCTACGTGTGACCTTGAACAAGTCACCTAACCTCTCTGTCCCTAAACCAAAGCCGTCTTTAAATTCTTGTCCAGCTCTAATATTTTAGGTTGTGGAAGGGTATTGGCCACTGTATTAAGAAAACAAAAATGCAGCTAGCTGGACCAGGATAAGGACAAACCAGCACTCAGGAGGTTGCATTAACCAAAGGTAGAAGTGGGAGGAGATTCAGCTTCATTGCTCCTGTTAAGAAACAGACCTTGGACTTCCCTGGTGGCGCAGTGGTTAAGACTCCGCCTGCCAATGCAGGGGACACGGGTTCGATCCCTGATCCAGGAAGATCCCACATGCCACGGAGCAACTAAGCCCGTGTGCCACAACTGCTGAGCCTGTGATCTAGAGCCCGCGAGCCACAACTACTGAACCCGTGTGCAACAACGACTGAAGCCCACACGCCTAGAGCCCGTGTTCCGCAACAAGAGAAGCCACCGCAATGAGAAGCCCGCACACTAAGACAGAGGAGTCCCTGCTCGCCACAACTAGAGAAAGCCCGCGTGCGGCAACAAAGACCCAACGCAGCCAAAAATAAATAAATAAATTTATTAAAAAAAAAAAAAAAAAAAGAAACAGACCTTGACAGAAGTGACAGCACAAGAAGAAGAAGAACAAGGGAGACTAATACAGAAGAGGCCTCACCCAGTGCCAGGGCTGCATAAAGTCAGGGAGAAGCTGAGGCAGGAGAAATGGAGGTACCAAGAGAAGCATGCAATCGTCTGCCGATTTTAGTCCTGAAAGCACATTTCTAGGCTCCTGGAATCCCAAGGAGCTAAAGAGAAAATCTGAGCTGGGCTTGGCAGTCCCAGAAAGCATCATTTGCTCAGGAAAACTGGGCTCTCTCAGCTCCAGCCTGGGTGAGTCAGATCACATTTTGATTATTAAATGGTCCATTTCCCCCTCTAAATGTCTGAAAGGAATTCTACCAATAGCTGTCTGTAATTGAGTCTATGAGGCAGGCCTAGGAAGAATTACTGGCGCCATCTCCTTGATCCTCCTAATAACCCAGTTTGTCATTAATCCCATTTTGTAGGTGAGAAAAGTGAGTCCCTGAGTGGGAAAGTGAGCTGCTCAAACTACAGCTGGGGCTCATTCCAGGTCTGTCTGACTCCTGCGTGCTCTCTTGACCCCGCTACAGAGCCTGTACCCAAGAGCATGGCCAAAGAGGAACTGCTGTCTAGAGAAAACCTCATGGAATCAGGACTGTGGACGAGTGGAGTATGCCAAAATCAAAACTAGTCATAGAGTAAGATTTCACCACTCCCTCCCCCTCCCCGCTGTCCAGAAGGGTGTCGCTCACTTCCGAATTTCTTGACCAAGAGGCCCCGTATGTTAGACACAAAGAAAAAGAATGTGCTAAGATGCAGTCACAGACAGGGATAATAGATGGAGAATGTCCTAAGAAGAGGGAGCAAAGAGCCTGGAATGTTGGACACCTGCCATGTAGGAGGGGCTGGGGAATGCAAAAGTGGGATTATTTCACCAGGTTGGTGGGAACGGGCGCACCTAGCAAGAGGGCACCATTTCTAGGGTCAGGACCCCTGGGTGACCTTGTGGCCCCAGTGCTGATGGTAACTCATGCGTGACCTTGCATAAATGCCTTCCTGTCTTGGACCTCAGTTTGTGCACTGCACAGTGAAATGATTGGCCTTGGTGACCTCTAGGCTTCTCCCAGCTCTGCCCTCTGTTTCAGGGTTTGATGGGAGTTCTGGGTTGAGGGGCATGGTTTAGAAAAGGCCAAAGGGATTCTGGGGCAGCAGCTAAGAACCCTGAAGTAAGACTAGGCTGGACTCCTGAAGCTTGAGCGACCATTCAGAGTAGAGTGGGGGTGAGGGAGTGAGGGAGACAGGGAGAATTATCTAAGAGATAAAACTGCTGCTTGGTCTGTATTCTTACCACTGCTCATATCTAAAGGCGGCTTCCCAAGCAGCCGTGTGATCCCGAACACGTTTCTTCTCCACAGTGCTCCTCAGGCCCCCAGGAAGCGTTTGAGTCCTGCTTTATCATCAGCACCTCGTGGTGCTTTGGACCCAGTGACATCCTAGACCCTGTTATCTCCAAAGTAGGAGGATGATAAGAGCAAGAAAGCAGCATTCTCTTAGGAGTGGTATGAGAATTCCTCTTTGGGGGTGACCCTGTTTTTATGAGGAAGATGCCCCAATGAGACCCTTGGGATAAAGCGGAATCCTCCAGGGCTGGCTATCTGCTTCTGAGAAAGATGAAAGGGTCTCTGCCTGAGAGAGGATGTGAAATTCCTAGAGGAAGGGAGGTCAGGACAGGATTCTGAGGGAGAGGGTAAGGGGTGAGGAACAGAGCAGAGGTTGGGCGGGAGCCTGGACACTGCAGGTTGTGGGCACTCACCTCACGTCCCTATCTTCAGGAGAGTCTAAAGAAATCAGAAGATGCTCGATGGTATTAGGTATCTTCTGCAAACCAGTGAATAGACTGCCTTGAAATCTGAGGTTAGACAGAAGTAGACAGTGGGCCTTTTAGAAAGATTTTTTTTTTTGGCCGTGTCATGCGTCATGCGGGATCTTAGTTCCCCCACCAGGGATCGAACACACGCCCCCTGCAGTGGAAGCGCGGAGTCTTAACTACTGGACCGCCAGGGAAGTCCCTAGAAAGATTTCTGTAGGAAGAGCACATGCTTGCTTCAGAAGCCCCACTCCAGAATTGATATCCAGGGCACCCCACATGGTTGAGGTGAGGCTGACTAGGTCATGGAAGTAACGTTGCAATTTTAGCCATTTAATTAAACATTTATGATTTTGATTTTGAAGTTATTTTTTTTTAAGCTTGAGAGTAGTATTTTTTCCCTCATGCATGTCTGTAGGTTTGGTCTGTGCTTTTAGTGGTCGTTTGATAAAGGACCTTGGCGGGAGTGATTCTAGGGCTGTGAGTTTGCAGGGTATTTTGTGTACACCTGGATTCTAAGGCGCAAGGGAGTTTGTGGTGCTACCTGCATTATAGCAGTTTTAGGGCCACACTCAGTGCTTCTCCTGGGTGGTGGCTGTTTGACTGAGAACACTAACCTCCAGGTCCTGAGAGGAGCATGGAGGATGGATCGCGTCTCTACAGCTCCCAGAACTAAGGCCTCCGTGGGACAAAGGGGTCATGGGCCGAGAGGGTAGCCACTGCCAGGATTCTCATAAGGGTGCCCCTTGGAGATGAGTATTTACTAAGCACTTTCTCTGGCCCTGGCATTTTGTACACACCATTTCTTTTAATTCTCAACATGACACTTCAACGTGGCTGCTCTTACAGCCATCTTAAAATGAGAGTATTGAGGCTCAAGGATGTGAAATTGTTTTCCTAAGATCAGTTGGGGCAGAACCAGGGGTGGAATCCCAGTCTGTCTGACGAAAGCTCACATTCTTTTTGCTTAAATCACGCTGCAGGGAAAGGAAAAACGAAGGGAGGAAAGGGAAGCAAACAAGAAATATGGTAAAATTTTGTTTTGATCACCTCTTTATCTTCTGGCTTAAGAAGGGAGGCATCACGAACAAGCTCAAGAGAGAGGCAAGGGTTTCCCTGGTGGCGCAGTGGTTGAGAGTCCGCCTGCCGATGCAGGGGACACGGGTTCGTGCCCCGGTCCGGGAAGATCCCACATGCCGCGGAGTGGCTGCGCCCGTGAGCCATGGCCGCTGAGCCTGCGCATCCGGAGCCTGTGCTCCGCAACGGGAGAGGCCACAACAGTGAGAAACCCACATACCGCAAAAAAAAAAAAAAAGAGAGAGAGGTAAAAGGACCTCTGCCCAGTTTTTGCTGCCAGAAGATCCAAGCCAAAGCACCAAAACCTGGAATCTGAACATCAGGTGATGCTGAGAACCAAGGTCATGGTATGCCAGTGGGTCCTGGTGGGTCAATGTGGCCACTGGCGAGATGCTGCCCTGTGTTTTCAAGGGAAGAGCAAAGTGGGTATCAACAACTATCAAAATGGCGGTCCTCCTGGGGCCATGTCTACATGGTAGGGTCACCCCCTCCACCAGAGTCAAGCAGAGGAGCAATGGCAGAAGGGCCTGAATCATTTTGATTAAGGATTATTATTAGCCACAATGAGGGCTGTAATAATCAACGCTAAGTTATACACCTCCCTTTCCCAAGGGCCTCTGATTGAGAGGTGAAGTGTGATTTCCTAGTCTGGAGTTATTAACAGGTCCCACTTCTGGGCGAACGGGGGCCAATGGAAGGGCTCAGGTAACCTGAAAGATGGAGGGTTTACAATTTCCACTGGTCTCTTCACCTCTCTCAGATCTCAATCTCTATAGCAGCTCAGATAAAATGATTTTACGTTCAAATCTTCTTGGGTTAAAAAAAAAAAATGAGGGGCCCTAAAGGACGTACCCCAGAAGTGCTTCCTGCTTTGCTTTTGGGGCAGTGTAGTGAGATTGCCGGGTCCTTCACTCATTTCTTAAAAGAAACATTTCTTATGGTATTACTTTCATCAATTTATCCAGCCACAGTCTATACACTTTATTGAGTCTTACTATGTGTGGTAATCTTTTGAAGTTCTATATTTCCTTGAAAATTTGGGGACACTATTGACTTTCTCTAATCATCAAAATGCCTGAAACTCGTGAATTTGCAATATGACATCTAAGTTGAAGGGGATTTACACACCTCCCTCCAACCCCCCCACCACCACTCCACAGAAGTCCACTCATTCCCACTCTATAGAATGATGAACCCCAAGGTAGGACACCTGCTTAGTGAGATATCATTTGGGGTGTCTGATAAAGGGGCAATGTTTCCTCCGATAAACCAAGCAAAGGAGAGAGTCCTGGCACCTGTGAGAATTGAGTATAATGTCCAAATCCAATACACAACTAGAAGCCAAGAGCGTCGTTCTGATAATGCCGCTAACTTGCTCTGCGATTTTCTACAAGTTCCTTCCTTCCTCTCACTGGACCTCAGTTTCACCACCTTTCCAAAAATCAGTTATTCCTGACTAGTTTAAAGAGCCCTTTTAGTCTTGACAGTCTAGGTCACCCAGGCCAGCCTCTCACTCATTTCCAACGTAAGTTCTCTTCTCCAGTTCGCCAGACTATGCCTTACTCACCCAAATACCCCTAGCACGCTGCCCACGAGATCCCTGTAAGCACTTTCCGTGCAGAACCACTCGTCTCTGAGCTAGCCCTTCCTAAGGAGAAGCAGTGGCCTTTGGAAAAAGGCAGACCTGGGCCCCATGGCGGAGGCCCCCACTAAATGCATGATCTTGGACAAGCTCCTTCACCTCTCTGAGCCTGGGTCTCCTCCTCTGTGAAAACGAGAATAGTAATAATACTTACCTCCTAAGCTTACTGGGCCCTAAACCTACGCAGAGAACTAGTCACATCAGTTCCAAACGTTACTTTCTTAGAATCTTTTCCTTCCTTCTACCCTCCTCCCCTTCCTTCTTGTCTCTTTCCTCTTTTGCAAGATTTGAAAGATCTTACAGATGCCATACGTATCCATACTCCACTTTCCCCTCAGCTGCGCGGCAAGGCAGTCTACATACATACAATGGGCAGAAAGGAATCAGAAGCACAGATAAAACCCTGTCCACCCCTTGGTGTTTGAGCCCCAGCTGGAGGACCTGGGAACAGCCTCCAGGCCTCCCACAGGAAGGGCGGTACCTTTCAGCTGCGCTGGGTGGCGGCACTGGAAGGAGCACGTGCTCCCGAACGTGGTGCCCTCAAGGCAGGAGAACGAGGCAGCGTACACGTGGTGCTGGTCCGGGATGCCGCAGTCCACTGGCTCACACACCACCTGCTTGTTCCACTTGCCCTCCGTGCAGGTCACCGTGACACTGGGTCCTGTCTGAAAGGCGGGGGCGGGCACAGTGAGGAACGGCAGATGGAACCCCCAAAACGTGGCGAAACCCCCTTCTCCCCCAGGCTACGGCGCAGGCTCTTGCCAGGCGCCCAGAGGTCAATGTTTAGCGTTTAACTCTAGCTCCCTTTCCATGATCCCAACAACTGTTTGAAGGAGGTGTTTCAGTTCCCACTTTACAGCTGCAGAAACTGAGGCTGAGAGACATTAAGGGATTAGCTCCAAGTTACAGAGCTGGAAAAAGGATGAGTGGGAACTGAGCCCAGGCTCTTCACTGCTGTCTGGAGAGTCTCTCAGATCATTATTTCCATTCTGTTGCTGAGAATCTTAAGACTCAGACCTCTCGGGGCCTGACGACTTCTTTCACGAAATAGCCTCTGAAACGTGGCACAGCAGTGGGACACTGGCTGTTGATCTTCATATCTTTTCTTGGCCCTGGAGGAGACTGTGTGTTTCATCCTCTAGTGCTTGGCACAGAGTGGGCATCGCCAGGGGAGAATGGAGAGCTGGATTTGGTCCTTTGTGCTATGAGATCGTGGGCAGGTCCCTTTCCTTGAGTTGTCCCTTTGGCGTTGAACCCAAGGATTGCTCTAAGAGCCACTCCCTGCTCTGAGATGTGATGGTTCAATAGCTGGGAGAGGGAGACGTGAAGAAGGAACAAGCCTGAGAAAATGAAAGGGTCGACAGGGATTTGACCCAAACTAGAAGATGGCAGGGCTAGGGGTGGAAGGGCGAGCCCACGCTACAGAGCCACGGGAGGGACCGGCATCGGCAGCCAGCATGGAGGCCTCCATTCAAGGAGGGAGCTGCCAAATCCCAGGGGATCGGGGATGCCAAACGTTGAGTTGGGATTTTAAAAGCACAGGACACTTTACCCCTCTTAAACACACATCCAAGGGAGGAGAGGTCCCTCACTGCCCAAACCAGCTTAATTGTTTCCACAGGACTTCAGACCTTCCGTGTCTGACACACAGAAGCAGGTGTCTAAGACAAGCAATTGAGGGTCCCAGAGGTCCCATGGGGACTGTGCAAACAGATGTTCCCACCAACGAGGAACGTGCCCTGTGTACCTGGAGCGCGAAGTGGGAGTCCGCTGGCAGGACCCCCCAGGAGGCTGCACCTGGAATCCCCAAATCTCAGGACTTAACTAACTGCCGCTCCCCTCCCCCACCCGAGACCCCACGGCCACACTGGCCGAAGCAACGTCCTGCGACACCTCCAGTCCACTCGCTGCCACTGCCCTCATGCGGGACTCATCCCCCTTCCACACGCTCTTCTGATGACTTCCCGATGGCTCTCCCTGCGGCCAGTCTTCTGCCAGACTCCAAGCCACACCCAGGTGGGCCGCTGGAAGGACATTTATCCGCCATGATCTGACCACGCCACTTCCTTCAACAGCTCCCTGCTGCCCTAAAGATGACCCTCAAACTTCTGACCAAGCTAACAGGGCCTTGCTTGCCCCTCCAGCCTCACTGCTTGGGTGAGTTCAGTAAAAGAAACATCTGTCTGTGGCGCGCCCCTTCTCACCAACGGGCATCCACATACCATTCTTGCCTGTGCCTAGAGCCTGCCTCCTTCCCTCCCCACAACACGCGCCCCTCTGTCTGTCTCTCTAGTTCTCAGTTTTCATGTCGCTTCTTCCAGGGAGCTTTCCTTGACTCCCCCTGTGCTCCCACAACACCTTGCACTTCCCTTCACAGTGTTTAGCACACTGTGAGGCCATCACTCACTCATCTTCTGCTCGTGGTCGCTAGTCACTAAGCTCCTTGAGAGGAGGAACTAGGTTTATCTCAGTGACCTTTTTTTCTCTAGCACCTACTAGAGTATCTGGTTCCCGGAGTGCAGATGTTTGAATGAATGAATGAGCACCTCACTGACAGAGGGTTCATCTCTTCTGAAAGCAGCCCATTCGACTGTAGCAGAGTTCTGACTGTGACGGTTTCAGTCCAAAATTCATGCTCAGCCCACGGTTTTCCAGATTTGCAACCTATATGGGGACTCTGGTACATGTTGTATGCTCCTCTGCACAGGAACCACTGTCTCAGAAATCCCAGATTGACTCCCTCATTCATTCGATCCCCACCTATTTACTGAGCATCTACTATGGGGCGGCAGTACTTTAAGTGCTGAGGATTCAGCAGAGAGCAGGTTCCACATCCGCTCAGCCTTTCCTGGGCTGGAGAGGAGCTCTGAGCCCGGCACCTGCGCGGCTGGAGAGGGGCTCTGAGCCCGGCACCTGCGCACACCTGGCTTTTGATCAGCTCGTCATCCCGCTGTATCTGGAGCACGTAGCCCGTCCAGCAGCTCACAGTGCACTGGGCACCGTGGTAGCGGTCGCTGCTGGAGCAGTTGAGAGAAGCGTTCTCCACAGCCAGCTTCGGGCAGTCAGCGGCCTCACATGCGAAGTGCACGCAGCTGAGGAGGAAAGAAACAAGAGGGTGAGTGGGCGCTTTCTTGCAGGACGACTGCACTCCAGCTGGAAGACAAAACCTCATGGGCTTCCTCTCCAAATCTCCGGAGGCTGAAACTGGAGACACAGAGAGTGAACAAGACTCTGGAGGCAGTGGTCAAAGTTTATCGTTAAAAGCACAAGTTATGGAAACAGACAAACCAGAGTTCAAATCCTATAGCTTGAAAACCTTATACGTTATGAATCTTCAAACCTTGCAGAACCTCAGTTTTTCCGTCTGCAAAATGGGGATCATTATGATTACGGCAAGTATTCTTTGAGTCTCTTATCTGCCAGGCACTGAGTTGAAGGAAAGCCTCTTCATATTTTATAATAGTACTCACTTCCGAGGGTCGCTGTGAGAATTAAATCAGATAGTTCAGCAAAAGCACAGAGTGGAATTCCTGGCACATAAAAGCACTCAATAAATGGTAGTAGCTAATGGTATGAATAAATCTATGCTCTATTACCTAGAAGCTGTGTAACTTAGGCAAAGTACATCACCACTCTGAGCTTCAGTGTACTCTCAAATTCGGCCAACCTATAGGTCCATGAGATTCAACTGGGGTACTGAAAGTAGAAGTCTTTTATAAACTGTAAAGTGACTTATGAATTGTTAGAAAAGTTGTGCAGAGATCACGCCATTCATCTTCAAGTCCGAGCTCCATCTAAGTTTCTACAGGAAGCTTTCTCGTGTCCCAGGCAAGCTCCCCCTGCCGCACTGGGCCCTCCTTTCTCTAAAAGCCTGGTCTCTTGCTTCATGAGTTGAAAACACAGGTCCTGGGTGCCCACCACGTGCCGGAATGTGTGCTAACCCTTAAGGAAACGGAAAAAACATAAAACCCCTGTGCTTAGGTGATCTTTCCCCTCGTACTACCGTCATGCAGACGCTTAATAACATTAGTGACCATTCACTGACTGCTTATATACATGAGCTCACCCATCCTCACGGCAACCCTATGAGCTAAGTGTTATTCATTTTACAGTTGGAAAAATCGGGGACCGGCAAGATCAAGTTACTTGTTTAAGTTCCCATCCAGATGTGTGACTCCAAAGTCCTTGCTGTTAACCTCACCTCACACCTGGACTAGAACTTCCCTGAGGGTAGAGATAATGCCTGTTTCACCTCAGTATACTTCGCACTGCCAATAAAAATGCCTTGCGTGAAATAGCCGTTTGCTAAATAGCAAGAAACAAATGGTGGCAGTGTCTTGCAATAACTCTTAAGCACTTTGCAGACGTTGACATGTTGATTTTGAACACTGAAAGCTTCCAGGAGGCAGTTCTCTCCACCTTGCCCCTCTGACTCTGTCTAACACAACGCCTGGCATACGGTATGCACAGACAGCTAGGTTGCCATCCAGAGCCTCGAAGCTTTCTTTTTCCTGTTTCTATCTAGGACACAAGGAGCGGTGGGTGGTCAAACCAACTTAAGAAGAAATTCCCAACTTTTTTCTTGGTGCCAGTTTCCAGGATACCCCACTGAGGATTTTACAGGAACATGGTTACTCAGCCCCACTCTCTATCCCCTGCTCAAAAGTATGGTAGGAATTAAAGTGGGATAAGTGGGGTGGGCGGTGCGGGGGCGGGTGTGAGGCGCTAACATCTCTAAAACTTATCACAAACAAATTCACTTTTAAAATACCCAGACAAGGGCAAGCCTTAGTTTCAGGTCTCAGACCCGCACCGATGTGAGCTCTGCAGTCTCCACATACCGCCTCCCCTTTCAGAAATGCAGGGTGAGTGGGATTAAGTGATATCTGATTCTCCGCCCTTTTTCCTGCCCCTGACAGCCTCTGCGGGGCTCCATGTGGAGACTGTAGCTGTGGAGTCAACGCAGGGGCTTTGACACCAAACAATGCATCTGTTCACGTTGTGTAAGCGCTGGGGGAAAGAGCCACATGGTTCCAATTTAAATAGATTTACTCTGTAAGCTACCAGCTTCCAAGCCAGTCTTCTGACCTTTACCTTACAGTTTGGCCGTTCTCGCCCTGCACTCCCAGGAGGTCCCTGGGCTCCCATCTGATGACCAGCAGGGGGGCTCTGGGAACTCTTTTTGAAAGACAATGGCTCTGGGCTTCTCTGGGCTAGGGGGCCATTAGGATAAAAACAGCACCCTCCCTCCTTCTGTGCTTATTAAGGTTCTCCTCTGTAGGAAAAGGATAAACTGGAAAACTTGGTTTCCTAGAATGGAAAGAACCTAGGGCTTAGCAAGTGGGCAAATTTGGGAGCCCCAGCTCTGCCATTTATCAGTTGTTTGATCTTGGAAAGTTATGTAACACCCTGAGCCTCAGGTTCCTCCTCTGTCAAGTGGAGGTGATAAAAGGATCCACCTCTCAAGACTGTCAAAACCAGGGGACATGTCAGCCACTGGCTCATCCATTCAACACACTTGCCTGGGGCTCTCGCCGCGCAGCAGACACTGCTCTAGACGCTAGGGCTACCGTGGAGGAGTCCTGTCACCGTGTGTGCTTGAGGAGGGAGGACGTGTGCCCCAAAAAAGTAATCGATCAGCTTGTTTTAGATAGTGATGCACACCGCAAGGGCACGAAACCCAGGTGACGTTATAGAGGGTGACTGTTAGGGGAGGGGTGGGCAGGACACCACGCACATAGGGGTCAGGGGAAGCCTCCTCGGGGACACCTGAACCTGGATGAGACGAAGGGATTAGCTATACAAAGGTTTGGGGCAGAAGGAATTCCAGGCAGAGTGAAGGGCATGTGCAAAGGTCCAGCACAGGTTGGAGCTCAGCGTGTTTGCAGAGCTGAAAGGTCAAGGCATGAGAAATGCTTTAGCAACTATGACGCTCCATGAGAAGGCGGTCTCTCTCCTCTGGCTCTTTCTACTATGAAGGAAAACAGTCACTGGTCATATGAGTTACCTGACCAAACAGGCCTATGCTCTAATGGGGAGGTCAATGCTTTGGGTCAATGAGACCAGTCAGTTTTCTTCATTGCAGGACTTCTCAGAACCTTGAACGTTCTACTGCACATGGTGGGTTTTCAGGAGGGACTCGTGTGCGCAGCATTTTCCAAGCTCTGATAACCTTTCTTCGCGGCATGTTTCTTAGGACTAGTGTCCTCCAGAACACACCTTAGGGAATGTGGAGTCCCTGCTTTTTCAGCACATTTGTCTAAACCTGGCCTACAGGAACAAGAAGGAAAGGGGAAAAGGAATGAATAGTAACAGGTATCGGCAGCTGTGTTTTACCTTCATTATCTTCTCCGCGTCCTCACCATAACTCCATGAGGTAGTATTATTGTTCCCATTTTTGAGAAGAAGAGGTTAAGACTAAGCGAGTTTAAGTTGCTTGTCCAAAGGCACTCGGCGTGGACAGGACTGCAGCACGGGTCTGCCTGTCTGTCCCTAAATCCCTGCTCTTCCCTTTGCTGTCCCGTTCGTTAGTTGGAAAGGTTTGTGTGAACACATTGTCCAAAAATGATAAACATTACCCCAAGTGCCCCTCCCAAATAACTCCCTGACACAGCTCTGTCACTTCTGAAACACAAAAACAAAAATCAAAACGAGGAAAACAAAACAAAACAAAAGGCTCTGCCTTCATTAAAAAAAAAAAGTGGGGGGAGGATTTCATACCAGTGACGGGCTGTCAATAAAAATAACAAAAGAAGGAAGACCTTCCTCAGAAGGGAGGAAAGTGGCTGAGGCCAGTGGGGGAAGGGACACAGGTAAATTTTACCAAAAAAATGCTCACAACCTGGGTGAAGGTGGAAACACCCCCTCTCCCCATGCAGAGATAATCAGATACTTATGAATTTTCTTTTCTTCTTATACATATTTAATTCATTTACTTAGAGACTCAAGTTCCATGTAGAGGTAGGTCCTTAAGTGATCCCACAGTCAGTCCTCCAACTGCTGCCCCCGCGGTCAACTGAAAGGGCCCCCGGTCGTGCATAATGGGGGATAGTAGGTACCCCTCAACCGGGATAGAGAAGGCCAGAGGTTAAAGGGCTGGTGAGGGCTCCTCTCCTGGCTCTGTCCCCTGACCCACGGCTTAACTTCTGTGGCTGCTTAGCTGCAATCATGCCATGGGCTGTGGAGATAATAACAGGCAGATTGTTTATAAATCATTCTGAGCTGCTCAGATGGGGACAGCCAGAAAGACAGCACGCTCAACACTGGAAAACGAAGGGAAAGCTACTCTTGGCACACCAGCTTCGGGATCGCTAGAGAAGTGAGGCTGAGAGAATGATCAAGATAAGACTCGTTTTCCTGCCCAGTAACGAGGCTCCTGCGGGAAGGGACCCTAAAAGGCTCTTCTACCGCGAGCTGGTGATGTGGTGGGTGCAGCCCTGGGAGGCAAAGTCGGCAGCTGCGGGTCCGGCTGACCATCTGAATGGCCAGGTGAGCTGAGAGGGGTGTGGCCAGTGGGAGGCCACCTGCCGGCCAGAGCGGGACCCAGGGCCTGGTGTTTCCAAATCCTCTGATGTGTTTAAGAGGAGGAAGAACTGTGGGCTTTAATACTTACTCTTCTGATAGTTAAATGCTACAAGTAATTAAAGAAGAGGCCGAATGAGGGCTAAACAAACACAAGTTGTTTGTGGCCTAGTCTGGCCTCCGGGACACAGCTGTTTTGACACCTCTGATGAGAAGGGAAGAGCTTTGACCTGCAAGTCCTGCGAACTGGATTCCAATGCCACTGGGTTCTGCATCCTAACCCACTGGGCGACGCTGGGAAACACCTCCCCCACCTGGACCTTCGGTTTCCCACCCTCAAATGAGGACGCAGAACCAAAGAATCTCTTCCAGCCTCGCAGCTTTCAGGGATCAGGTTGGCGTCAGGACAAAACAATATATGTAACATATAATTTCAGAGCCCCTTGGAATGAGAACAGACAGACTTTGATAATCCCAAGAGGGCTGCATCTCCATCACTTAACTCAGTCTCACTGACTAAATGCTCATCAGTGAGCAGCCATGAAAAATCCTTTTCTCTCCTGGATGTGCCTGGTCCTGGTGGGCAGAGTGTGGCTCTTCCGGCAGACAAAGTGGGATTGTACCTCCCACTGCCTGGATGGCCGTGACTCGCTCCCTCTGTCCATACCTCACGGGACAGGGGTGACCATGAAGCCAGTGTGGGTCCCTTCCTCTTCCCTCTCATCCCTCCTAGTTCTTGAGAATCACAGACTGTTCGAACTGAAAGGAACCACAGAGAACACGGACCCATCGCCATCGTTATCTCACATGCGGGGAGACTGAAGCCCAGAGAGGAGGAGGGCCTGGAACGTTGTGCCCCAGTTCAGTGCTTTTCCACAGCAGAGCAAAGAACTCAGCACATACTCATTGACGGACTTGCTTCCAAGGTTAGACACTTCTTACTGTTTACTTTGGGCACGGGAACTGCTAATTAAGGACTCAAAGAAGCCAGTGCTGGGCTCAGTGAACTAGGGGATGGTCTTGGTGACTGGCTAAGGATGAGAAAGCATTGCAGAGAAGGTCTGATGGATTTGCATTTTCCGTCGACATTGTTTCCCTGGGTTCTGAGAATTAACTTACTTTTACAGCCCGGAGAGCCAGGGATGAAAAAGCCCTCTCAGGGTGAAATATAACGAGTGATATTTAAGGAGCTCTTTTGCCTCCGAAGGATTGCCACAGACTTTGCGCAACAGAAGCTAGAGACAGTGGGTGCAAAACAATGTGGGTTTTGCAACCACCTTTTGTGTCCCCTGTGGTAGCAGGGGCGCGGGAAAGGCTGGGGTCTCCCTCCCCACTCCTCTTTCCTCTCCTGCTCCCAGGTATACAGGTCAGGGCTGAATTGCCTTTCAGAGGGCCTCGCTCGGGGGGAAACCACAGAGACCCCAACTCTTTAAAACAAATGTCAGAGATGATGTGGGACCCTGAACCAGTCCTTCTGCTTGTGAAAACCCAGAGGGTAACATGGAAGTTTGGACACTGTGGATGTACCAGATGAGCTCCGAGGCTTCTCCCAGCTCAAAGCTAAGAACTTCATGCAGAATTCTGTGCAGAAAAGCACCACCATCACATCAGAAAGTGGTGATAAATACTCTCTATCAGTACATTATCTTTGCACGGTGCTTAATAGTTTGTAAGAGCACTTTTGCCTGCAGTGCACCGCTTAATCCTCACGACCACCCTACAGGGTAGATATTATTACCCGTTTTTATTCCAAAACAGACAACTGAGACTCAGAGAAGTGAAGTGCCTTCCTTGTCCAAGGACACAGTCAGGAAGGGGCAGATTCAAACCTAGGTAAGAGTATCATTAAAGCTCATATTCTTTCTAGGAAACAGCATCCTCTCTTAGCTCCAAACCAGGTGCATTAACAGATGCCAGATCAAAGGTACTGATGCAGCAACGTCATGCGGTTAAAAGACAGACCCCGAGACCACTGGGAGAATCTCTCAGGAGCTAGGTGTGGGGACGACACAGAGGTTTACCCAACCCTGAAATATACAGTGCAGTGGGATGAAGCAAACAGTAGTCCCCCAGCATCCCCCTAAATTCAGGAGGGTTATGACTCTTGCCTGTGCTACTTAGGAAACAAAACATTCCAGTATTTCAGAGCTGAAAGAGAGCTAAACCACCTCTCCTCTCTTCATTCCAATGAGGATGCTGAGGCCCAGAGAGGGAAAGTGATGTTCCCAGGGTCATCCTGCAGGCCGCCGCCAGCTCTGGGACTGCGAGCCAGGTGAAGGAGGTCTTCCTTCCACAACATGTTCCTGCTGCCCTACCGCACCCCCGGAATTCAGAGACGTGTGGGCCTCCCGAGCCCAAAGGCAGAGTTGACCAGAGGCCAGAGGATAGGGAAGGGAGAAACACACAGACTTTTTACTGCAACACATATGGCTGCCCGGTTCCAGAACCCCTTCTTCTCCACTTGGCTACAAAACGGCCCAGGGCGAGCCGACCCAGGGTGCCTTACCTCTGCTCGGCAGAGCTGTAGGTCTCCCCTCTCTGGCAGCTGCTCAGGGTGACGGGGTCAAAGTTGTCGAAGGAACGGAGGGCCACCCCCGAGATGGCGACCAAGGGTGAACTGAAGCTCACACGTACCGCCTGGCTGTGGTAGAAGGGCTGGCTGAGGTCGTGGACCACAGGGATAATCAGGGGATTGTTCCTGCAGCTCAGAACATGGAGGCCTGTCAGGGGAAACAGAGGGCCGAGGGGCCAGGCTCATTACTCACGGCCAGTCACGCCCTCCCCAACGGGCCCTTCCCGAAGCCCCCAGACCCTTTCATGTCACTGCACAAAAGCACCATTGGGTGGCCAGTGGGGATTTTGAGTTTGATTGAAAGTTTCTTTGTCTGCCTTTTTCTCTTGGTTCCAAATCTTTCCAATCCCCTTGCCTCACTGCCCCCTAAGCTTTCCCTTCACCTAGGGCTCACAGCCCCTCCCCCTCCCCCAAATGGCCACCCCTTGGCCAAGCACCACTGGCCCTCACTTCCCTCCCACATTGCATGAGGGCTTGCTGGTCTGAGTTGCTAGTTTTCAGGCTGCCTTCCCGGTCTGTCATATAAATGATGGAAATAATTCACAGAAATAAGTCATTCCCGGCGTAAAAAGCCTACTCTCATTTTTAATCTAGGAATCTGGGAGCAGCTCTTGTGAGGTAAGGACCTCTGTACCCACTCTGCAAAGAGGAGACAGAGAATCATGACCAGGAGGTGGCTTTCCAGAGGGAAACAGAAAAGCAAGCCATATAAAGTCCAAGGAAAGTCCAAACTTGCTTCACTCAGAAGCCCTCAGTTCTTTCTAGAAGTCCCCGGGCTTCAAAAAGGAAGTGGGGGGCTTCCCTGGTGGCGCAGTGGTTGAGAGTCCGCCTGCCGATGCAGGGGACACGGGTTCGTGCCCCGGT
Organism: Delphinapterus leucas; assembly: GCF_059928025.1. NCBI lineage: Eukaryota > Metazoa > Chordata > Mammalia > Artiodactyla > Monodontidae > Delphinapterus > Delphinapterus leucas. The sequence goes on along the minus strand of NC_143134.1, from coordinate 107,273,986 downwards.
CCGGGAAGATCCCACGTGCCGCGGAGCGGCTGGGCCCGTGAGCCATGGCCGCTGAGCCTGCGCGTCCGGAGCCTGTGCTCCGCAACGGGAGAGGCCACAGCAGTGAGAGGCCCGCGTACCGCAAAAAAAGAAAGAAAAAAAGGAAGGGGGTTGGGAGAGGGACGGGAGAAAAGGTACATCAGAAGGGGAGGGAAGGGAATGATGGGGTGGGTTGGAGTTCAGTAAAACTGAAGCTGGCTCCGGTGTTTGACGGACACCAGTGCCGTTTCTTTACTATGTGAATCCACCGAAGCCCTAACACTCATTCACTCAGTGCCTGCATGTAAAGAATGGGGTGATCCTAACCATGTCCTGGGAGGCCTGCGGGTCCCCTTGTGCGGTCTACTGTCTTAGAGCTGCAGAGCCTCCGCAAGGGGTGCCAGGAAGCTGAGGACACAGGACAGGAGGCCCAGCGGGGAGGGACATGTGGACACCCCAGGCATCAGCTAGCAGGGTCTGAGGACCTTCGCTGGAACCTGACTCTTCCCCGCTCCTCTGAAAGTCTCTCCGCAGAGCCCTTTGTGATGCCAGGACCGCTATGAAAATGTTTGCTTCTCACTTAGGGACATTTCCTGGGAATCCAGAGAAATCCAGCAGGGTTTTCTTCTTCTTCCTTATTAACGGGTCCCCCTCGCCTTGAAAACTAACCAAATAAGTAAACATAAAAACAAAACAAACCCCCTCCTCCTGCCTTGGCTTCTGCTTGACCCCGAAGTGACCCCTCGCATGCTTGCTTCCTACGGGTCTTTGAAGTGAGCTCCCTGTGGAATGGTGCGGGCACAGCTTTGAAGCCTGGACTTCAGCACTGGCTTGGAATTCCAAACTCCTGGCCTGGCTGCCCAGAGGTAGACGGGGCAGGGTGTCTGGGAAGTGTGGGAGGGGGTGATGGGACTTCCTGAGCGCTGGGTGCCGTGCTCTGCACGGGTCACAACATCTCAAGTAATGGCCCGTTTACTATCACGGACACCACGGCTATAGGGTGAAGCACAGCAGGCGATGATTCTGAAAGCCTGGCTCCCCGGCTCTCCTGCTGGCTCCTCCCACGCGACCCGGGCCTCTCGATGCCTCTCTTTGGGTCTCGGGTGATGACACACATAATGGGAAAGAACCTTTACTCAGTCTCCTTCCCAGGGTCTTTTGAGGATCTCATGGGATGCCTGAGGGTAAAGGCGTAGGGTAGAAGGGAGCTATTGAAAGGAGGACTTTGACGTGAACCCCTTATGCCCACACCTGTCAGATTCGGGCTTCTCTGGATACACAAACACATCCTGACTTGAAGGCAACCAGAATGGCAAATAGAGAAGCAAGAAGGAGGAAAGGGGAGGAAAGCGCTCATCCTCAGCCAATGCTTAAAACCACGCGCAGGCACGTGCGGAAGCGGGTTCCGAGAGCACGCCGCACCCGAGGGCAACGCTCACCTAGATCGTGGCTCTGGTCTTTGGTGTCAAGCAGCTGGACGCTGATGGTTTCCTGCTTTTGATCCCCATAATAGGTCCCATCGGTTACCAGGTGGACAATGACAGCCGCGGCAACCATTGGCTGAGAAAAGTACGCCTGAAATGCAGAGGACACAGGAGGCTCACTCACGCAGCCAGGCGTGCGGCGCGGAGGCAGCCACGGGGCGGGCTTTGAAGGAGAATCTTCCATTTCAGGAGCTGGACTACTTATCACGGTCCCATGGTGGGAACAGGTGGGCAGTGAAACCTCAGCGTGAAGAGCACAGGCTCTGAGGTCAGAGATTGTTCTAACGTAGGTTCTGCTCTTTCCAAGCTGTGTGATGTCCACTGGTGGCTGTGCTGCTCTGGGCCCAAGTTCCCTCACCTCCAAGTGATGGATATGTAAATAGCTACCTCACAGGATGGCTGGGAGGCCCCAGTAAGATACTGATAATAAGGGGTCTGGCATACATTAAAACCACGCAAAATGGTACTTATTATTATTCATCACTTCTCCACGCTAACTAACCTCTGTACTAGGCGCCGAGGAGACAAAGGTAAATAAGATATATGCTCTTGCATTTCTGTGGACGGTGGGGTTCAATGTAGGTCAGTAACACACAAATCAAAACTTGAAACAATCACAGTCCACAGTCGGGAAGATGGGCCCACAGACAGCTACGGAATACCATGGCACTTGACAAGAGCCATCCAATAGATGGCCACGCGTGGAGGACCAGAAGGGAAGGGACAGTCCCTTCTCTCGGTGGGGGTCAGCGAAAACTTCAAGGAGAAGGCAGTTTAAAAGGCCTTGAACAATGATGGTCTTCCAGGCAGATAAATGGTATCTAAACTCTTGGCCAAAATAAGACTGACTGAAGGCATCCCATGAGCAACTAAGGGATTCCATTCCAGGAAGCATCCCGCTGCTAAGTGTTTTCTTCTCTGTCCTTACAATTAACACCCTCAGTGGGTAGAAAAACCACCTTGAGAAAGGGTCACAGGAGGCAGTGCCTCCTGGGGGCCACTGCTGGAGAATCTAAGGCTCTCAAAGCTTTGACTTACCCGGAGCCAGAAAGTGGTCTGAGCCAGCTGGGAGTACGGGTAGCTGATGGTGCAAGGGTACCAGGCATGCTGGGAAATGCCTTCACTGAGATCTATCACCTTGGTTCGACACACCTGGAAAAAGATAAAGGGAAACAAATGTTTTAGAGGGTCTCAGAGGTTGAGTTAAATTCAACGTGACAAAACTTTACTATCCACCTATTTTGTTCTTGACACTGCAGGAAGAAATAGGGATGAACTGACAAGAGTCTATTCCAGGAGCCCACATTCTAATGTAGAAGAGAAAATCTTCAATGTTATCAAGGAAAGGACAGATAACATGTTTTGGTGGTAGAGATGTCAGAGACATTCTCGTGGGGACGAGTCCTGGAAGAGTTGACATTTGAGTTGGGTCTGGAAGAATAGGGTAGCTACGAAAGGAAGGGCATTGCACATGCAGGGAATAGAAGCAAGGGCTCAGAGGAAAGCAGAGGCCCAGAATGATTAGTGACAAGCTGCCTGGTATAACAGAGCTTGGGGAAAGTGGCATCAAAGGCAGGCCTGAGGGGCTTGGATCTCACAGACTCTTGAATACCAAGTAGACCACTTTAGAGCAAATCCGTAAATTGTGCTCAGAGCTACATTAATGAGAGAACAAAGACTATGACAATGCGAGCATTTGCTTTCCCCAAAGAAAATCAGCTCTACCATTTGTATAGATTTGCACATACACACACACACACGCGTTCATTCTCAATGACAGATATATCAAATGGTATTAAAAGAAACATGAAACATGTATAGACAAGTAGTATTGTTCAAACTGAGGAGTATCTTGTGTATCCAAACGTCACTTCATTCCATTGGTTCATTCACTCATTCCAATAACATTTATTGAGTAACTGCCATTTGCCGAGCACTCTGGGACAAGACGGCAGACGGGTCAGATGCTACGGAGCTTAGAGTGACGGTGTGTACAGACATTCATCAAGTAATCACGTATGCATACATTACTATAAATTTTAGACTAGAAAAGAGCTAGGATGGAAAAGGAGAGGAATAGCCGAGATGTTCTTGAGATTGGTCAGACTTTTTGCAGAAGGTCATCCCACATTAGAGCTTTTCCTCGGACCTCTAATGAGGCTCCTCTGTCCAACCTTCCCCAGGAATTTGGGCCTGTCATTCCATTCCACACCTGCGGGTCTCAGGCTACGGATCTAAAATGTAAGGCCAACCTAAAGAACTCTAAGGTCTTATAAGCTATGAAAAAAAGTGAGATAATCTGATCTCAATCATGTAAAACAAACGTACGCATGTAAAACAAACAAAAAGAAAGGGAAGGGCTTCCCTGGTGGCGCAGCGGTTGAGAGTCCGCCTGCCGATGCAGGGGACACGGGTTCGTGCCCCGGTCCGGGAAGAGTCCACGTGCCACGGAGCGGCTGGACCCGTGAGCCATGGCCGCTGAGACTGCGCGTCCGGAGCCTATGCTCCGCAACGGGAGAGGCCACAACAGTGAGAGGCCCGTGTACCGCAAAAAAAAAAAAAAAAAAAAAAAAAAAAAGGGAAAAAAATATATATACAAGGGTCAAGACTATGCATTCCATATTCATTCCAGCCATGTCTATAGTAGCAAAAGATTAGGGAGAGTTTATATGTTCACCTGTTGAAGAAGGGATGAATAAAATATGATATATTCATATGATAGGATTCTGTAAGCAAAAGAATATTAAGAGGACTGAATGGGATTCAAATGTAGCGATGATCCTAACAATATTTAACACCTGGTTCAGTAGGGACCCTGGCCAAGCAAAATGGAAGCCCTATTTGTGAGTTCATAGATCTCAACATGGGGAGACTGCAAAGGCATAACACTGAGTGACTAAAAAAGAACAAGGTGTAAGTGCATTATGACGCTATTTATAAAAATCATGCAAAGCGAGGCTATACCCAGGGATTCATATACATGAGTGTAGAAGAATTAAAAATAGCATGGAAAAGTTACACAACAGATTCACTTATCAAAGTCAAGCTGAAACACATGGCTGCACTGTGATCCACAATTGCAAGATGCAATGCTTCTTTTTAAAATAAACTTTCTGTTTTGGAGTAATTTTATATCTACAGGAAACTCGCAAAGGTAATACCAAGAGTTCCATATATGCTTTACCCAATTTCCCTTAAAGTTAACATCTTCAGTTTATTCTTGAAACCTCAAATAGAAGAAGAAAAGTTTTTTGTCACCTGGGAAGTTCTGCAATGGTGAGCTGGATTAGAGACTTGGTTCTGGTTCAAACTCCCTCACAATTTGATGTGTGACTGTGGACTAGTTATCTCCGCTCTGTGGACCTCGGTTTACCTTTCGCATCTGAATGTTGGATTGGGTCATAGGTTTTCAAGGTGTTGCCTATGGATTCCTAGGGTTGCTTGGAGGTGTCAGTCTGAGGGTCAGGATGTGAGAAGATGTACTTAGCTTCTGCTCCACTGTTTCAACCAGAGTATCTTCACTCAACTGCTTTATATATCAAGCTGCCTTGTCATGTTTCATGAGAGCTTCACTGCTTTAAAAACACTGAAAAGTACTGAAACTTGTTCATCGCCAAAGTTTCCCTCCCCCCTCCCCAAGGTGTCAGTGGGTCCTGGGAATACAGTATTAGTTTCCTGAAAGGCACAGGTAACGTCCTAAGGAGAGTAAAAGTGCCAAGAATCAGCCATCTCACTGGCCAGGAATTAGGTGTCGGCTTCGGTTACTCACATGTCTAGAAGCCTAATACCGAGAAGACTATGGGTAAAACAAGCCACTTTAATGGGCTGGAAGACGTTTTTCAAGTTTATTTATTTTTTCTCGAAAACAACTGAGACTGAGCTCATGCAGCTCTGCCAGTGGATTGTGTTACATTTTTACAACAGTGCGAGACTTCGCATAAACTATCTATGGCATTTGAAATCCAGGCCAGCAATCTGACATGTATCGTTTTGGAATTCTTTCCCCTTGTGCTCTTAGCTGCCTGTCCCCCAGCAGAGAGCGGTGGAGCACATCTCTGGAGTGCTAGGGCAGGGGGCTTATCTCTGCAACTACGGCATTCACACTCAGAGAAGGCTCGGACTTGAACAAAGCCCTCTCGCTACTTAAACCTGGTTTCCTCTTATCTTGTCAGCTCCATCAGCACCAGACAGGACTTCAGAGGAACGAGCTGCTGTTATTTTATTCTCCTGGGTTCCTATTTAGTTTTGTGTTTGTTTCAGGCTGGCTGCGATCCTGACCAGGGACAGTCAAAGTAGATCAGAGAGGAACAAACAAATCCAGCTGAACCTTTGCCCAAAGCCCCAGCTGATCTTAAAACCATCTGTGTTCCTGGGGAGGTGCGGGGAGGCTGCAAACACTCACAAGCCCCCAGCTTTTACAGACCTTGCATGAATTTGCTCATTCAGCAGCCATTTATGGAAGACCTATGGCACACCAGGCTCTCTCTGAGAGGAAAAGAGCCTTGCCTTTGGCCAAAAGGATGGTCACACACCTAAGTGTGATCCCCAGGTACCTGATTCTGTGGGGATGCCCTGCTTTCATCCACCCACTTTTTTGCACCTTCTAAAAGAGCAAATCCAATTCCATAAAATATTACTGAGCAGTGTAGACTTTACTGAACATTTTGCGGGGGAACGAGGAGAGTTACATCGCACACCCCATGTGGACTCAAGCTCTCACACCATCACCCCAAGTTCCTCCTCACTCACCATCACCTTCGCCCAGTTTCTTCAGTGACCTTTCCAAGCTCTCCCACTCCCTCTCCCTTCCTAACCTGCACCTCTCTCAAATCCCGGGCAGAGCCGTTCTGTTCTCCCTCCCATTCTCTGACACACAAATCCTTCACATGATGCCAAGGGCCCTACCTTGCCGCCCCCAGCCCCAGAGATGTCAGGGGGGTGATAAGAGTAACACTTTTAGCCTCTCTGTCATGCTGCTATGAACAAGATCTGCTCCTTCCCTATACATCACTCACTGGTTTGTGGAATACATCACGGAGGCTCTAGAAACATATTGGCAGCCTCTAGGCTTCAGGTTCTTCTAGAAAGATAAGGAGGGGGTCTCCCCTAGCTGAAACTGATCTTTCTGCACTGCCCACTCCCATGTTCATTGCAGCATTAGTCACAATAGCCAAGATGTGGGAACAACCTAAATGTCATCGACAGATAAATGGATAAACTAAATTTGGTGTATGCATGCAATGGAATATTATTAAGCCTTTAAAAAGAAGGAAATCCTGCCATATATGACTACATAGATGAATCCTGAGGTTATCCTGCTAAGTGCAACAAGGCAGTCACAAAAGAACAAATACTGCATGATTCCACCTATATGAGGTATCTAAAAGAGTCAAACCCACTGAATCAAACAGTGGAATGGTAGCTGCCAGGGGCTGTGGGGAGAGGACAAAAAGGAGTTGCTAATCAACGTATAAATCAACAAAAAGTTTCACTTAAGCAAGATGATCAAATTTTAAAGGTCTGCTGTACAACATTGTACCTACAGTCAATAATATTGTATTGTACACATAAAAACTTACGAGGGTAGATTTCTTTTCAAGTGTTCTTATCGCAGTAGAATGAAATAAGGCAAATATCGTTTTGAATGACTAAGATATGGGTATTTACTGAGTTACTGAATACATTAATAAATAAATGATCCAGTGAAGGGGCAAAAAGAGAAATTCAGGTAATATTGCTAGGCAAAGAGCAGACGTGGTTGGGCTTGCAAGCACCCTCACTCAGGTCTTTTCAGGGTTGGAGGAGGGATTACCCAGCATCTTCTTGATTAATTCATGGACAGAGAACTCACTTCCATTTACAAAGAGCCCAGTTTACCTTTGGACGGATTCTTCCCAACAGCAAGGGGAATGTGTCTGGCTGCACTTTCTCCTCCTCTTTTCTCTAAGCAGCAACACACTTACACGCTTCCTTATTTTAGAGTTTTAGAGTTAGAAGGGCTTAAATAGGTCATCTGCTGAGACCATTCCCTTTTCAGTGGTCAAAGGAGGGCAAGTGTCTTGCACAATATAAGACAGCAAGTAAGTGGCAAAATTAATATGAAAGTACAAATTTTTCTGGTTCCCAGAACTGATGCCCTGCCCTCACCTATGTTCTGCACCCTCTATATCCTACCTTTGTTGTGCAGAACCATCTCCAGTGAGGTTTCTACCCCTCCCCCAAGAATTCATGGCAGGAATTCTGGTGCTTGTGTCGCTCTCTTCTGCAGGAAGCCCAGCCCTACGCCTTGGATGGAAGCTGAGAAGGTCACTGCCTTTCATCCCCATCTTAGGGCCTGCAGGAACCAAGGAGTGAGCAACGCCGTTTTCCCCTTGACCTTGAGGGGGAAGGTCTCATCTTTAGCACACTCCCTTAGACTCTCTATCATCTTCAGAGATATCTGTGCTTACTTCAAATACCAAACAAGAGACACAGGGGACCTGGGCTGTTTCTGGCTGTCACTTATTAGCTGGACATCTCTCCCAGCCTGTCTCCCCATCTATGAGGTGTAGTGGTTGCCCCCGGCGCTTAAGGACACCCACAGTAATACTATCCACCAAGGTCTCACGGTCACAGTATCATTTAATCCTCTCAATTACTCTGTAAGGTTGGATTTATCCCATTTTTCTGATGAGGAAATGAGGCAAAGAAGCTTTAACTAACTCTTTCAAGGCCATATATCCAGTTGTGTATGAGAACTGATGCTGGACTCTGATCCCTCCGATTCCACGTTCTGTGTACTCAATCACATGGCACCACGACTGCTGTTGTCTTGGTTAAAACCTCCGCTGCCGCTGATGGAGAAGAGGGTACTGATTACCACTCTCTTCGTCTCTAGTCACTCCACACACTGCACTCTCCCTGCTCCAAAGGTCCCCATAATTAACTTTCCAGAGTGAAAAACTCATCACGTCGCCTTGCTACTTATCACACCCTCCACGGCGGTCCGTGGACCACAGGATGGAAAATTTCCTAGACACGGCTTACAAAGGCCTTCGGGAGCTGGTTCCAGCCACATCCTCAGGTTCGCAGCCAGCTGCGCTCCTGCCTCACGCAGCGGGCAGGCATCCACGCAGCTACACCGTGGTGCTCGCTTCCCGCTGGAGGACCCTTCCCCCCAACACGCCGTGGACTCCACCACTGTGACGCTGTGCCCAGATTTCCACCCCACTGCAGTGGACGGCCCATTCCGTGAAATACTACACACACTTCAAAGCCAGTCTCAAATATCAGCCCTCCTCAGAAAGCCTTGGCCCACCCCCCAGGCAGAATTAATCGCCCCCTCTGATGTGTCCATATAGTTCTTTATATATACCTCAGTTACAGCACTTGTCAAGTTGGATTATAGTTGTTTAGAGCGCAGTCTTATCCCTTTAAACCCTGAAGGCTTCCAAGGTGAGAACCATGTTTTATTTAACCTCAAATAAATCCTAGCAGATTGCCCAGCACACAGGACACAAGAGGTACCCAGTGAACAACAATAACCATAGCAGTGTATACCGTACCGACTGGTTGTTCTATGCTGGCCACTGCTTCCAGGACTCCATACGCACGAGATCACACAACCTTCAACTCTGTGAGATAGTACTGATATTATACCCATTTAATAGATAAGGAAATATAAATATAATATATTTAAATATAAATATCATATACCTATATTTATAATATAAATGTAATATATTTATAATATAAATATATTACAAATATATTCATATTATATAAATATAAATATTATACCCAGTTAATAGATAAGGAAATATAAATATATACTTGTACTTATAATGTAAGTATAATATGCTTATACTTATAATATACTCATATTTATACTATAAATATATATTATAAATGTATTACAAATATATTTATATTATATAAATATAGTATAAATATTATCCCCGTTTAATAGATAAGGAAATTGAAGCCCAGTAGTTCACCTAAGGTCACACAACTAGTTAGTAGAACCAGGATTCAAATCCAGGTGCAAACTCCACTCTTACCTGTAGGTGCAACTTGAAAAGGGTCTGCCTACACATTGCTCGGGGCTGTTCCGGAGGATGGACTTGGGAATTTTTTTTGTTGCTTCTCCGGGAAGCCTCTTCAGCAGACAAAAGCAGAGCCTTACAGCTCTGCCCTGGGGTGGGGCTGTCGGCTGAAAGAGCCCAAGACCGCCAGGCTCCGGGACCTGCCTCCTAGAGCTGACTCAATGGCTGGCTTCCTCTGATACTCATTCCCCGCACTTGTAGAAGGACAGAGTAAGATGGATCCCCAAAGGGCTTTTCTGTTCTGACGTTCTGCCAGCTTTTGATGTCCAGCTTCTCCCAGCGAGGGCTGCTGAAGAGAGTCTTGATTCTGCAGTGAAGTGTGACCCTCCTGTGGGCCTGAGCTGACTCATGGATCCCATGTCTCTGATACTCTGAGGCCAAAAGCCAACGAATATCATAGCCGCCTTTTCTAAGACAACTGGAGAAGTAACCTAAAAGTTTACTGCAGCCATTCCAGCAATGCGTTTCCTGTGTTTTGTTTTCTTTTCCTTTTGTGCATATGCTGCAAAAGAGCTGGAAGTTCTTCTCCCAAAGTTTTGACATCATTGGATGTTTGAGCTGGGAAGCTCCTCAGGGATCTGATTCTTGCCATCACATCTGATAGACAGGTGGGGGATAGAGCTCAGTGGGGAACAGAGAGACTGGCTTGAAAGAACGCTGTAGGGTCCTCTGGGGCCTCGCTGACAGCAGCAGAGGCGTCTGTGGCCCCAGGACGTGGGCCCTTTCGTCCAGGCCAGGCACTGCCAGCGACTACAGCCAGCACCCACCTCCAAACCTCCTCCCTTGCAGAAGACTGCTTTCAATTAGAGGAGTTAACGATGTCTTGCTTTCAAAGGGTTTTTTAAATCCAGTTTATCTTCCACCCACACACGATGTACACAAAGGCGGGGGATGGAGAGAGAAGAGGGGGAGTGGGAGTTCTGATATTTTCCCACACAGGGGAGATGCCTTGAGGTTTCTATTGAATTTCACTTTTACAGATTTACATGCCCTTTTGTCAATCACAGGAGGGAGGAAGTGCCTGTCAAACCTCTAGCCCATCCTCTCCAATTTCCTCTTTCAATTCAAAGGGACCTGGGAATGGGCCTCACAGAAAAAGAGAGGAAAAGGAATAGGGAGTGGGGAGGGTGGGGTGCATGCTGACAATAACAATACACATTAGCGTAGACGCGCGTGCATGAGAGCACGCGCGCGCGCGCGCGCACACACACACACACACACACACACACACACACACACACACACACGGTCCCCAGGCAGTGTTTCCGAATATTTCTACTTAGGCCACATTTTAACCTCAGGTTTACAGGTTCAATGCCAAGTTATTTCCCCGAGAATTGCAAGGTTGCAGAAGTGGGCAGGGTTCCTTGATATGAAAACTGCAGGAGGGAAAGCCTGCCTCAGGAGACTGGGACACAGAGGGGTCCAGGTGAAATAAAGCTGGCTTGGCAGTTCCTTCAAGAACGTACTGCCCCCTCCTCAGAGCTCCTGTGGGGGAGGGAAAGGGCACCAACTCTTAAGGACAGCCTCCCAGTACTGGCGCTGCCCGTGTATTATCTCCTCTGGCCCTCATAATAACCCTGAGGAATAGGCGTTTTCTTGTCCCTCTTGTAGAGATAAGGACTCTGAGGTTTGGAAGGCATTGGTCACTCCCCTCTGGCTGAGAGGTCAAAGTCAAGTGGTCTGACTCAAAGTCCGTCCTCTTCCCACCCTGTGGCCGGACTTTCCGAGAACTCTGTCACAGCCTTTGTGCAACACACTGCATTGTGGTTTCTCGTCTGTCCATGCGTCTACATGCATGAGCTTCGAGGACAGTGCCTTCCTTAGTGATAGCTAAAGGAAGTACAAGGGCCCCTGAGCCCAGCGGACCGGTTGAGGCAAACACATGGGATCAGTGCTGCCGTTCCCCCATCTCTTGCCCAGCACAGATACCATTAAACAGTGCCTGCTGTTCCCCTGAGTGTAGACCTCTTAACAAAATGTTAAGCCACTCATGATGGGTTAGGATTGCCCTATGTGCAATCCTTGAACTTGGCTTTTAGCTCATTGAGAGCAAGAATGAGGTCTTACTTGTTATATCTTCAACCCTAAGAGCAGAGGAAGGCCTGGAGTAGGTGCTAAGCAAAGATTTAGTTGAATGAACTAACAAAAACCACAATAAATGTTATTGATCCTTTACTATATATCAGGCTTCTAACATGTGCTCCACATACCTGGTCTCCATTAAGGTGACATGGACACAGGCACCCAAACGCTCCGACTCGGGCTCAGGGCCTCTCTCACCAGTTGGGAGTACTGTAGTCCTCTCCCACCTGGGTTCTTCTCCCCACCCCTCTGCCCATCCTGACCTCCTTCCTATGCCCCTTACTCCAAACTGACCCTCTGAATATGACAACGACAACAAAAAAAACTTTAAGGGCAACCAAGAGTTAACATTATATAACACATGTGTGTGCGTGGGTGCACACACACACTTTCAATCCCCTCCTCCAACCTCCTTTTTACACACTTAATAGTGAGAGAGAGAGAGAAAGAGAGACAGAGAGAGAAAGGAAGGAAGAAAAGCCAGGCTTTCTTTACTGACCATTAGAAATAATGATCACTTTCCCTAGGCCCCTAGAGCAGTTTCCCCTTTGATACCTGCCTTAGAAAGATAGAAGGGAAGGGGAGGGCTGGATTGCCTCTTTCAATTTCAGGATTTATTATTTGGCATGGACAGACAATCAAGCAAAGAGGTATTTCCTGTGCATAGGGCCGGTGCATGGAATGTAGGGATACCTCCTCCTCTCACCCAGTGATCTGGAAATAGCAGCAGACCTCAGGGCCTCCACCCAGGAGACACTTCCAGATAAGATAACCCGGCATGAGATGCCCTCCAGCCTTGGGGCTCGGCTCTGGGGTGATTTAGTACCTCATTGCTCCCAGGGTCTGTCCCTAACACATCGGGCATTTCACACTCCTTAGGGGTCTAATACCCTCCTGGCCTGCACCTCCCCACACGTCTGGAATCCTGTGGTTTGGGGTTCAAACTCCTGGCCTGATCAAATGGTCATGGAAAAGAAGCCTAGGCTCTCAAGGCGAAAGGAGCAAAGAGATCATTTAAGAGACCACTGTTCTACAGCATACTGACATTTTTACAGGTGGAGAAACTAAACTTCTTAGAAAAGAAATGGTTCAGAGTCATAGGATTGATGGGGACTGCTCACTCAATGGCTTAATTTTATAGACAGAAGCTCAGGATTTCTAGGGGACAGAAATGGGATGTTCCAACTCTCTTCTAAGGGAAACATTTATGCAAGAGGCCTGAGAAAGCATCCATGATAAACGGCAAAGACAAAGTGTGTTTCTTTGCCAACACACTTAAACCAGTAACTATGACCAGCAACTATGTTCCAAGTACAGAGCCTCTCCTCCTTCTGCCATCCTCACGTACCCTACAGGTAACGAGCCCGAGGTCCAAAGGGGATAAGCCGCACCTGTCAGGAATGTGAAGTCCGGGTCTGATTCCTGCCTGTGTTACTGTAAGGCTACCTCCTATGATACAGATGAGGAAACAGGCCCACCTAGTGTAAGCGGGGATGCTGAGAACCGCAACGGTAACAGTGGCGATGGTGAGCACCCGGCTGCCTTCACCTCCATCAATCCCATCCTTGTGTCCTTTGTGAAAGGGCGATTCCTATTACCCACTTACCGGTGGGAAAACTGAAGCCAAGGGAGAGGAAGAAATAATCACCACCATGGCAGTGGTAGCCATAATTAAAATAAGGACACAGGTCAGCCACTGACTTTGTATGAAACGCAGAGTTCTCACCGCTCCACCCCGTGGGGTCAGCATCATCTCCGATCTCACAGACAGCAGAGCCGGGCATCGGGCCGTGCTCATCACCGGAACCCAGACACCCGTTCTGAGGAGGCCCTGGGCAGGGGGCTCGGACTCCTCCAGCTAGTAAATCCTCTAACAGGGAGAGTGATTAGCGTCGGATGTGGCGGTCGGCTTTTGTGCTGCTGACAACTCGTCCCTTTAAAGGCCTGGCCGGGCTCATTTCACACGGGCCCTCCGCAGGCCTGCTCCCATCTCCCCGTAATTACGCCATTCACTAGTCACCCAGGCCCGCCTCTGAACTCCTGACCCAGCACTGAAAGACTTGGGATCTCATTACTAATCTCTTAAGCCACCTAGTCCTCCAAAATACATCCATTTAAGTTGGAGGCCAAGGCTTCGGGGGTGGGAGCCAGAGAGAGGGAAAGTCCAGCACGGGCCCTTCTCATGACACGGCCATGTACCCACTCTGGGGCCTGGGGCCCTAGCCACAGGGCAGCTGGCCTGGCTGTCCAGCTCAGGGCAGGGCAGGCCTTGCCGAGGCTCGGGACTGGACTTAAGAGACTAGGCCTTTGGACGGGAAGGGCATCTGGGCCCACCTGTTTGTAATTTCAGGGGTGCGGGGAGGGGATGAGGCCTGTGTTTGTTTTAATTATTATTATTGTTGCTGAAAAGGGAGGAAAGAAATGAGCAGAAACTGCTAACATCTGGAGGCTGCTGTCCAGCTTACGTAATCTCCCGCAGCAGAGGAGGGACACGGGATCCCCGGCCAGATGGTCCGTGGGTGACTTCATGGCACATGCGTCTCCTCCGACAGTAAGATGCTGACAGGGTTAGAAGGGTGGGTTGCAGGATCTTCTTAAAATTCTTTAGGGGTGAGGGATAGGTGTTTGGGGGTTCCCAGAGACCTCAGTTTTTCTTGTGGAAGACAAATTTTCTTCCAGCCAAAGCTCAACTTTTTCTTATATTTCTCTCTCATTAACTCATTCATTCATTCACGCACTCATTCAATGTACACTTACACGGCACTTATTACGAGTTAGGTTCTCTATCTCCCATGGTCTATATGAGGAAAATGGATCCCAGAGGGGGAAAAAAGGCAATAAAGATAAAATCCCTTCTCCCAAAGAGCTCCCAGACCCCTGGGGGGATGTGATGGAGAGTAAAGGATTGTCCCAGCAAATACCCACAAAACAGCGTGGTGGGTTCCGTATTCGAGGTCCGTTCAGGTTGAGAGGGGCATGGAAAAGGAGGGACAGTCCATGCCCACGGGCCGGGCCTGAAATGCAGAATCTTAATGTCAAGTGGGCTCTGAAGAGCAGGGGCTGGAGAAAGAAAAGGCAAGAGAAGGAGAAAAACTGGGCCACAGCTGAGCCATGACAAACCCAGTTTCCCAGATGATGTCAATAACAGAGGCATGAAGGATAAAGTTCAAGATGTAGAATCTTGCTGCAAACACAGTTCTGAGCACATTATATTTTAAAAAACACATTGCTAACTTTCTGTGTTTCCAAATCTCTTTCTAAAAAAATCTGTACTGAAAGCAATTAACAACATTTCACGAATTCTAGGACAGGATATAAAGGCAGCGTTGACTCTGGATCGGATCAAGAGGATGCTGTTAGCTTCAACCAGAATGTTCACTCAAGTCTGGGTCGAAACCCAGAGATACTGCCAGCACAAGATGAAAATCCTGAGGCGTTGCCAGCTTCAGATATGAATCCTGAAGCATCGTGATTTGTATTTCAGAGCCCAGAGGCATCGTCAGTTCTAAAACAGGACGTTGAGCGTGGAAACACTTCCGGTTCTAGGCCAGAATACCAGGATGTCATAATTCTAGAATAGGAGCAACCAGTGCTGTCTGCTCTAAATCCAGCACCCCAAAACTTCCTGTTTAGAAAATCAGATACCAAAGACTGAGAACACAAATCCAGTTAGCTTCACTCTAAAATGCCCTCTTTACTGGCTCTAGAGTGGAATTGGGAGACACCGCCAACTCAGGAGCAAAGCACTGAAGCTTGGAAATCTCCAACACTCAGCTCAGAGCTACTCAACTGAAGCAGGATGTTTTAAAGAAACCACCAGACCTCTTCTTTGCCTACTCTGGGCGCCCTGAGATGTCCATGGGTTAATCAGGAAAGTGGTGACCGCATCCAAGCTTGGTGCCTGGTCACCAAAACCCTTGGCTAAGGATAGTTGAGCAGTGGTTAATGGCAGTCTTGACCACACTGGCCTATTCAAGAAAGGTCAAAGGAGTGATTTTTCACTTAAAAACATCTGTGTGTTAAGCGAACAAGACTTCCTCAAGTTCATAAAACTAGGAGTTTCCAGGTTGTTTTTGTGTTTTTTCTTCCTTCTTCCCCTCCTTCCTCTCCTCCTGCTTTCCTAATCAATAGCTGTGTGTTCCAAGCTGTGACCAAGATGAAGTATGAGTCACACTGCCTGCAGGGAACCCCACCTGATGCCAAGGTGCCTTGTCCTTGGGTTCTGCCCTTTACTGCAGACCTCAGGGTTTTCTGATCCCCTCCTATCACCCTGGAAACCACTGAGTGATTGCCTCTCCTCTTTGCTTTTTGAAGAGCGGGCGGTCATCTTGCCAGGGCTGCCTTCAGTTTGATTTCTCCTAGGAAGAGCCTCCAAAGGATGCAATGTTCTGACGCATGCAAGGATAGGGATCACTTATGCTTTTATCGGTGTCCTGCTGACCTTCCAGCTCAAATAAGGGCTCTCATTCTTAAGGAGAAGGGTGGCATTTCTCTCTGGCCTCCCTCTCCAGATTTCAGAGGTAGGGATAGTGACCCTGATATGCAAACTGGGGGCTTTGCCCATCAAGTGCCCAACAGATACTGCTGACGTAAGTGTCCACCACCCCACCAGCAGACTCCTCTGAGGAACAGACTATGTGCAGCGATGCTTTCCCCTAGTGGTGCCCTTGGACAAGGCAGCACACGTCTGCAAAAAAGGCAGCGTGTTGGAGCAGCTGTTCTGAGACGCTGTCCATGGGAACCCACCATGTGATCTCCTCAACGATCCCACACCTGCCACTTTCCTGAACTTCCCATGAGCAGTGCAAGTCACACGCATTGACTTGGAAAGATGTGGGCTGGAATCTCAGATTCTGCCATTTATTGACATCATGACCTTGAACGCTTCAAGGAGCCTAAATTCCTCCACTGCAAAATCAGATGACGGCACCTACTTTGAAGGGTTGTTTCGGGATTGAAAGAGCTCTTGCACATGCAAGTGTCTACACACAGCCCTGCATGCCAGAAACTCACTTAACATTTCCCTTCTTCGTCCCTTCCTACTTCTTCCCTCCTGGCTCTAGAGGAAGACAGTCTTGGGGTCGAATTCTAGACTTCCTTGCCCCACCCCTAGGCTAGTTGTAGAAACTTGGGTAAGTTACTTAACCTTTGTGAGTTTCAATTTAGTCCTCTGTAAACCAGTGAAAGTTAGCCACTACCTCGTAGAGGGGTTGGTGGGTAGAAATGTGCTAAAACGGTGTGAACCTCTGGGTAGAGGTCCTGACATGGAGTAACCGCCTTGAGAGCTGGACCATTCACACTGTTCCTATCATTATTATCAACTATTGTTAGTACTATTATGTCATTGGTATTACTGTCATTTATTATTGTTTAGTCATTCCTTTTCATCTCTCCATTATTTTTATTATCAAGCAATATTCCATTATATGTATATACGATAGTTTATTTATCCAATTCACCAGCTGATGGACATTTGGTTTGTTTTCAGTTTTTGCCTATCATGAATAAAACTGCTATGAATATACATATACATATACATACATATATATATATATATATATATATATATATATCTCGACCCTTAGTATGGACATGTTTTCTTTTAATACCTAGGAATACAATGGCTGGATTACACTGCCAAATTGTTTTCCAAAGTTATTGTACTTTGTAAATTACTACCAGCAGTGTATGAGAGTTCCAGTTCCTCCATATCCTAACCAACACTTGATATGGTCAGCTGTTATGGTCAGCTGTTTTAATTTTAGCCGTTTTAATAGATGTATAGCAATATCCCACTGTGGTTTTAACTTTTACTTCTCTCATGACTAATGATATTGAGCATCTTCTTCAGTGAAGTGTCTGTTCAAATATTTTGTCCATTTGTCAAAATCAGTTTTCTTTATGTTAGGAGGTCTATTTTCTGGACTCTCTATTCTGTTCCATCGATCTGTTTGTCTACCTTTATACCAATACCATGCTGTTTTGATTACTGTAGCTTTGTAATAGGTTTATTTTTAAGTATAATTGATGTTAATACAATGTTGTGTTAGTTTCAGGTGTACAGCAAAGTGATTCCGTTATACGTACATATATATATATTTTTTTCAGAATCTTTTCCCTTATAGGCTATTACAAAATATTGAGTATAGTTCCCTTAATTTTGTATTCCTCTTCCCTTCTCCCCCACCTCTCCTTCCTCCCTTCTTTCTCTTGCTCTTTCACACCTTCCTTGGCTGGGCCTCTCACTGGGAGGCCTGTCTGAAGGCAAACCATACACTCTCAAGCAAGACAGACAGCCCTTTATGTTTCCATCAATATCCATAGAAATCTAGTCATGAGAACACCTCTAAGACCAGAATAATAAGAGGCAAAAGGGTAGAGCCTTTTCCTGGGGCCTGGCCTCCAGTAGCTGTTTCCTACTTTCTGTACAAAGCTGTTAACAGAACAAAGTGCAGATTTAGTTGTACGGTTTTTTTTGTTTGTTTTGTTTTTTTTGCGGTACGTGGGCCTCTCACTATTGTGGCCTCTCCCGTTGCGGAGCACAGGCTCCGGACGTGCAGGCTCAGTGGCCATGGCTCACGGGCCCAGCCGCTCCGCGGCATGTGGGATCTTCCCGGACCGGGGCACGAACCCGTGGTCCCCTGCATCAGCAGGCGGACTCTCAACCACGGCGCCACCAGGGAAGCCCTAGTTGTAAGTATTTATCGCATGCCTGCTGTGTGCCAGGCCTTGTTCTTCATCTTGGAACACACAGCAATGACCACACATTTAAAAAAATTCTTGGGGAAAGTGGTGTGTATCCTGGAAAGTGCATGGGCTGTGGAGCCTGAAAGCACTGGCTTTCCTCCTGTTCCACCACTTGGAGGAGGGGACCCTGTGTGGAGCTTTGCTTCCCTATCTGTGAAATGGGAACACAGTTCTTACTACACAGATTGGTTATAAATAGTTAATGCAATAACTGAATTGAATACATGTAGATAGCAGTTATTATATGCCAAGCAATGTTCCAAGTGTTTTATGTGTGCAATTTTCTGGAATACTCACAATCGCCACTTGATTTTCCTATTTTACAGATGAGGAGACTGAGGCCGAGAGACCATGTAACTTGCCCTAGATCTCACTATAGGTGGCAGCACTGGGATGTGATAGACTCTAGACCTGCTCCATTAGGGTAGCTCAGTATCTCCCTGAGGCTATTTAATTTTAAACTAATTAAAATTAAAAATTCAGGTCTTCCCTGATGGCGCAGTGGTTGAGAGTCTGCCTGTCGATGCAGGGGACACGGGTTCGTGCCCCGGTCCGGGAAGATCCCACATGCCGCGGAGCGGCTGGGCCCGTGAGCCATGGCCGCTGAGCCTGTGCGTCCGGAGCCTGTGCTCCGCAGCGGGAGAGGCCACAACAGTGAGAGGCCCGCGTACTGCAAAAAAAAAAAAAAAAAAAAAAATTAAAAATTCAGTTCCTCACTTTCCTGAGCCACATTTCAAGGGCTCAAAACAATAGGTCGCTAGAGGCTACAGTGCCAATATAGACTACTTCCATCGTCACTGAAAGTCCTATCAGACAGCTGAGCTGGAGCCCGGGCTCTCAACACTGACACAGTTCTGCCTTCTCTGGAATATAAACTCCTGACCATAGGTCCCTGATGCATGTCGGTTTATCTCCTTCCTTACATTGCTCTGCATTGCTTTTCTCCTCCTGGACCCCTTGCCCCAGGAGGCTACGTTGCAGACCTGGGCATCACCCAAGCAGCATCCGCATTCCTGAGAGCAGTATCCTGCCAGCAGACCAGATCTCTCCCAAACTCATGCTCTTTCCCAGGATGGAGAGAAATGCAGGCATCGGCCCAGCATCCCCTTCCGCCAGCTGCACACATAGGGCCAGTTTGGGTAAAGGGTTCCGGGGTGGGCAGGAGCCCCAGGGAAGTCTTTGTTGGACCACCCTGGCAGAGAAGCATACCTCTCAGCATGGGTGCCTTGCACTTCCCTCTCTCAGTCCACCTCTCCCTGAAAAATGAACAGGCACTAGTATATCCAGGAGCATCTGGCACTTAGATCTGGCTGAAGAATTAGGTACGTTTTAAGAAATCCGTGCCTAGGGTGGCGGAGAGGGTAGAAAGCCCTTTTTGGTCTTGGTCTGGTTCTATACATAGCATATGCAGGTTAATTTAAAAAGTAAGGATGTTGGGATGGAGAGTGGGGGGTAGGGGGTTTGAAGAACAAACACAAACAAATGAACACACACACACACACACCAAAAGCAAAATCCTATGCACAACCAACATCCAACTCCCCTTGGAACCCCATCCTTCGGGCCTGGCTTGAGAGAGTTTACTTCCAGACTTAGAGAAATGAGCATGTGGTTTTGGGGACAGAATCCAATACCGCCGAGGCAGCGGGCTCAGCAAGCTCGACCGGCTGCTGCTTCCTGCGCGCATTACAGTCTCTGAGAGCGAACGCTGTTTACATATTTTACATGTTTCTTGGGTACAGCACACGAAACTAAATTACACAGCAAAGGCCATGCTGGCTAAACACCGGTGCCCCTGCTTAAAACAACAACAATAATTGAAAAAAAAAGAAAATGAAAGACGAGGATGGAGAAGGGTCTTGAGGGAGCCTGAGTAGATGGCAGGGATGGAAGGCAGGAGTCTGGTCCTGAATGGATCAGGAGGGAGAGATGACGCGGACGATACAGACAGTGAGATGGGAGTGGGTCAGGCTTGGAGAAGCAGGGAACACAAAGGCCTAGGGGGGTCTTCCTAGAGGGGCTGTGGAGTAAACTGGCCCAGCTGTGTCTGCTCTCCGTGAAGAGCCAGTGGAAGCAGCCCCGAACCACAAAGCCTTGCTTGTTCCTGGGCTGCAAGACAAGAGTCAACTGGCAAGTGAGAGCCTTCCCTGCTCCATGTGGCACCTTCCCTGGTAACCCATGCATGTCTGCTGCAAACGCCAGGCGTTGTATTCACGCACACCCGTCCCCCTCAGTGTACGTCCCTCTAAGGGTTATTCCATGTGTCCATGTATCACAGCAGTTTGCCCAAGTTCTTCTTTTCTTCTTAGAGGTACCTATTCCAGTGTTCCCTTTCCTCCGTGGACACTACAGACGGCGTGAGGGCAGCGGTAGAATTATCCATCTCAACCCCAATCCCGTGCTGAAAGGGATGCTTTGGACATAGTAGGTTCACAAGAAGATTATAGTGGGTTTTGAATCCAAACATCAGAATCCTTTCATAACAGATAGGGGATGGAGGGCTTTAGGGAAGTTATTTAATCAAAGCCAAATCTTAATTAAGTGAAGTAAGACCAAGAGACTTTCAAAGTCTCTCTCTCTGCTTAGATTTCTGTGTCCCAAAGAGTGTTCCTTTAAAAATAACAACAAAAAACTCAATTGTTCCTAATTGGATCCCACAGTTGTTAAGCTTCATGGGCAGAAAGAAGCATTTCTTTAAAAAGTTTTCAGCTGCCATCAGAAGGAAAACCACATTTGTGGATCAACTGTCTCATCCTTGACAAGCATCTGCCATATGGATGCTATCACCCCTGTTTTATAGAGAAGAGATTGGGCAGAAGCAAAGAGAACCGGCTTGCCCAGAGTGACAGAGCTGGTGACCCCAGAACTGGAAGCCAGGCTGAGCTGATCCTAAACCTCAGTTTTTTCTGTAAAACTCTCATCACTCAAAGTTTTGGGGGGCCAGTCATAGCGCCTGACACTTCCTAAGTTTGAATAAACATCGCAAGAGCGAAGGGGTTAAGGAGGCAGAGGAGGCGACGGGGCGGAGGAGAGTCTGTTAGAGTCCTTTGCTGGGTCCTGAACACTTTGGTAGATTTAGAGTCCCTCCCAGCCCACGTTTCCAGGACAAGTTCAGGGAGTTACAGCCACCAGTGCAGGGGGCTCCTTTCTGATGCAGGAGCTGGCTTTTGCTGTCTTGGAGGGACTTCTGGGTGCCCCACACCAATGGGACAGACTGTAACAGACCATGGGACTTTCTGTTCCGTCTCCTTAGATGACTCACACATGTGCTCTTGAAAAATTATTCAGAAACCACCAGAAGAAAGCAGATCCCTTGGGTATTTGGGAAAACTGCTTGGAATCTTCTCTGACATTTCGGCACATCCCCTTGGCCTCCCTCCTCTCCCTCCACCGGCAGATGCTGTCCCATTTCACCAGTGAGAAGACCTGCACACGCCGGTGAAGGGACACGTTTCAGCAGTGACCTCAGCACTGGGTTCTGAGACCACGATTGCCCCCTGCCCTTCGCCTATATAATCATTTGAACAGCATCAGACAATTGTTCGTCCATGCAAAATGTCCACGTGGGGCTGCTTCAATGCAATACCAGTAGCGGGTGCAAGAAAAGAAAGAAGTAGAAGAAAGAGTGGCACAGGGGAGATCCTTCACCTCCCGCACTGAAGGCAGCTCTTCATTCTGAGAGACGAGAAGCAAAACTTCTGAGTTTCAAAATGTGCTTCGACCCACTCGTCCAGGGTCTGACACCCAGGAGGTGTTCATAGATGTCAGTCTTCATCCTCAAATGAACGTCTGATCTGTTGGCCCCCTGCTTAGAACCTCTGAGAAGCTCCCCCTCGAACTCGGGATAAAGGCTAAATTTCAAGCATCTGAAGGACATCCTCACATCATTTTCATAGCCCATCTCTCTTGACTTCCCCTGAATTTCTTATTGGCCTTTTGTTGGATGTCTGCATGTCTGTCTGTCTGTCTGTCTCCTTCTGTCTGCCTCTCTCTCTCTGACATGCTCTTCCTTGCACACCCCTCTCCTACCCCTACTGGAGCTTAACCTTCCAGTCACAGCTCAGCAATCACTCCCAATGGAAATATCTCCCCACTCTCCCCTCGGTTTCCCTGTCCCAGCACTTCCTACACTGCGTTGTGGGTGCTTGTGGAAAGACTTCTTACCCTTATGTCCAGAGAACCCGGTGGATTTCTACTCCCTTCCTCTGGACACAAGGATGCAGAAGACACAGATAAATGGTCCCTGCTCTCCAGGTGAGCCATCAAGGAATGCACACATCTTGCGATTCCCTTACTGACATCTCAAGGTTTCCTGGGTACGGCACATGGTTTGTGACAAACCTGTAAATGGAGCAAAGTTTCTTCTTCCATCTACAATTGTCCTGTTTGTGCTTTTCTTCATTTTCTCTCCCATAGCCCAGAAGTAATCAGACATGGATTGGATCCAAAATCTAAGAAATTTTTTTTTCTTTTACACTCAGGGTTTGGCAACTTAAAACATTTCCTATGTTTCTCCCGTATTTTCATGTATGCTTTTTAAATGACTTTCTGGAGAGGGCGATACTTAACCCAAAAGAACGACTGCCCTTAGGTAGAGATGTAGGAAGCATGGCAGAAACAGTAGGGCAATATTTGGGGTCCTGGAGAGGGGGGTTCCCACTTTCCTTGTGTTCCTTGAAAGCACACTACGTAAGAAAAGACGCAAAAGACAGCTCTCCTCACTTGTTTTCCTGTGTCAGCCATGGCAGCAGGCGTGAGCTGCCTCGTCCTGCACCTGGGCTCCTATGATGAACACAGTGGCCTGAATCCTGGTTCTGCCTCTGCCTCTTAGAAGTACGAACCCCCAAACCCGTCAGTCACTCAGCTCCCTGAGCCTTACTGTCCCAAACTGTAAAGTCAGAACAGTGGCTCCTGTTCTTGTAGCAGTTTAAGTAGGATTCAAGGAATTTGATGCAGAGGCTGGATGAACTTGGTAAATGTTATTTTTATAATTTGTCTAGGACCTTCTGAAAGTGGGCAAAGGACTCTTCCATCCCTGCACGCTGGCTTTCATCCCTGCTGGCTGCGTAAGCTTATAGCAGTGTGGTTTCTTCCTCAGGGAAACTCCCTCTAAATCTCATACTCTTGGGTCCTGGCTGCTATTTCCAGTTGGACACACCTCTCCCATGCAATAGTGAGCACTCTGAGGGCTACAAAAGGACCAGCACTTCTTTGGAGTTTCTCAAAATGCCTGGTACAGTCCTGAACACGCAGGAAGCATTTGCTAATGCAACTGTGCTTATTCACTCAACCAGATGTTGACTGAGCTTCTGTGCTGTATGGGTCACCGTGGGTGGCTCTCGTGTGAGGGTGTGCAGCGGCGGGCCTAACATGAATGGAAGAGGGAATTAACATTTGCACTACCCAATGAGTGGAAAACGAACAACAACAGAACAGTTTTCTCTGCATTTACTCCCTTAATCCCCACCAAGTAGAGGCTATCATTCCCTCTTTCTAGAGGAGAAAACTGAGGTCCCTGGAGGAGTGATTTGCTCAAGATTCCCAAGTAAGAGGAAAAGCTACGAGGGCAAAGCCACATCTGCACAATTTCCACTTGACCCCATGAATGCCCATGTTCTCTACCTACTCACATTTCTCAGCGGAGGATTCATATATGTTTCTATTTAATCAAATGAATAAATGAATTAATCCCTAAAGACAAATTATGATTTGCATTTTAATAGAGGCACACAATCTTATGGACATGCCAAGGAACAGGTAATAGTGACTCAAAGTGAGGTGGCAAAGAACTGATATGCCTTATACCCTGAGAAAACCATAATTCAAAAAGAGTCATGTACCAAAATGTTCATCGCGCAGCTCCATTTACAATAGCCAGGAGATGGAAGCAACCTAACTGTCCATCATCGGATGAATGGATAAAGAAGATGTGGCACATATATACAATGGAATATTACTCAGCCATGAAAAGAAACGAAATTGAGCTATTTGTAATGAGGTGGATGGACCTAGAGTCTGTCATACAGAGTGAAGTAAATCAGAAAGAGAAAGACAAATACCGTATGCTAACACATATATATGGAATTTAAGGAAAAAAAATGTCATGAAGAACCTAGGGGTAAGACAGGAATAAAGACACAGACCTACTGGAGAATGGACTTGAGGATATGGGGAGGGGGAAGGGTGAGCTGTGACAGGGCGAGAGAGAGGCATGGACATATATACACTACCAAACGTAAGGTAGATAGCTAGAGGGAAGCAGCCGCATGGCACAGGGATATCGGCTCGGTGCTTTGTGACCGTCTGGAGGGGTGGGATAGGGAGGGTGGGAGGGAGGGAGACGCAAGAGGGAAGAGATATGGGGACATATGTATATGTATAACTGATGCACTTTGTTATAAAGCAGAAACTAACACATCGTTGTAAAGCAATTATACTCCAATAAAGATGTAAAATAATAAAAGGACAAAATGCGAAGCCAGAATGATTAAGCCACTAATATTCTTCATCCTAAATAATGGGATATCTGGAGTTGCCTCTGTATATTCACTAATAAAGCTGACTTTATGAGACTACAAAAAAAAAAAAAAAGAACTGATATGCCTCACCGTGGGTTGGTGGATACAAAGTCAGAATCAATCACAAAGCAAGGAGAGACGCTCAGGCCTTGTCCTTCTCCTAATGCAGGAATCTCCTTGAATCACCAGCTCAGCCTGAGTGCCTCGTGATGGGGAGCTCACTGTATCACAAGGCACTTCATCTCACTGTGGATAGCTCTCATTCTTAGAAAGGTTTTCTTAACTTTGGCCCTTAAGCTACAGCCCTGGAAATGCTTAGTCTAAATGCTACCCTCAAAGGATTAAGCAATACACTGGTTGGTTGACTGAAGGTCTGTAATCCCTGGGAGAGCGCTGTGCATTCTGACAGTCTTCATGCTTCCAATGCCCCCTAGGCCATTGCAGGGGGAGGGAGGGGCCTGTTTGGACCGGAGGAAACGGGCTTGGGTGGAAATGCAGGCGGTGGGGGCAGCATGAAGGAATATCTGCATCTCACTTTGGCAGCCTATGGTGTAAAGCACCGGAGAAGGTGAGACGTGGAGACAAAATGAGAACAAGACGAGATCTCTGCAAGCACTTCAACCCAATCGGGCTGAGGTTCCCAGAAGAGAGATAACTCAGTACTTTCGACTCGCTTCCATTTCTGTTCTGTCTCAGGGACTCTTGAAATCCAGCTGGGCCAGAAAGGTGCATGGCCAAAATACCCAAAGAATGTCCCTTATTATAGAATGTTCAGCTCACTGTGCAGAGCCGGCAGGTTTTGATACTCTGATAACATTTGGATATAAGACTCAATGTTCGGGGTGGAGGAGCTTGGCTCTAACCAAATTTGGGAATCTTGTTTCAGGAGAATGGACAAGAGAGACTGGGAACTATGAGAAATGGAGGGCTCACATAAAAATGAAAATGGAAGTTTTAACCATTTTCTAGACTCATCCAGCACAAAGAGTGAGGTGTCTCTTCAGTCGCCACAGTGATCACTTGCCCGCTTACTCTGACAGGGCTGCTCCTCCCGATAGCATCCTCACGCTCAAGTCTTGCACGCTAACAAGGTCAGGGTTGGGTCTTTTACTTTGGTTTCTTCCGCGGGCTCCAGCCCAGGCCTCGGCACAGACCTCCAATAAACACCTGCACTTATCGTTCTTCCAGCATCAGGAAAAGACAGAGAGTGGGACGAGACTGGTTTGTAAAAAGGAAATGGACACACCTGAGGTCATTTCATCACTCCCCAACCTGATGGAGCATCGTAGCGAACACCAGGCTACCAGGAACAGGGCCACTGAGACAGGGAAAAGGAGCGTCCTGAACTCAAGGTGTGGGCAGTGCCCGGGGAAGTCTGTAGGAGGAGAATTCAAGCACTTCATGGAGCGTGCACAGTACCACCAACACAAAGATCTGTCCATCCACGACTCTTTCTGCTTGATTCACAGCGATATTCTGCAGGAATCCAGTTACTTGAAGCTCTTGGACAGGACGGCATATTCCCAAGCTCCCTATGTCACCTTCCACGAGCTCCTTTTAATCCCAGATTTTCCACTATGGGCTGTGTGACCCTGGAGAAAACACTCCAGCCCTTAGTTTCTCAGAGGTAGGTAATAATTCTTTCCTTGAAGAATGGCGAGGGGGTTGGCTATGAAGTGTGTATGAGGGCCCAGTACAGTGGCTGGTGGACCTCGACAACCACTGGTTCCCTGCCCCACTCTCCACCCTGTGCTTTGGTATTCACTCCCTGGATAGGGGCCCCTGCATCGACACGGCCTGTTCCTGTAGGGTGTTCCTGTGTTTGTGCGTGTGCGTGCCTGTCTGTATGTGTGTAAAAGAAACAGAAAGAGAGAGAGAGGAGGGAGGAGAAGGACGAGTGTATAACTGTGTTGAGGGAAGGTAAGGGGCACACGGTGCGTCTAACACCCCCCAACTCCCTCTCTCAAGCCATCAACCGCTTCACTGGAGGCCCTGACAGGGTGAAAATTAACCACCAGCCTCCTCTAATCACTGTACAGGGTAATGAAGGCCACGGTTAGACTCCTTCCTCTTCTCTGTTGTCAGAAGGGAGCCATGTTTACACTCCAGGAAGAGCCTTTACTCAGAGTTATGCAGGTTGCGTGTGTGTGTGCGCACATGTTGGCTTGTGCATGATGGGGGCGGTGTGTGAATGACTTCTAGGCACTTGCTTTGAGACAGGGAACTGGGGGGGACTTTTGTTCCGCAGGCCTGCAGGCCTCCAGGCCGCCCTGCCCAGGCCTGCACCCAGACGGCACACACATCCCCTACCCTGACCCTGTATTCTCCAGTGAGTTGATCTCATTATGGCAAATTTAGTTACAGCTGAAGTCTCCTTGTAACAAAGATTATGTCCAAGCCCAGAGTAATGGAACCTAGTCGATTTCATTAAAATAAAATTGGTTACAATGAATAATTCAATAGGATGATTTTGTTTCCTCATCTCCTCTTTGTAGATCGAAGAGCTAGTATTTATAATGATTTTTTTTAATTGGATTTTTGTTTAGGAAGAGATAATCACCCATGATTCCTGACAGCCCCCTCCTTAGGAGACTGGAATAATTGCCCCACAAAGTCTCTTTTCAAATGCTAAGACTGGAAAATTCTTTCTCTCCTTTTCTCACATTAGTAGCAATAAACTTTGGGTGGTTTTTAAGCACAGCTGCTACCTCAACACCTGCTCATGTGAGATTCTGAGTGTGTTAATAATACCCTTGTTTGAATGATGTTTTTTAAACATTTCTAGGAACTGGATGGAGGTGCTGAATTTGGAATTCCTGGCTCTATTGCTGGCCAGCCCTGCTGCTCCTGAAGCAGGGCACTCTGTGTGAGAGAGGTAGCAATGTGCGTGTGCGTGTGTGTGTGTGTGTGTGTGTGTGTGTGTGCGCGTGTGTGTGTATCTACAGTCAATTAAATACACATCTCCTGAACTCCTAGTCTTATCTAGACCTGTGCTTGAAGATGGGCGAACAAAGTGAATAATATCTCAAAACTGTTTTCACAAAACTAGCAGTCTAAAGGGGGAGCCAGACACAGAAACAGGTAATTAGAGTTCAGAGCCTGGGTGTAACCAGAGATGGATACAGCAAATACAGAGGTGGCACGGGGCAGGATGAGGTCTACACAAGCGCTCACTTATTCATTCATTCGTTTGTTCGTTCATTCACTCATGCACCCGGCTGGCACTACACATGGGAAACGTCAGGGAATACCACGCTTCCATTTCTTTCCATCCTCCTTGGGGCAGTCGGAAGCAAATGAATGAATAAAGGATCTAATGCATGTAAACACAACCAGATAAATGAAACAATGATCAAATAAACACTGTAAGTGAGCTTGGACTCCTTTTGTACCTCTTCAGATTATTTTCACTGGGCCCCAGAAGGTCACATTTCTCTTTCATCTAGAAACCAGGCCTCCCCGCAACTACCCCACCGACCCTGAGTCAGGGAAGCAATATTAGAGAGGACTGGCTAGGAGTAATGGCTCATCTGCAAGGCCAGGAGGGAGGCCGGCCTCAGAAACGGCTAAGGGGCCAGGCAGTAGGAAGCACTGAGTCGTGTCTCTGGGAAACAGGAATCTCGGAAGAAGGCAGGTGCTTGTTCAGCAGGATAATTGGAAAGGGGGCTCTGGGGACAGTATGGCCATCCCGAGAATCACATCAGCTCTGGTGACCCCAACACTCTTGCTCCCTCAACTAACCTGACGGTCCCTGGGGGAAGAACCTTGGGACATAACTAGTGCATTTGGGGACTAAGGAACGAGTCACAGCTTTTTAGAGTTGGGAAGGTCCTTGCAGATCATCCAGCTCAACTACTCTCTAACTTAAAGATGGGGAAAATGGGGCCCAGAGAGGTGGGAACACTAACCCAAAGCCACACAGCAAATTCATGGTAAAGGCACTGTTAATTCACGGGAGAGTGCTCAAGGAGCACACAACTTGACACTCTGCCCCCCTCGAAAGTGAGACTCACCCCAAGAATTTGTTCTTATCCCACTGAATTCCAGTGGTATATCCAAAATGGAGAGCTTTCCCCAAATATAACTTACAATAGGTAGGGACACAGGAGGACAGTCAGTACCCCTACTATGCTGGTGTTTCTTGCCCTTAACCCTTCCATGTCCAGTTGCTGACAAACAGGTCTCATGAGACCTTAGGATTGCATTTGGCCATTTGCAGCAACATGGATGGACCTAGGGATTATCATACTAAGTGAAGTAAGTCAGAAAGAGAAAGACAAATACCATATGATATCACTTCTATGAAACAGAAACAGATTCACAGACATAAAGAGCAGACTTGTGGATACCAAGGGGGAGGAGGGTAGGAAAGGAAAAGACTGGGAGTTTGGGATTAACAGATGCAAACTAGTATATATAGAATAGAGAAACAACAAGGTCCTACTGTACAGCACAGGGAACTATATTCAATATCCCGTGATAAACCATAATGGAAAAGAATATGAAAAAGAATATATGTGTGTAGAACCGAGTCACTCTGCTGTACAGCAGAAATTAACACATCATTGGAAACCAACTACATATCAATACAATTTTTTTTAAAAAATGACTTTATAAAAAATTTTGAAAAAAGCATTAAAAGCAAAGTCAAAAGAAAAACTGCAGACTGGGCAAAAATATTTTCAACATACGTCACAAACAAGGGCTCATCTCGCTGGTAAATAAACCACTTTTAACCATCAGGAAGAAAAAGACCAAAGTCCCAATAGAAAAATGGGATAAAGAGACTGCTCATAGAAAAAGAAAGGAACATGACCATGATACACACAAAAAGAATCTCAATTTCACTGTAGTCAAAGAGATGCAAATTAAAACAACGTGAGATGACATTTTCTTACCTATGGAGACAGTAAAAATGCAAAAGTTGACAATACACTCTTGTTAAAATTGGAGAGAAACAAACACTTTCATACATTCCCGATAAGAATATAAAATGGTACAGTCCTATGGAGGAACATTTGATACAAATATGATAAAGTTATATACGCATTTTTTTTTTTTTTTTTGTGGCCACGCTGCGCAGCTTACAGGATCTCAGTTCCCCCACTAGGGATCGAACTCGTACCCTTGGCAGTGAAAGCGTGGAGTCCTAACCACTGGACTGCTACAGAATTCCCTATATATGCATTAAAAAAAAATTATATTTGGCTAGAGATATGATCAAGTGGCCATGTCCGATGACACTGTTCTTTGTGATGGGCAACCTTGAGGGGCAGAGCAGAGATTCAGAATGTCTGCAGGAAATGTTACGTGTGGCTGGGAGCTTACCTGGGATGCTGCTGGTTGGCCGATGATGACCCAGCCTGGGCACTGCTGGTCTTGATGGGATACGGAAGCGTTGGATGCCCATTGATCCAGGAACCCCTGGGGCGTGTAGACACCACAGTCTTTGATGCTAGTTTTTTGTTCAAACTCCTCACATACCCCATCACCATCATGGAAATAGCACCGGCTGGGTTCATCTACAGGAGATAGACATAGAAGGGAGAGACCAGATCAATGTTTGTTCTTTGGCCTCATTTGTCATTAGCAGCTGTGGAATCAGGTCAGCAGCGCCATCAGCATGGTCACGCCCGTCACTGGGAGTCCCGGGTGAATATTGTTCAGTCTTTAAAAAGAAGGCGATCTTGCCCTATGTGACAACATCAATGAACCCGGAGGACATTACACGAAGGACAAATACTGTATGATTCCACTTATATGATGTATGTAAAACAAACTCACAGAAGGAGACAGGAGAATGGTGGTTGCCAGGGGCTGGCAGGAGGGGGTTGAGATTTCAGAGTTACTGTTCAATGGGTATAAAGTTTTAGTTATGCAAGATGAATAAGTTTTAGGGATCTGCTGTACACCATTGTGATTACAGGTAACAAAACCGTATGTACACTTAAAGATTTGTTAAGAAGGTAGACCTTGTATTATGTGATTTTTACTACACACACACAAACAAAAGTTGACAAACATTTCCACCTTCATTACCCCAAATAAGCCCCACAGCAAGCTTGTGAGAAAGATGTTATTATTTAAATTATTATTTTAGTCTTCCAGATTAGGAAACCGAGATCCCACATATCTTTAATAATTTGCCCAAGGTCATTCAGTGCGTTCATGCCAGACCCTAGTTTCAAACTCAGGCTTTCCACTGTCCAAGTTCTGGGTACGTTATCTGCCACCACAGAACTTCATGGTCTCAAACTGAGGTTTATTTAACTCTAAAGAGGATTACAGTTTGACATAAAGAGTGCACTGATACATGAGAGACTCTGGCTTCAGTCCCAGGTCTGTAACTAAATTGCTCTGTTCCTTTAGACACATCTCTTTCCCTCTCTGGGCTCAATCATCATTGAAGGGGACGAAGCTACTGAGACTCCAGGAGCCCTTCCTGTCTAATGTGCTAGGCTTCTAGGGCCTTGTTGGATATATTAGGTGTTTCAGTTAAAGGCCAAGTGAGTTCTCAAGCTCCCATGTAATTCACATCCCAGCAAGGAGTTCTGCTTGGGACAATTTAAAGCTGCAGCTGGCTGCAATGATGCTCACTTAGCTGCAAGAACAAAGATCAGAGAAGCACAGAATTAACTGGATGACTTCTAAGTAAGTAGGACATACACAGTACACGTTTCTTGGTGTTGCAATATAGAACCACACAAGGAGAAATCTGGAGGTAGCCGTCCAAAAGAGATCACCCTGCCCAACTTTTAATAACTTGAATGTCAGGTATTCTGTGATACTTCCCCAACTCTGCTAGGAAAAGCTAAGTGCCCCCTCCTATGTGGGTTCCTATTTTACAAGGATCCCCATCTTTACACTTATCCCACTGTGTGGCCATCATGTTTACATACAGCAGCTCCTTCAAAAGGCAGTGAGCTCCTCAAAATCTAGTCCCTATCCAGTGTTTTGGAGTGACCTTATAATTTATCATCCAAATAATGCACTTTGAGAGTGAGAGAGAAAGCTAGTAAAAACTGTCCAGGCGATACGCACATATCCTGAGAAAATCTAAATACCGCAGAACATATGGTCACCCTGAGGATACTGCTTGATCTAGGCCATCCTTCCCCTACTTACTACAAAATGATGGCGTGAAGCCCCATTTCTAACCAGGGTTTGGCTTCTGCCCCTTATATTAGCTATGTAACTCTGCACAATTAGCGTCACTGGCTTCCCATCTGTAATACAGAAATCACTGTCCCAGCCAGGACAACCTCTCAAGATAGCCATACAACTTTCATAAGAAATGCACAGGAATGAGCTTTATTCTAAAATAACGGTCAAGGGACTTCCCTGTCGGTCCAGTGGTTAAGACTCTGCCTTCCCATGCAGGGGGTGTGGGTTCGATCCCTGGTCGGGGAGCTAAGATCTCACATGCCTCGCGGCCAAACAACCAAAACTTAAAACAGAAGCAATATTGTAACAAATTCAATAGAGACTTTAAAAATGGTCCACATCAAAAAAAAAAAAAAAAAAAAACCCTTTAAAAATATAAAATAAAATAATGGTCAAGAGAAAAAATACTCTTCTCCTAAGGGTTCAATTTATTCCTAAGTGGCTGAATTGAATCAGCGTATAAAATCAGTACTCACTTGAAACCCTTTCAAGCAGCATTCCCCCAAATAGAAAGAGCCCGGGTCAAGTAGAAATAAGACTTGGATTTCTGTGATGCTGACTATCTGGAAAAAGGAATCATTGAATTCAGGGGCAGCAGAATGTCGAGCCCCTTCCAAGCTCCAAAATCCCTTGTTTATTTCTGCAAACAGTTTACATAGTGAAATACTATCAAAAGAGCCAGAATAAATCAGTCCATTATAATTCAATTATTTAAGGATGAGTCTGAGCCAGCTGAGGACTCCAGTGACCAGTAGCATGCCCGGCAGTTCAAGCATGGAAAGAATACAGGCTCAGCACTTCTCAGTAGCTCCAACCTCTTGGTGAATGGAGCCAACTTACATATAATAAAACTCAGGCCCAATCCAAGAGTGATGAGCCATCAATCCAGACTTTACTCTCTAGAAACCCAAGAAAGGGAACTGCATAGGGCATAGGTTTTGGCATCAGACAAAACTAGGTTCAAATCCGAATTCGGCCATATACAAGCAGCACAGGGCTTACATAACCTAACCTCTCTGAACTTCATTTCCCTCATTAAAAAAAAAAATGGAGATAATATTTATCCAGCATTGTTGCAGTGGTTTCATGAGATGATGTGTACAATCTCAGCCCCTTCACCTATTTTATCGAATGGAAAACTAAGAGCCATAGGAGGTAAGGCATCTGCTTCCAGACAACAGAGTTGGTGGTAGGGCTAGAAGTAGGGTCCTGGGCTTTTGATATCTAGCAGAGAGGTCTTCCCCCTGCACACCGTATCTACAGAATAATGAAGGCACACCCTGTTGAGGATAAGGTCACGGGGTTGCCGGACTCCTGGGACCACCTTTCTTTTCCTCGAATACGAAGACAAATAGGGTAAGATTATCATAAGATCACCCATGATCTGCTCTCTAAGATAAGTTGATTCATGCCCTCATCAAAGAGACCTCAGAGTGGCAGGGACTGGGGCTAGAGTTGAGTTCTTGTGAAGGTTAATTTCTTCCTGATTATGCTGAAGACCTCAACCTATCTGTCTGCTTAGAGCCAGTGGACCCTGGAGGTTCTGGAGGAGAGACAGAGGTAGACATAGGTAGGTAAATATGTACTTAGATAGGCAGTTATATGTAGTATGTAGTTGATATATAGATAGATAGGCAGAGGGAGGGTTAAAAGAGGGATAGGAAATTGGGGGAAATGGGAGAGAGAGGGAGGGAGGAAGAGAGGAAGGGTGAGGGAGGGGGAGAGAGAGAGAACTGTTTTCTCCCCCAAGATTCTGCTGACAAAGCTGCTGCGAGTCCCTTTTTTTTGAATAACATCCCTGCACTCTGCTATTCAGTTTCTCTTGCTACTAGAGTCCCAGGGGCCCTTGAGCTGCATCTGCCAGCCTTCATCTGGGGAATTCTCTCTCCCACTCTACTCCCATGCCCCCAGGACTGAAGAAAGGAGGGTGGGGAATGGAATACAAATGTGTGGCCAGGAAAAACAAAGGCAGCAACAACAAAACAATAAAACAAAACCAGCCTTCCTGTTTTCATTACACCATTTTATTTGGTGCTTCTTGAATGCTTTATGCTGGGAGCTGAGCAGGTTTCAGGGAAAAGAGCTTGAAGTCAATACCAACGTCCGCTGAGCATCCTGCCCCCTGCCTTCTCAGGTAGTAGCTAGGTGGCACT
Organism: Delphinapterus leucas; assembly: GCF_059928025.1. Lineage (NCBI taxonomy): Eukaryota > Metazoa > Chordata > Mammalia > Artiodactyla > Monodontidae > Delphinapterus > Delphinapterus leucas. Next base: position 107,239,733 of record NC_143134.1, on the reverse strand, counting down.
GGTAATAATACATCCCACAGGGAGGGGTACTGTGAAAACAAATACTTGTTGAATGAATGAATGAGGAAAATTCAGCACCCTCGGTGCACATACTCTCCTCCAAATATAGTTTAGGCTCTGTACCCTTTGAAACGTTTCTTTAGACTGGGTCTCGGGGTGAGGGGAAAGGAACTGGGACACCAGTGGTGACTAGCTTACAGTGGAATTCCACTGGGCAGTCCAATTTCTCCATCTTACCCCACCTTCCCCTGATACGGGGGTACTCCTCATTTCAGATTCGCTCTCTTTCACGTAGTGAGACACTTAGAAATCTGCTCTAACCAGCTAGAAGACTGGATGTTGGTGGGGAGACACTGCCAGGTCTGTCTTCCCTGGCTGAGCTTTCAGTTGCCAGAGATGAGCTCAGCTCCAAGAGCCCAAGGCAGATGGACACTCTGTAACCGGACAGACACAGCTGATGGCGATTCTCAATGACTTAATTTTTAATTTCCATCTGTCTGGAGCATCAGGATGAACTGCCAGGCCTCTGCACTCCTGAAGCATGTCTGAAGGACACTATCTGAGATAAGCAGGGATTGTCACCCCTGTTTGAAAGCTTGGGAAGCCAAGTCTCAGGGAGATGAAACAAGTTTACTTTTAAGTATAAGCAAAGGCTGGCATTTGAGCTATTGTTAAGAGTTCTCATCCTTGAAGTTAGAAGCCTTGGATTCAAGCTCCTTATCTGTCCCTGATTACTGGATAAGCATGGGCATGTTATGTCATCTCCCTGTGCCTCAGTTTCCCCATCTGTAAAATGAAAACAAGATTACCTTTTAGACTGCCTCAACAAAGTGCTGGGTGTGTTCAAACAGCATAATAGACTTAGAGATGGAAAGTGACACGAGTCTTAAAGGAACAGGGCTTATTCTTAACCATGATGATACTGGGGTGAGGTAGGGGGTGGAGGAGAAGTCTTCTTAATTAGAAATGTCTACTTTTGTTTACCCAGCCCTAGATCCTAAGGAATCTTCAAGAATAGAAATGATTGAAGAGAGTGCATGGGCTATTTTCAATATAAACAGCAAGAAACCAAGTAAACCAAAAAAAAAAGGGGGGGGGGAGCAACAACCTGAGGAGGAAGAAAATAATTAACTTACAGCGGAACTATTTCAACCCAACTGGGGGACACTGATTAACTTACCTTGATTAGAAACTTTGGTAATTTGTGATACCACTGGAATCCTGAGGATCCCACGGAACTTACAGACTAATGGTAAATGCAGGTAAAGCAGGTGATCAATAAATGGTCTATCATGATGATGATTCTGGAGCCGAACGTGATTATTTCATGTTATGTATGGGGAAACTGAGGTTCGCAAAGTTGAAGTAATTTTCCGAAGGCTTTAGAAGAAAATTTGCCAGAACGTTGGTTCTTAAGCCCATAATACAATCCTTTTCTACTGCACCGTGCCACCTTACCAGATCGGGTTTCCAGTATATAATTCTGGAACAAAACGGTTTGTTATCTTTAACCAAGTTTCAATACTACTTTTGGGAATCTCTGATTTCACTTTTCACAACAGCCCCTGGTATGGGCTAAGTATAACAAGTCTCAGAAGCTAATGGGGTTACTAAGTCAAGAGCCCACTGAGACAAGAATAAGGCTACCTGCAGGTGGAGAGATGAGAGTTATAAGTAGTAGGAGATGGATTTGGTTTAGGACTCAAGGAGGATACAAAGAATTTGAACACACACTTGTTTTAGTGGCCTGCCTTCCAAAGGATGGGTAGATTTACCTATCTTTCTAAACTTCTTGTTTATGAAGATGGGTCAGCTTTTGAGAAGTTAGCATCTGTTTCTATTTCCAGCTGAGAGAACAGGATTGGCATTAGGATATTCTCTTTTAGTCCAACGATTACTATTTTTTCTATTTTTTAAACACCAGAAAAAATAGTATTTTTTAAGTTCACTTGTTTGTTTAGGATGGGTCCAACCACAACAAACTTCATGCCGCATAACAATTCATCCAAACAACAACAAAAAGAGACCAAAAAATGTACAATCGTTGTGTGCAAATAATAGCTTCTTGGAACAGGGGAAACTGGGTGGAGTGCTTAAGCCCTGAAGGCTTACAAAGGGGAAGCTTGAGGCAGGGTGGCGGCTGTACTGGTAAATGTTTCCTCTGGAACAGAATATCTGGATTTTATATTGCCTATCTTTTAAAGGCTTCAAGGCAAACCCACATTGCTGACCTCACTTAGTTCTATTCAAACCAAGGTTTGTTCTTAACCTTCACCACCAGATCAGCCTGTCCAGAGTACAAAAGACAGGGTGGTGAAGGGCTTCTAAAGAACCATGAATCCGCTAACAAGCTTCAGATGTCGACTAGGTCTGCTGAATCTGAGGACTTTAAGTGGGCTTCTGGTTCCGTCAAGGGCTGGCCACATACCAAAGCGGGCCAGAAATTCCTTCCGGTGTTTCGGTGGGACAACCAGGCGCCATCTAGCAAACCCAAAGCACTAGGAAAAGAAGAGTGAATCTGGACGTAGTCTCAAATGATCACTCCAGCTCCACGCCCACAGAAAGCACGCTCAGGACAGCCTCCCCTCTGTCCGCTCGCCCCCTACAACACTCTCATAATTGGCTTTGGGTCTTCCCCACTTCAACACCTTCTCATAAAGCAGCCTATGAGTGATTAAATCTGACCATGTCTGAAATTCTTAATTGACTCCTGCAAAATTTGAGCTTCCCCATCTAGTACTCAAGTCCTTTTGTAATCCAGCTCCAACTTCCCTGTCTATTCTCATTTCCAACCACACCTCCACTCTAAAAGCATAGAGTTCCTTCCCAGAACTCATGCCTCAGAGCTCTCCACTCCCTTTTTATTTCCTTAGCCTGAAAGGCTAGTAGTCCTTGCCTTCACGTCTTCCATCAAGATTTAACTCTAGCATCTTCAGCCCCATGAAGCCTGACCTGTCACTCTTCTGCATCACTACTTGTCTAGCACAAGCCATTTCCCTTTATTCCCTGAGTCACGATTCTCTTTTTCCAAACCAGCAAAGCAGGATATTGCCTATGTAAAAATTGTTAATTAAAAAAGTGAGCAATGTACATTTTAAAAATTAAAAAAAATTAAAGCCTGCCTTCAGTTCACATATCCTTACCATTCTGTCTTCTACTTCACATTTCCCTTTCCATGATTCACAGTGAAATTTATTGAGGGTTATCTAAACTTGCATTTCCCACTTTCTCTCCGGCAATTCTAGCTTCTGAACTCACCACCCCACAGAAATCAATCTTGTCAAGGTCACCATTGACCTCAGCATTGCTAAAACTAACTATGACGTCCAACAGTCCTGAAACATGTGAAGAAATCGCCCATTCCTTTCCTCTTGAAGTACTCCCCTCCTGGATTCCACACCACCATGCCATCCTAATCCCTTCTGGCTCTCAGCTCTTCCCACACAGACTCATTTGCTGTCTTCTGCTTCCCTCTGCTAAATGCTGCCACCTTTCAGGGTGAGGTCTTGGGCCCTCTTTTCCTTATCTATCTACAGTCTCTCATCCAGTCCCAATGTTTAAATAAAAATGTTAGAGTATGGATGTGCCGATGACTCAAACATCTCTTTAGGTATGACCTCCTCTCTGAGTCCCAGCTGCCTGCAATGCCATCTCTACTTAAATATCTATTTAAAGTCATCACAAAATCAACATGTCTGAAATGTAAAACAGATAGCTAGTGGGAAGCAGCCGCATAGCACAGGGAGATCAGCTCGGTGCTCTGTGACCACTTAGGGGGTAGGATAGGGAGGGTGGGAGGGAGGGAGACGCAAGAGGGAAGAGATACGGGAACATATGTGTATGTATAACTGATTCACTTTGTTATAAAGCAGAAACTAACACACCATTGTAAAGCAGTTATACTCCAATAAAGATGTAAAATTAAAAAAAAAGAATTCTATCACCCAGTCATAAACTTACATGAAACCTCTTTCAAAAAGAATAAAAAAACAAAACAAAATCAACCTGTCTAAAATAAAAGTAATGGTTTCTTCCCACAGTCCTTTCTTCCCCATCTTAGTAAATGATAACATTGCCTGACAATGGCCAGACTAAAACCTTCTGAGTCATCTCTATTTTTTTCAGTTCATCCTCCAATACCACATAAAGTCCAAGAGCCCATCCTGTAGACTCTTTTATCTCAGGATATTCCAAAAAGATCCACTTTTGCTCCATCACTACCACCCTAATCCAGGCCACCATCACTATGGCAATGCTTATTTCACCAGAGTCTCTTCTATGTCTGCTCCCAACCCTCCCTCCTCCAGAGCACAGCTAGGGCGCTCTTTTAACAACATAAACTACATCAGGCCACTCTCCAACCTAAAACTCCTCGCATGGAACAAAATCCAAAGACTGTATCACAGCCAAGTCCCCACTTTATCTGACCATCTCCTACTATTATCCTTCTTGCTCACTGCCTTCCATTCATTTACTCATCCATCCATCCATCCATTCAACAAGTATCTATTCCTTAAATAAGCCAAACTTGTTATTGTTCCAGAAATCTCGAACTTGATATTTACTTTACCTGAAATACTTTTTCTCCCCTGGCTTTTTTCACAATCTCTTCTTTTCTGCACTTAGGGTTTAGCTCAAATATTACTTCCTCAAATAACAACCCTGGCTACTTACAGTAAGCTCACATCTTATTCTTCCATCCCCATTAGAAAGTAGCACACAATCTTATTTTATTTCTTCACAGTATTATTCACTATCTAAAAGTAAATTATATTTATTATTGTTCTCCTCCTTCTAGATGACATAAGTTTCATGGAAGCTTATCTCAAATGTACCCCTTTCTTTAGGATCAAGAAAACTGCCTCTCCATATTATGTAATTGATATTGAAGAATAAATGAATGAGGGACTTCCCTGGCGGTCCAGTGGTTAAGACTCCGCACTTCCACTACAGGGGGCGTGGGTTCGATCCCCGGGCAGGGAACTAAGATCCCTCATGCAGCACAATGTGGCCAAAAAAAAAAAAAAAAAAGAATAAATGAACATATGAATGAATGAATGAGTGACTGTGTATAGCTCTTGGATTGTAAGATATTTCTGGGCTGGCCCCAATCACACTTCTATTTGCACCCCTAATTCTTAAGACAATGCCAGTCTCATAGCAGGTACTCAGTAAATGATGAATTAACAAAGTTCTTTCGAGTTTCAGAACCTCTGTTATTGATTGTATTGAAGAAGTCTCAAACCTGATTTGAATCTGTTTCAGTAGATTGTACTGTAGAAAGATTTTAATGAAAATATTAATTATAATATCATATTATAAATCCTAGCACATACTGAGGAGGAAAATCCAATTCTATATAAAGCACCCCATGTTATTTTTTTCCCATAAGACATCTCACCATCTGTCCTACATATTGTTTTATTTTCTTTCTTGACTGAATCTGCAAAGAAATGGAATATCTGGAGAGAAAAGGCAGTGCACACTAGACTGAAATTTAATAAAGATATTTGATGGCCTTATGAATTGAAACTTGAAGATACATTTACATCACCTTGAATTTAGTATAGTTTTTTGAATAGCCTAAAAAGATTGTAAGCAAAGATAGTGATCCTAATAAATGACAATACATCCAATGTGCAGAATGTTCAAAGCCCTGAATGATTTTCAGCTGGGTCTACTTTGGTTGCCAGTGCGATCTCATAATGTGAAAGAGGGGTAAAATTCAGTACCGCAGTGAATGACACAGTGGCCATGAAACAGGCATTCTAAGCATGGACAGGAGGAAGGGTGATACCTAGGACCCAAAGGCCTTTAAAAGTATGAGCAGGAAGTAACAAAATGAGATTTGTTTTGCATGATATAAGCTAATAATAAATGCAGAAGAATAATCTGAAACATTCATATGCAGAAAGTCGGCAAAAAATGGTTTAAAAAAAAAGGTGATAAAAGATAGCAAACTACAAATGGAGTATCAGTGGTTTTAATGTGATCTCAGCAGTCCACACCAAACAGAGAGAGAGAGAGAGAGAAAAAGGAAGGGAAGAAAGGAAGGAAGGAAGGAAGGAAGGAAAGAAGGGAGGGAGGGAGGGAGGGAGGAAGGGAGGGAGAAAGAATGGGACACTTCCTCAAGATCAGCAGCCTGGTCGAGAGAACTGGAGTCTAAAATAAATGTCCACTAATATACCCATAGCTTTGACCAAGTCATTTCCCTCTCTGGGCTACAGTTTCCCCTTGAGTAAAAAAGAAAGTTAAATCAAACTGTTTTATGATTCCCTTCAATTGATTCATTCTAAAATGTATTTGCAGGCTTCTCTGATGGCGCAGTGGCTCAGAATCCGCCTGCCAACACAGCGGACATGGGTTCGAGCCCTGATCCGGGAAGATCCCACATACCTCGGAGCAACTAAACCTGTGCGCTGCAACAACTGAGCCTGCGCTCGAGAGCCCGCGAGCCACAACTGCTGAGCCCACGTGCCACAACTCCTGAAGCCCGCGCACCTAGTGCCCGAGCTCTACAACAAGAGAAGCCACCGCAACGAGAAGCCCGTGCACCACAACGAAGAGTAGCCCCCGCTCGCCGAAACTAGAGAAAGCCCGCGCGCAGCAACGAAGACGCAACGCAGACAAAAATAAATAAATAAAATAAATTAATTAAAAAAACAATAAAATGTATTTGCTTCTTGATTTTTGTACCTTTCCTTTAATCATTAAATCCTTTTTTAAGTCTGAAGATGGGGAAATGGGTTCAGCCAAATTAAAACAGAGAAGGGTACAGAAGAACTCTCCGAAGAATATAGAAGAGGACATGATAAAAAGCAGATGGAACAAGGGACCGAAATCAACATCTGAAGCTCAGCTTTGTCACCAGATTATGTTTGGTGCTGGGCAACATACATCATCATTGTGGGGTTCATTCTTTTTGTCTATTAAAAGAAAATGACAATATCACTTTTCCTACCCATTAGAGAAAGTGGTTGTAATGATCAGATAAAAGAGTGTTATGGAAAACGCTCACGCATGTTGTTGTTCTACATTTTATGATCACAGGTACAATCTAGAACTCATCTCTCAAATCATCACATGGGCTTTCCAATTCACTGAGTCAGTCTCAGCTCGGTTATCACCTGCCTAATGAGGCCTTCTCTAACCATGCTAACTTCACTCCGGTCTCTCTCTACTCTACTAGTCTATTTTATTTTCTACATAGCATTATATTGCTTCTTCAAAGTCTCCTTGATCATTGCATTCTCTCTAAAGCAAAATGGCAGCTCCAAGAGAGCAGAAACAGGCTGTTTTGCCCACTACTGCATTCCAATCCCAGAACATAGAAGACAGTCAGGAAATATGTGCTGAATGAATGAATGAATGAATAAAGGTTTAGCACTGCAAAGGTCTTTAGAGGGGCTTCCCTGGTGGTGCAGTGGTTGAGAGTCCGCCTGCGGATGCAGGGGACGCGGGTTCATGCCCCGGTCCGGGAAGATCCCACATGACGCGGAGCGGCTGGGCCCGTGAGGCATGGCCGCTGAGCCTGCGCGTCCGGAGCCTGTGCTCCGCGGCGGGGGAGGCCACAGCGGTGAGAGGCCCGCGTACCGCAAAAAAAAAAAAAAAGTCTTTAGAAATTATCTAGTCTACATGCTTCCTTTTGCAAATACAGCAAGTGAAAGTTTCAGAGTTTCAGAAAGGTTAAGTAACTCGCTGGATGCTGCACAGTTCATTGTCATGGGCCAAGGGTTGGATTGGCTAATTAATCCTCATTCTATAAATATTGGGAATATGCAATATTAAACAGAAATTGGTCTGTGAGAAATCCATGTATGTGAGCATTAAGCAAAACAGTGCATTCAAATAAAAGTCAGTCTATGCACATATGCATACCTATTCTTCAATCCTGCAAAACAAGCAGCCCGCCGGTCTGTTAAGGCATCCTCAAGATGTCAGAGAAGACAGAATTTTGGACAAGTGGATGCTATGTTACCAGTAGCCAAGGAATCGAAGGCACCACATGAAAACCAAGCCAGTCACCCCGGTCTGGCATAACTGTAGTGACTAACGTGACCACAGTGTGCTGGGTTCTTGGTGGGGTTCCCACGCAAGAAACTGGAGTGTCAAAGCGGATCCCTCTCACCCTGAGCCCTGGTCGGTTTGGCCAGCCTTGAAGACTGTCCTCCTGCCAGATGGTTAAGATAAGACCAAAAAGATGAGGCCTTCAAGCCACAGTTTCCTTACTCTCCAAGTTATAACACATGCTGCAGTGCTCTAAAGAGCAGAAGCCCGGTCAAGAGGCAGAAGTGCACTGAGGTAAGTTTTCTTTATCTTGCATTATGGGGTAGGCCACTCTTCTGTTCCTGGAGAAGATTTTATGTTAATTTGAATCTATATGTTTGGTTTGTATTATTGAACTGTATTTTTTTGTTTTTTATAGAAATGTGTGTATATGTCTCTCCCTTTCCTCCCAATAAGGAAAGAAGAGAGGAAAGAAGGAAGGAAAGATGGAAGAGAGAGAAGGAGAAAGAAAGATAGAAAAGAAGGGGAATTGGTTCTAAATCTTAAGAGTTAACCTGGAATATTTGAAAATATCAATCAAAACCACTGTTGCTTTTCATCAGAGATGACAGATAAGGGTCAGCATAACTATTCATGCTCAAAAAAAGTTCCAAAGAGTAGCAGTCTCTCTGAGATCAGTTTCTACCAACTGGAGAAGGTGTTGGCCCAAACAAGAATGTGAGATTGCAGATTACGTTACTGAGAAGACAGTCGATCCTAGACCAGAGGTCAGAGAAGCCCCCTCTGATCCTAGAGATGGCTGGACAGATCAGTTCTGGGCCACCGATGAACTAGGATATGGTCAGAGGATGGGGCCCAAGGTAGGCGCCATCACTAAGCAATGCTCATAGAGGTATGGAGTTGCTTAACCTGAAGGAGAGAAGGCTCCGAGGGGACACAGCAAAAAACTCTTCTAATGAACTACAGTTGCCCTGAAAATGAAATTGGCTACCTCAGAAGGTACTGAGTTTTTTATTCAGCATTTTCTGACAGAGGCTTGATGACAATTAACAAGGCGTAATCTGGTCCTTGCCTGCTTCTGCAGCTTTCTTTCTAATGTAATCTAATTTCAGCTCCAGGCAGGCTGAACGGACCATGTTCCCTCTCACCTCCCCACCTGTGTGGAAGCTCCCCGCGGATTCACAACCCTGCTTTTCCTATGACTAGTCTCCGTTCATCCTTTATCCATATTTAACCAGACACTACTCTGGAAAATCCCTCTAGCAATTCACTCAGGAGAGGCTACTTAACCCTCTCTTTATCTTCCAGCAGAAGCCTACCTCTACTGTACTTCTTCTCTACTTAAAATGATAGCTACCATGCAGATGTAAGCTATTACATATAGAATGGATAAACAAGGTCCTACTGCAGAGCACAGGGAACTATATTCAATATCCTGTGATAAACCGTATGGAGAAGAACGCAAGTAAAAAATATATATATATGAATCACTTTGCTGTACAGCAGAAATTAACACATTATCAATCAACTATACTTCAATTAAAAACAAACAGACAAAAATGATAGCTACCATGCAATAAGGGTATTTGCTAAGTGAATGAATGGATGACCTGGTCCGTGCCATGCACGATGTTAAATGTTTTTAAATATGTAATGTCATTTAATCCTAGAAGAGTCCTATGTATTTGGTGCTATTATTATCCTCATTTAACAGACAAGGAAATTGATGTGTAACGAGGGTAAGGCATTACCTAAGGTTTCAGGAATCAAACCCTGACTACTGTGATTCCAAAATCCATACCCTCCCGTCCACCCCTGCTGCCCAGTTCATGTCTTTTGTGTGGATGTGGAGGCTGAGGAGGAGCTAATGAGACAAGCTGATCTGATTCTCGCTGAGATGCCCTGCGATTTTGTGGTACTTGGGGGCTCAGGGGTCTGATGGAGCTGCGGGCACATCCCTGCTCTTCACTAATTAGCCGGGTGTTGATGAGCAGCGCACTTCATCTGAGCCCCAGTTTCTTCTTTGGCAATTGGTGAAATAATGACTCTTCCCAGACGTTTGGGGGATGAAAATGAGAAGCGGTATAGAAAATGCCTAGCACGGGCATCTAGCATGAAAAAAAATTCTGTGAAGAATCAGGAGTCTCCCTTCCCTAAAGGAAACAATCTGTCTCGGCTACCTTGTGCCAGTTAAATTGCACGGGCTCAGTAACTCATGTTTTGGTTAAACCTTTAATTTTTTTTTTTCAAGGGGAATCTGAGTTCTTGTTGGCAAGGGATCGAACAGGCGCGGGCCCATCCTCTGGGCCCACAGTCCATTAGGGAATTTATGAGGGGAGATGAGGGACCTTCAACTCAAGTACTCCCTTCAGAGGCAGTACTTACAAAGCCATCAATTTCCTTAACAAAGACCATTGGCTTAAATGCCCCTTAAAGCAGTGTTATTTACACAGTTCTCCACTTCCCTTTGAATTCTCTGCCTGGGGGGTGGCCTACCTGCAGTTCTTTCCAGCTACTAGTTAATTAGGCTCCCGCCCAGAAAGGAAGCCAGCAGAAACTGGGACTTGGTTTTGAAAAGCAGTCCGATTTGGGGGTTATCACAGAGTTCACCCAAGCCACTGGTACTGCCTGCCGCTTCTGCTAATGTTCTAAAACGTGTGGACCTTGTCAGAGTTAGGACCATGGGTGGTATTGTGAGATAGAGAAGGAGTGACTGACCATTCCAGCTGTCTCTGCTTTGCAGGAAAGTAAAATAAAGCTCAAAGAGCATTAATGGCAAACACTCCTAGGGTGCTTTCTAGCTCTGTAGCATATCAATATGGTAATACTGCAGTTTTATAGATGAGGAAACTAAAGTAGCCCACACCCCTTTTTGTGGCACAGCTGGGATTTGAACCAAGCAACCAAGCTCCAGAGCCTGGGCACAGAACCACCATACTGAGCTACTCAAACTGAGACGTCTGGCCCGAGATGACAGCTAGAAAGTGGAAAGACTGTGAGTCCAACTGAGGTTTGTTTGACTCTAAAGACCAACAAAGCTCTACCACACATTGTTGCCTGAAGAATAAAATTGTCTCTTAAGAAATATATCCTTCTTTCACTCATTTATTCTATATTTACTGAGCTGCAAATTATGTGCCAGGTCCTGGACTGAATCCCGAGAAGTCGGATGAATTAAACTGGGGCTCAGCACTCCAGGAGCTCAGGGGCTACTAAGAGAGGCAAGTAAATTACTGACTGCACGGTAGTTTGCTCCGAGGTAGGAGATGCTGCAGGATCACAGAGGAGGGGCCCCCCACCCCCACCGACCCAATCTTACCCAGATTTGAGAAGGCTTCCCTTAGGAGGCAACTCCTGGGCTAAGTCTCTGGGAGGAGGAATGGGGGTGGGGCATACATTCCAGGTTGGGGTGGGGGGGCCTCTCTGAGCAAGTGAGAGGAAGCTGGAAACAGGATGGTAGGTGCAAAGCACAGAAGTTGCTGAATGCCACAGTAAGGAATTGAGACTTATCTCAAGGGCAACGCAGAGCCACCTGATGCTTTTAAAAGGAGGTGGACAGAACGACATTTGCATTTTAGGACGCTTGCTCTCATTACACTGGAGGACAGATTGGTGCAAGCAAAGATGGGGAGGCAGGAACCTGTTCGAGTTCTCGTACAGTAGTCCAGGCAGGAGCTCAAGTGAGGGGAGTTGGGGGACTCAGGTAGGGAGAGAGAAGCAGGACTGATTCGGGGGGAAAAAGTGTTCCAAGTAAAATGGGCAGAATGGCGACTGTTTGGATGTGGGAAATGACAGAGAGGGAAGAGTGACGGAGGTTTCCCAAGCTTCTAGTTCAAATGTCTGGCTGCCTAGTGGCATCAGCGGTTGAGATTGAGAGAAACAGGAGTTGCAGCAGGTCTGGAGAGAAAATGGCAAGCCTTGTATCACATGTGCTGGGTTTGAGTGCCTGCAGGGCATCAGATAGAATCATTCGATATACAAGTCCATAATAGGTCAGGAAAAAGGCCTCAGACTTCAGACAGAGAAGGTGGAGTCTTTGGTTTTGAATGACGGGGTCAGGGAGAGGGTGTGTAGAAGGGGTAGTGAGCTCATCATGGAACTTTGGAGAAAGAATATTTAAAAGGTAGGCAGAACATGTCTGTGCAGGGATGGCCAGAGAGGTTAAGGAAAACTGGAAGAAGGTAACATTTCAGAGGCCTTGGAAGTTAGGTTCAAGAAAGAACCAGGTAAGTTGAGGGGGGAAAAATACCAGAGTATGTCTATTTAATCATGCTGCTTAACGGACGCCCCTTCATGGCCTCCCTGAGTGACGGTTCTGAACTCTCTGCTTGATCTCTTCCAGGGACGGGGTGTTCTCTACTTGTAAGACCTAGATTATTATTTTTAATAACCATAAGAATCGATATATATATTGATCACTTACTGAAGAACAGGATCTGTCCCAAGCCCAGCAGATCTGGCATCCTCACTGCCTTAGCGTGAACCTGACACACAAGAGGTGCTCAACAAATATGTGCTCCCACTCCACAGCTGGCAAAAGATGCTTGGGGACCAAGCCTGGAGCTAGAAGCAGTCCCCTGTGCCGCTGCGTCAGGTCAACTGGTCTACTCACAGTGCTGCAGAAGAACCCGCATTCTGGACCTTTATTTTTATCAGCAGAGACCCTGCACCTGATCTTACTGAGCCCAGCTGTCCAGGAAGCTTTCACAGACTCACCACCCCCAACCAGGGGTTTTCCCACTCCTTCTGGGGCCCCCTCACACCGATCCCTGCACATCTTTAAGGACCACTGCCCTCTGGAGTCCTCCAATGAAGGACTTCTTCTTAGGCCAATTGTCACTCCCATCCGCACCCTGCCTAGTACATAGCTCTGTATGCAGCAGGAGCTTAACAGAGACAAACACTAGTGTGAGATGGATCACATTTGCTTCCAGCTGTCTTTCCAGGACCCCTGAGGCTGTTGCCTCGAGGCCAGAGGAGGCAACCCTAGAGTTTGTAAGGGGAGCTGCAGACACTGGGTGTGGAATATTTTATCTTTCTTCCCGGCAAATTAAAAATCCAGTCCCTTAAAAATTATTATAATTTCAGATTTTCTTTATCTTAATTTCTCCTTGGTACTTAATCAGGAGCAGCCAAGAAAAAAATCGCTTTTAGTTCTTCCTCTGTTGAGGAGTTAATGATCTGGAAACAAACACTTCAGACGCGTTTCTTAAAGGGACCCCGGATCCTTTTGTCACGTGAAATTCCTTTTGCACCTTGCATTGTTTCCCCTTCTCATTATCTGTTTGCTGGTATGCTCTTCAGCTCTTGAGAGTACACATTTTTATTAGATAATCTTAATGATGAAGAGGTAGCATAAATTAGTGGTTCAACCTGAGGGTTTTGTGTGTGTGTGTGTGTGTGTGTGTGTGTGTGTGTGTAATTTATTTATTTATTATTATTTTTTAACATCTTTATTGGAGTATAATTGCTTTACCATGGTGTGTTAGTTTCTGCTTTTAACAAAGTGAATCAGTTATACATACACATATGTTCCCATATCTCTTCCCTCTTGCGTCTCCCTCCCTCCCACCCTCCCTATCCCACCCCTCTAGGTGGTCACAAAGCACCGAGCTGATCTCCCTGTGCTATGCAGCTGCTTCCCACTAGCTATCTATTTTACGTTTGGTAGTGTATATATGTCCATGCCACTCTCTCACTTTGTCACAGCTTACCCTTCCCCCTCCCCACATCCTCAAGTCCATGCTCTAGTAGGTCTGTGTCTTTATTCCCGTCTTACAACCTGAGGGTTTAAGAGCCAGACTTCCAGGGCTGGAATCCCTTACTGGGAGCCTTGGTTAATTACTTAACATCTCTCTGCTTTTTCCTTATCTGTAGGATCAACACAATTAGTCAAAGGAGTTAACAGAGGAAAAGCATTAAATTCATAACGAGCAATTTCTACTGTTATGACTGTTGTTTGAGATGAAGAGATGGAATAGGACTGGAAACACATATCCATATGTCATCACTTCTACTGGTTCAGAAGCTCTGGTATTTTGGAGGAGGGCACTGGCTCCTCTAGTTTTGAAGTTGGGCAGTCCTTGGTTCAGATCCCAGCTCTGCCACTTAATAATCACCTGCTTTAAAGAAGTCATTTCATCTCCCTGAGCCTCAGTTTCTTTTTGTGTAAAATGGGAGTAATAATCCCTGCCTTCCAGCAGCCCCGAGAAGATTGAAAGATGAGAGAGGAGAGCCCTGTGTGTGGCACACTGCTGGCATGGGATGTGACACTTGCAAAAGTTTGTGTCCTCTTGTGTTGGTTTTCCAGCTCAATAAACATTTACTGAATGGAGGTCACTTTCTCAAAAGTCACTTAAACACTGGGGACTCTGCTGTGTCATCTGGAAAGCGGTGATGAGAATGCCTGGTTGTCAGGGATGCTGTGGGTTTGAAATGAGACAACGTAGTGGGTTCTTAATAAACATGAACGTGCCCCTTTCTACAGCCCAGGGAGGATCCAGGCCACCGTCTGAAGCTTTAGGCAGTAAGCTGCCTGGGCTCCTCTAGCCACTCTTTTCTGCTTTGAAGTATCATTTGATTCAGTGCATCAGACAATGCCTGGCTCTAGCTGGATGCTGGGAACACAGGGATAGGCAGGATGACTTCTTTCAAGGGTGAGGGAAATTGACGTGTACACAAAAAACGTGGGGAGTGAATATAATTACGGCTATGCTGCTACAGGCTGAGGGGCGAGATGGATGAGGTGATATTCTCACCTCTCTGTCTCTCATCTGCCTTGACCTCCCTAATTGGCTATTCTTTCACCCACCTACAGACTCATCCATCTATGCCAGCAGTTGGTCAGCAACTTTTCCTGTACGAGGCCAGATAGTAAATATTTTGGCTTTGTGGACCATACAGGGTCTCTAGGAACTACCCAACTCTGTCTCTTTAGTAGCAAATATCTAAACCAAGGGGCACAGTTGTGTTTCAGTCAAACCCGATCTACCCAAATAGGCAGCACCTGGGGTTTGGCCACGGGCAGTAGTTTTCTGACCCCTGATCTAGGCAAGCATGCGTTTGCCTCCTGTGCCCAGTACAGGGGCGTGGCTGCAAGTACAGACTGCACACAGAGGACGTGCCTTCTCCTCCTTTCATGCCGGAAGCAGCAGCCTCCTTGGGGTCCTCAGGGACCGGAGGAGTACAGCCTGCAGCATCCAGCCTCTTCTCTCCCCTCCCTCACTACCATCCAGCCATGATGACTTTCTCTGACCCCCTCAAAAGCTCTTTCCTGCCTCGAGGATTTAACAGTCTGAACTTCTTGCAATCCTCACTCCATCACCCTAATTTGTCCACTTCCTATTCAACCTTCAAGTCTCAGCTTGAATGTCTTGTCTCCAAGGAGGCCTCTCCTAGCCCTTCGACGTGAGGAGGTCCCTCACTTACAAACCCACATGTATTTCCACTCAGTGGCATTTCCAACAATTACATTTAAATAATCATTAGTGTCATTTCCTTGGCCTCCCTGGCCTTCCTTGTTCACTGCCATTTCCCCTGCAACTAGCACAGTGCTTGGCACACTGCACACAGCCATCAATAAACGTGTGAATAAATGGCATGACGTGACCCAGCAGCCAATCTGCCCCACCCTCTGGCTGGTTCTGATGGCATATGTTAGAGCACACAGCCGCTTTATCCTGCAAACCACAGCAGTGGGCTTTCACAGGGTCCTGACTGCCCATCCATCATTTTATTTTAAGCACATTACTTCTCTGTCCAAAAAAAGAAAAGGAGGATCAATTAGGCCTACATCCCTCACTTGCTTAATATTTCAATTTCCCCCAGGGCACTCCCTTCAAGCGGAGATCACAGCTCATGAATATTGAATGTCTCTTCCAAGCCACCACGGTCCCCAAGAAAGAGCAGAGAGTCAGGATCTAGGAAAGGCCCCTGCCCCCCAGGCCTCTCCCCTCTCCTGGGCTACCTGGGTCCTGACTGCACAGATGCACATCAAGGCACCTGAATGGGCAGGTGGATTTCCGGTCACTTTAAATGCCACAAAGAAGGCCTGGTTCTTGGCTACCCAGATTCACCTGCCTTGGAGGCTGCGTTTCAAATGCGCACATCAAAGTTTGGTCTTGATTCCTTGAATTCAGGAAAGCTCCGGGCCCTCCTGAGCCTGACCCCTCCCTGGGAGTCAGGAGGCCAACCCAGACGAAGGGCGAGGATTCCTCCCTTCTGGCATCTGAGGCCATCCTGTTTCTTTTCATTCCTGAATGGCCTCTCTGTGGGGTAGGCCTCCCGGGCTTCTAAAGGCGGTGGTAAGCTGTGGTCTGAGGCTGGACGGCAGGCTTGATCCTAACTGGTGCTGACTCAAGGGTGTTTGAATGCGTCCATCAGACCTCCCGGTTGAGGACTGCAGATCTTTGGGCCCACCCTGCACAGCAGCCTTCCACCCCATCACCTCCCTTCCCTGCGTCTTTGTCCCCTCGGTGACCCCCTCTGACCCTCCGGGGTAAAGGAATTCCTTTCTCCTCCCCAAGCCGTCATTTCTTTTAAAATGCACAGTTTAAAAACAATAACGACCTGGGATTTAAATTCTGGAAGTCGGGGCTGGAAGGGCCTGGGGGAGCTCATCTAGCTCACCCCCATCACGTTACAGCTGGGGAGACTGAGATCAAGGGGCCTCAGCCACTTCTCATGATGGCAAGATGTAGCTCAGGACCATTTTTCCCAGAGATGGACAGGAGGCCTCTGCATCCCCAACTGAGATGGGAAGTGAGGAAGGGGAAGATAGCAGAAATGTCTACGAACTGCCAGGTATTGTGCTAGACACTCTATAGGCGCTATTTCCATCTTTCTCTAAACATAACTGCGTTGTGATTATGCCTGTTTCCCAGAAGAGAAGACTGAGACTCAGTGAGTGGCCAATAGACCTTTGAACTCAGGGTCCTCTGTCGCCAACACATTGCCATGACAACGGGACAAAGTGTCAAACTCCTCCTAGGCTAAAAAACAGTGTGGCCATATTCAATGGAGGGTGAGCTCTTAAAAACAAAAATACAACCCAAAACACGGAATGGCGCAATGTCAAGGGCATGGGCTTTGGGCAGCGGAATGCTCATAGGGGGATAATAACTGAAAATTGTCGTCTTCATGACTCATGAAAAGGCACAGGAAGGATATATGCATTCACTTTTGTCTCCTGCTGTGTCAATGGCAACAAAGCAGAAATAGTGAAAAAGAGGCTATCTACTGCTTTGGGGAGGGTTCGTCTGGGTACTGGACACGGTCTTTAGAAGCAGGCAGACGGGATGTAAGGTCTCCTCCTCTGAGCCTCTTGCCCGTATGAGTTAGGGCAATTCACCTCAGTGTCCCAGTTTCCTCAGCAGCACAACGGGCATTTCTTATTCTGACCAAATGGAGCTGCTGGAAGGGTAAATGGAATCATTTGAAGAAAGGGTTCTAAGCAAAGAAGTTGGTACAGTTGGGTGCCTGATAAGTGAAATAACTTCATGGTTAAGTGCGCAGACTTTGCCTAGGTACTGTGAATCCCATCTCTGCTTTTTCTAGCTGTGTGACCTTAGGCAAATTATTTAACCTCTCTGAACCTCATTTGCGTTCCTCTACACTCCTGGGATAATAACATTATTTATCTCATAGGGTTCCTGGGAAGATTGATATAGCTTTCAAATTAATGATATTAATAACAATAATAATCACATCATTAGCAAACACATATATAACACCTGCTAGGTGCCACTGTTTTTTTTTTTGTTTTGTTTTTTTGCACTACGTGGGCCTCTCACTGTTGTGGCCTCTCCCGTTGCGGAGCACAGGCTCCGGACGCGCAGGCTCAGTGGCCGTGGCTCATGGGTCCAGCCGCTCCGCGGCATGTGGGATCTTCCCGGACCGGGGCATGAACCCGTGTCCCCTGCATTGGCAGGCGGACTCTCAACCACTGCGCCACCAGGGAAGCCCGTTGCCACTGTTTTAAAATGCTTTACCTACAGAGCCTCATTTCACCTTCACAACAACTGTGAGAAGCAGGAACTATTACTAACCCGTTTTACTGATGAGAAAACTGAGGCACAGATAAAATGGGTTTGGGCCTGGCTTCTCACCCAAAATCCATGCTCTTAATCATTACGGAATGTGTCATTATGCCAGTACTAAGCATGTCACCCGTGCTAGCTGACAGATCACCACCATCATCACCTTCATCACCACTCCCATGATTACCACTAACATTTCTCTTTTCTTCTTTTAAAGACCTGTCTTCATGTTAAAAGAAGCTTTATTTCAAGAAGGTATTTTGGCGAAAGTCACTATATTTTTTCCACAGAGGGAGGTCTGAAGGACTACGTGCAGCCAGGAGAAGTTTTATTTTATTCTTTTTCAATTTCAATTTTTTTTTTTTAAGGTGAGAGGTGGATCATCTATTATGATTTCATGTTGTTAGAAAGAAAAATAATAATAAACGCAACTCCCAGCAGAGCCCACTCTTCCTCCGTTTCCACTCCCCCTCCCCCTACCAGATGCTGTTTTCCTTTTCAGTCACTGTTGTTCTAAAGTCTCATCAGAACATCCACCAAGAAGACATGGCGATTCATCTTCTTGTTTTCCTTTCTCGCCTTGGCTCGGAGCAGGCCAGGGCGGCCTGACAGAGGGGCCACAAGGCTCGGTGACCCCCGCCCCTCCCAGTGACTTGTGGGGAAGTGGATTGATCCCTCCTCCTCCTTATCTGCTCACACATAATTGAGTTATTGGCCCTGGCTCTAGGACAGGGCTGGAGATGCTGTGTCGGACCAGAGACAAAGTAATGCTAATGGCAGGGAATGGGGGAGAGGAGGGGAGAGGGGAGGGAGCTGGAAAAAGAGACAGGCAGGGAGTATGTGTGTGTGTGTCTGGGAAAGACAACGTGGGGGTCCGTTTGCTTTGTTTTCTTAACTATATATCAGCATCAAGCAGGATTTGAAACCCCAAAGCCCTTAAATGGATGCCTGACAGATGGAGGATTCCTCACTATCAGGGAAAGAAGTCTTAGGGCCCTCAGCACGATCGCTCTCATTTCACGAAGAGGGAAACTGAGGCTCCGAGGTGAGAGGCAAAGCTGCAACCCAGGCTCTCAAGTCTGAGCTAAGACCTGGACCCAGCTCTCCTGAAAGACACAGGGTGCTAAATCAACACAGCATGAGAAGTCCCCCACAATCGCATCTCCTGTAATGGATTAAACACCATCTCCGAAGGTAGCACATTTCCAGCACCCGCTCAAGATATATTACTGAGTATAACCCCTTTTGGGGATGCTTCACATTTTGTCTGACTAATTTGACCATTACCTTCCCTCCTTCAGCTTTTATCAGCAGCCTGTCTGTAGTTTATGACTCAGTGCTTTAGAAACAGAATTCCCAACGCTGCGAACAATGCCTCCAGCCAGAGCCTGTTGGGATGGGGTGTGGGGAGTTATCATTTCACTGATACCACATTTTTTAGCTGAAGCTTCAGGCCTGGTGTATGTTATATTTTATAAAGGGGGGAAAAGGACAAGATAAGTTCCACATTGCTGGGGATGTAGCCTCATTGCCTAAGAGGTCTTGTGGGTGGTGTTCCTTTTCACAAGCAACTTATTATGTGTTGGGGATGAGGGCTCTGGGGGTGGGAAAGTGGGAAAGGGAAGTCCCAGGGTGTTGCATAATAACACATCGGCACCTTGGGAATACTTCCGGATGTGTGGGCTCCTGCGAAGTGAACGAGAATGCCACCATAAATCTGTCACCCACCCTCACACTGGTGTTACCAAAGCCAGCGAAAACATTAGCCCGACTAAATGGTCGGTGACAAAAAAATAAAAAAGCAGCAAAGGAAGGGACGAAGAAAACATGCAAGGAAGGATGGAAGGGAATCATTCAGCTGGGGAGGCAGAGTTGCAGAGTAGAAAATGCTGAGGCTCTCCGTCTGGAGATGGGATCATAGCTCTATGAACCGTGTGACCTCGGGCAAATTCAGGCATCCTAGTAGGTCTCAGATCCCTCATCTGGACATAAGAGACCTCACAGAGGCTCACATTGAACAAAGGTGCATGACATAAGGCATGCCACCTGGTGGGTATCCATACATGGTGGTTGTGGCTGACACTCACCCCCCCACCTCAACACACACGGAAGTAATGGTTAGTGTGCAACTTGCTAGGAATGGGGCTAAACCTCATAGCATCTTAAGACAACAATCTTCAGTAGGGATTCTAAGTGACGATCAACAGAAACCAACTTTGCCTAACTTAAGCAAAACAAGCAAACAAGCAAAATCTATTCACAGCATATTGGATACTTATGGAAGTCTCCCTAGGAGGGTTGGAGAGTGTTCTGAAGCCTGATTCCAAGCTCAGGATTAGCCCCCAGGACTGCTCTTGTGAAGACATCTCAGAGCTGTGGCCACACAAAGTCATTTCAGCACTAATACAAGATGCTGTCATTGGTACTTTGGAAACACATGGGTTGTGGCCACTCCCGCCATCTTCATCAAAATGATTTCTGCAGGGTCCCTATGTCTTCTGATTCAGTCTTGGGTTGGTGTGTATGATTGGGGGTCAGGGGGAAAGTGTAGGTCACATGCCCACATTCAGCTACAAAGGGAGGCTGGGAGGAGGAGATGCTTGCATGACCAACTTCTGTCGTGGGGCTCTGCCTCACTATTATTACAACAAGGAGAGTTTTTTCCTAAATCTAGGAAAGGGATTCAGATAGTAAGTGTCCACAAACGTTGGTAAATATCTTCCACAATTAAGTCCCAGGACGGTTACCATTTTCTGGGTGAGAACACTGAAGCTTAGCGAAGGTCCCACGTCTAAGCCATGTATCAACCCAAGTCAGTCTCATTCAAGCCTGTCCTCTCGGCTACCATCTTGATCACCGTCTTGACACATGCAGAGATGAGGACAGCATCCACCCCAGCCAAGCCTCCCACACTCCAGTCTCATTTCTGTGACTCATTAAACCTGGATCTTCTGGGAGCCACAGATTCACTGTCTAGTTTTCAACTATTCTTCTTTGAGGAAGATGCCTTTCTAGACTCAAAGCCATGGAGTTCGTCCTTGGAATATAGTTCCTAGGCAATGGGATCTCTGGACAGACTCCTTTCTTCCTGGAATGTCCTGAATCTCTGTGTCTCTCTAATGGAATTCTAAATGGTGAGCTGGGGGGTGCATAGCTGAGGTCCTTCGTCTAACACAACCAAACTCAATACGCAGGGGGAACAGACAGCCTTCCCTGGACACCATCCACACCACCGACAGTTCTGTATTCCATTCCATTAATTCATTACACGAATTGCTCCACAGTAGTATGTTCCTTGCTCACCGCCAAAGCCCTACAAGACCAAGAGCTGTCCTGTAAAAAATATCTTGCAGGAAGCTCAGCACAGTTAGCTCTGGAGTCAGACTCTCTGGGTGGAAGTCCCAGCTCTACCACCTCACTGCATATCCTTAGTTCACTTCCCCATGCCTCAGCCTCCTCTTTTGAAAAGCAGGCACTAAAAGGGTCGTTAGGAGAATGAGAGTTATAAATGTGCTCGGCATACAACAGGTGTTCAGTACATAGCAGCAGCAGCAGCAGAACGCTTAGGATGCACTACAGAATAACAGTATATAAAGTGGATGTATGAGGCTCCAAGTCTCATCCTCTTGGTAACTCCCTCATCTTCACTCCTCTCCTCTTAAGCCTTTCAGTTAACACAGCTTGAAAATCATGATCTATTCCAGTCATTTTGGCCAAAGTGTAGGTGGGGAAGGAATACCCAAAGAGCTAAAGCAAGATAGGGCTGGACTCACAGTCTCCTAAGCCTTACCACTGTATGTATAAAATTCAGTTATTTTTCTAAGCAATGGTGAACCATGTCATAACTCTCACCTCCTCTTTGCGCTAGGCTCCAGCAACCAATAGTATCAGTGACCCGCAAATCCGTGGACCAGCAAATGTTGCCTGTAAAGGGCCAGATAGTAAATATTTAAGGCTCTTTGGCCCACAGGGTCTCTGTTGCAACCACTCGATTCTAGGGTCGTAGCAAAAAAGCAGCCATAGATAATAAGAGATGGGTGTGCTGTGTTCTAGAAAACTTTATTTACAAATATAGGCAGTAGGCCAGTTCTGGCCCAAGGATTGTAATTGGCAGATCTGTTCCATGGACAGTACCATATCCTAACTTAACCACATCGTACCTTCTTCCCATAAGCGCTGAAGTCACGTGCCATCTTAGTGGCAGTAAAATAGGTGGACACCCTCCAGCAACATCTGACAGTGATGTTGGGCGCCATGAGGATGATGGCAAAGGCAAGAGGTGGTTCAAGCAGAACTCACGATTCTGAGAAATCGTCACACATTCTGGAAACCATACAACAGAAGTGCAGATAAGGCTCTTAGAGACCACCTAACCCAATCCTTTCAGTTTATGGGAGGTAAACTGAGGTCCAGTCTAGGGAAGTGACTTGGCCAGCTTCAAGCAGCAAGTTCTCAGCACAGCTGGGACCAGAGATCCTGGTTTTCTTAAATTTAGTCCAAGGCTCTTTCCACCCTACCACTAGGCTCATATCAAGGTTTTATTATGAATCATACTCAAATCAACAGAGGAGAGAGAAAAAAAAAATCTTCTGCCCTTTAAAAACCCAAGGCCCTGACCGGAAACTGTCCTGCTCTTCCTCCCTCCACATCTTCCTTTCTTTCCATCCACGAACAGTTTCGGGACACCTCTATTGTGTTGCTCAGCCCACACGTGGTGCCAAGGAGATAGTAGGTGCTCAATAAATGTGTCTGAGAATGGAATACAAGGTAAATGATACACGGTAAAAACCTCACAAAGCTCACAATATATACCAGGGGAAGAAAGGTCTAAAAGCTCGCCTGCAATGTGCTGCAAACGCGAGGAACCGATGACATTTCCTCCCCTTTAGTCCTCCTAGAAAATTGCCTTTCAGTGAGAAATCTTCCCACTGACGTTTTCATCCCTTCCTTAGATGGAACACCTCTCTCTTTTGTACTTGCAAATGAATTGTGATTAGTTTTCACCTCCAGCCCAGGGGATTAGCCAGGGGACCTTTGATCTTCAGGTATCGATTTGCATCTTAAAGGAAGCATGATCTCATCTGGGCCAGCTCAAAATTCCATCCCTGCCCCCCAGCCCCCGTCTGTTTACCAGCCCCGGGCTGACCAGGGCCTCCCAAGTGGGGCTAAAACAACAAGATCAGCCAGACTCCTGGGGAAGGCAGAGGAAAACAAATTTCCCATCTGACTCCATAAAGGTGGGAAAAGGACATTTGCTTTCTAAACACAGGCTGGTCTGCTGGTCTGCTGGTCTGTTATTTCTCTTTCCTCAAGTCAGAGAGACTAGATCCTGGCTAGAGGCTGTATAGCAAAATGAACTGAGCTTGTGTGTGAGAATCGGACAAAATCAGGTTCGAGTCCTGGTTCTGTCTTCAATCCTAACCTGTGTGACTCTGGACCTGTTTTAAAATCTCTCTGGCTTTTGCTTTTTCTCATCTCTAAAGTAAGAATAAAAGCCTTAAAAATCTATGCTAATAATTAACCTGGAAGTTGGCATGAAGAAAAGGAATAATGTATGTAAGGTAAAGCTTGATCAAAAGGGTTGCCCATCATCACCATCATCTATGAGATCATAAGCTCCATGAGGGCAGGGATACCTGCCATTTGTTTGTTTCCATTGCTGCATTCACTAGTACCTACAACAGTGCCCGGCCCCCTAGGAGGTACTCAATAAATATGTGTAATATCAAGGAGTGAATTATCATTTAGTTACAACTATTGCTGTTACTGTAACTGACTAGCCATTCTGCACTGTCCACTTCTCCAGCCAGGCCCAGAGAAAGGACAAGGACTTACCGATGCAATTGAAGGAAACTTCCTGTCGGCAGAAAAGGGAGCAGCCATCCCCATTGATCTTATTCATGTCATCACATTCTTCACCTTGGCTTCTGCAGAATGGATATAGAGGGGGAAATTTGTCAGATCAGCTTCAGACCCACAGCTGGACATGGAAAAGTCCCTCTCCGGGGTCAGGAACTTTCTGGTGAGGCCTCGGGCAAGTCCCTTTCCCTGTCTGAGTTTTCTGTTTCTTCCAAATGAGATGCGTACAAGGTGAATCTGTGAGATTCTATTATGTTTGCCTTACTGTGTTTCTGATGACAAAGTAGAAGTCCTGCTTCAAACCCATTTGGTGAGATCTCCTTAGTTAAGTTAGCAAGTCAGATGGGAGTAACAGGAGGATGAATGAACAAATGGATGCACAGACTTTGCTCCAGCGTGTCTGGGAAATCACATTTCCATTTTATTTTTTAAATTTATTTATTTTAAAATTTTTATTTATTCATTTTTGGCTGTGTTGGGTCTTTTTTGCTGCATGTGGGCTTCCTCTAGTTGCATTGAGCAGGGGCTACTCTCCGTTGTGGTGCGTGGGCTTCTCACTGTGGTGGCTTCTCTTGTTGCAGAGCATGGGCTCTAGGCGCGCGGGCTTCAGTAGTTATGGCACACGGGCTCGGTAGTTGTGGTGCATGGGCTTAGCTGCTCCGCGGCATGTGGGATCTTCCTGGACCGGGGCTCAAACCCGAGTCCTCTGCACTGGCAGGTGGATTCTTAACCACTGCGCCACCAGGGAAGACCCATCACTTCCACTTTAAAATTGAGAATTTGAAGAGAATTTTGGAGTCTCTAAGGTACAACTGCTGTTCTTCACGATGCCCTGCGTTAGCCCTATCCCCATACCCCCAGTGCACTTAAAGGTAAAGATTTTCTCCATCCATGTGTTCAGGTTTGATCTTCCTTAGATCAGAAAACACTGCCTTCTCCATTGGGTGTGTCATTTCATAGTGTCAAGAACTCTAAGGCCTGTGTCCTATGCTGTTAAGGAATAAAAATGCCTCCTCTCGTTTTATTTTGAGGAATTATTTCCGTCACCTAAGGATGATTCTGCAGTGGTTAGGATGGGCAGAAAATGAGCAATGCTCTCTGAACTGGACCTAGGGAAAGGGAAGGAGGAGTAACAACTGAAAGTCTGGATGGGTTACCACTTTCTGGAAAACTCCCATCCATTTATTTATTTATCTGCATTTTGTCTGCATTGGGTCTTTGTTGCTGCATGCGGGCTTTCTCTAGTTGCGGTGAGCGGGGGCTACTCTTCGTTGCGGTGCATGGGCTTCTCATAGCGGTGGCTTCTCTTGTTGCGGAGCATGGGCTCTAGGCGTGCGGGCTTCAGTAGATGTGGCTCGCGGGCTCTAGAGCGCAGGCTCAGTAGTTGTGGCACACGGGCTTAGTTGCTCTGCGGCATGCGGGATCTTCCCGGACCAGGGCTCGAACCCATGTTCCCTGCATTGGCAGGCGGACTCTTAACCACTGAGCCACCAGGGAAGTCCCTCCCATCCTTTTAGTAACAGAAACTTGGGTTTAGAGCCCCATGTTCCAAACTGGGTGATCTCAGGCAAGTCCCTTAATCTCTCTCTCTCCCTGATATTTCTTTGACAATTTACATCAATTAAAATAAAAAATAATTAAACTTTCCATTCCTTAGTCACACTAACCACATTTCAAGTCCTCCATAGCTGGATGTAGGGAGTGGCAAATATATTGGACAGCACAGAACCTATTTCCAGTATTGCAGAAAAATCCATTGGACAGTGCTGTCCGGGGCGTTGAATCTCAGTCTTCTCGTGGGCTAAAATGGAGATAATTACACCTACTCCTTAGCGTTGGTGCAAAAATGGAACGTAACTTAATGCGGCTGGCCTGGCGTGCGACATACAGTTTAGATGCTCAGAGAGTCACAGCTCCCATGCCCACCCACCTGTCCTGGGGGGTCTCCTCAGAGTGTGTGGCAGTTGCCCCTTCATCCCCAGAGACCAGCTGGGACCTGTCCCAGCATGGAAGAAGCCTCAGACTTTGCCTTTCACCCGGGCAATTACACTGGGAAATGTTTGTTGCTTTTAGGAGGTGTCAGAGTAGCAGGACGGTGCCTTGTAATCAATCCTTACAATGACTAGGACATTGCATTGATCTCTGAAGAGCCACCCAATTTCTCTCCTGTCTGCAAACCCATGAGAAAAGAATTCTGCTGATATATTCCAAGCTGGGCCCATATTCCAGTCTCTGCCAGCAAATCTTGCACTGGAAATTGGTGGTGGCCTTGTGCTTCTTAGCTATTTTGTGGGTTATCTGGGGAGAGATTTTTTTTTTTTTTTTTTAACCTGGGCTGGTTTCCCTAAGCCACAAAGAACACTTCTAACCCGTTCCCTCACCACCCAAACAATATGTTCTATTGGTTTAAGCAAAACATTAGGGTCACCACAAATATCTTCTAGGCATGACAGATCTATCATTAGATAGACAGGTTCTGAGAAACCCTCTTTGACCTCCCAGGCTGGAGTGGGTGGCCATCTTCTCTGAGTCCAAAGACAAGGGGCTCCATCTATCAGAGCACTTGTCAAACTGACTGCCTTTGCCTGTTACTTGAGAGCACTCTATCCTAGGCTTTAAGATGCCAAAGGACGTGACAGAGGCTTTGTCATCCTAGCACCCTGACTCCTGGCACAGTGTCTGGGACAGAGCCAATAGCATGTGGTTACTCCTTCACTTGTCAGTTTTGCAGGGCTGTCAGTCACAGCAAGGCAATGGTAAATCCAGATGTGAACCTGGGCCCTGGGCTCACATCTTGGTTTTGCTCCTTACTGGGTGTGTAAGCTTCAGAGAACCATTTTAGTCTTTGTGTGCAAGTTGTCTCTTTCGTAAAGTATGGTAATAAGACCTATCTCACGTGGTTGTTGGCAGGACCCAAGGAGATCATAATGTAGCACAGTGCCTCCTGCCCAGTAGAGTCTCCATGAATATTTATAATTATCATTACAAGACTCATCCAGTGCTTTCATTCATCAGGGCCCTCACTGAGTGCTGTAAATTCCTTTGCATATGTACAGTAAATTAGCGTGTATCATCCCATGAAAAATCCAGTTAGTGAAGACGGCATCCTTTCTTTCCTTCAAAGTTTATTTTGTTTTGTTTTGTTTTTGCTTAGGGAATCATCCATAAGCTGCATGCAGTTTTCTACCAAGTATGTCGACACCTATTTGGTACCTGCAGGTAATTCAACACGTATTTGATGTCTATGCAGGATAGTAATTCTAGGTGAAAAAATACTAAAAATCTTTGTTAAGAAAACTATTTAAATTACTACTACTACTACTACTACTACTACTACTAGTAGTAGTAGTAGTTTTAGATCATTGAGAAGAATAATATTGTTTGCAGTGTTTCACCAGTGCACCTATATCTGATTCCAAAATGGATAGACTGAACCATAGATCACTTCCTACACCTAGTGAGTTTCTTTTTTTATTCCTCGTGCTAAATTAGAAAATCCCAAATCACAATTATGGGTTGTCAGCAATGATCGTGACTGTTTCCTGGATATTCTGGATACGTAGCTCAGTCTTGTACCCACAGATGATAGGGCACCTTCCCTGGAGACTCAGGTGCTCAGGGTTCCATCAGACAACAGCTGCATCAAAAGCTAGAAGTCAGGGCTTCCCTGGTGGCGCAGTTGTTGAGAGTCCGCCTGCCGATGCAGGGGACACGGGTTTGTGCCCTGGTCCGGGAGGATCCCACGTGCCGCGGAGCGGCTGGGCCCGTGAGCCATGGCCGCTGAGCCTACGCATCCAGAGCCTGTGCTCTGCGACGGGAGAGGCCACAGCAGTGAGAGGCCCACGTACCACAAAAAAAAAAAAAAAAAAAAGCTAGAAGTCGATGTCTTAATGTGAGAGAAAACAGTGACTATCTTCCCTTTGCCCACTTTTGTTACATTAAGCACCAGAAACCATATCTTCATGTTTGGTTGTTGCATTTGGAGGAGGATCTTACACATGACAGCACGCCATCAATTTCATTCTCTGACAAGCGAGGAGTTTTATCTTCTATGCTTGAGGAGTCAAATTCTTGGCAATCAGGTGGTTTGCATCACAATTCAACCCTTAAAAATCCTTATATTATCTCCTCCATATGGAAATTGAGATAATTCAGCTTTGAAATTATACATGCAGGACATTTAAGACATGAATATATATCCCTGAGATACATCACTTCAGCAAGCCACTTGAAATTGTGCAAATAATCATTACTGGCCTTTATCAATGTCAACATTAAAAAAAAGTAATTCGTTATTTCAGAAACTTGACTTAGTACCTTTCTCGTAACAGCTGGCATACTTCAGTGTGTATGGGGGTGCAGAATCTTACACATACTGTTATCTTTTTGCACAGTAAGTAACTCACTGGCCCGCATCTGATCATATTCTCGACATCTACTTTTCCCTTCAATGCTGAGTCATGACCAGAAAGCAAACTGCTGGCCAATAACAGATGTCTGTGCAGATGGGTATTCTTGTGCAAACTCTTTCCTTGCGTCACTGTGTCATCCTTGCTGTGTTCCTATCTGGTCCTTTCATTCCATAGCAGGTTTCCAGTGTATATTACACACCGCAAAATCATCAGTACCAAATTAAATTGCTCTTGACCTCAAGCACTAGTGTCAATGATAAACTAAAAGAAATAGTCATCGAGCCCTTCTCTTTCATATATGAACTATACCTATGAGCCGATTCATGTTCTGTACATCAGTGGTTTCATCCAACTGTGAAACAAATTCTCTTTAGAGTGCCCCTCCCCCTACAGAAAAAGTCATTGCAATTCCATGTTGCACAGATATTACGTGACACCCAACAGTGCCATTTAATGAAGGAATTTTGCCAATAGCTTGCTGTGTCATCTCCATACGTAACATTTATCATTGAATCTGCCAATAGTTTTAAAAGTCCCTTAGCAACAGTGTGACTAGTAACTGTATTCACAATAAAGAACACAATTTTAGCAATAAGGAACTTAATTGTGCATGATTCTTGGTCTCTTTTTCATCTCTAGGAAGAAAACCATTCAATTTAGTGACCGAAAATACTTCTGTGCTTATTCTGGAGGAAAAAAACCTCAAAGATTTACTTTTTTTTCCCCAACAATGCAAAAGTCTTGATGGCTTCTTGCAACTATTTCTCAGTTGTATAACATCTTGCCCTGTGGACAGGGGATGGATGGACTGATGATCCAATAAAATCCATTTTTTAGACACACAGCTTTATATCTTCTAATCACACTTTTCCTTTTTTGGCTGCTCGTGTGGAATCTTTACACTTGCCTCCCTGAACTTATAATCACATTCAATATTCACTCTGCAGTACTGTTTACCATCACGGTTTCAACATTATAGAGAGTTGAAATATTTTGCTGTCTTTATAAGGCTCTGACCCAGTTTGTAAATTGTTGATATAACACAATACGACAGAAATAATAAATAAACATGCAGTTTTAAGAAATGTAAATGGTAACTAGCAAAGAATGTAAAAGTGTTTGAACCTAGGTGCACTGTGTCCTGTTAAGTGAATGTGGCCTGGGGTGGAAAAAACTAATAGAATCCTTGTAGTACACATAGAACAAGAGCATACTGGTAGTAAGTGCATAATGGTAGCTCTATGGAAATCTTATATTGTATTACATGCTTGAGAAACGTGTTTGTTCAAAAAAGAATCATTGCTTTTCTCTGAGGCCAGCGAGCTGCTTGCAGACAAATTGGCAGACTGCTGAGGATCCCTCGTAACTCACAGCTCAACCCTGAAGGGTATCCCGTAAGCTCTTCTATTTGGCACCCTGACCATGTCTTGGCCTACTTAACATCGCTCCCACTCCTCTCTTTAGTTAGGCCTACTTACTTCTGGATGATGCCATCACCGCAGTACCCACTTCCATGGATGTAAGTGGCAGCAGGTGATGGCTCACTCTCTTCGTTTCCTGAAATAGTGATGACCCAATACTGGTACACGCTGCCAAGATTTAGATCCCTGGAAAACATAAAGAAGACTATTAACTATACAGATGCGAGGCTGGGGACAAACAAAATGGATCCCCTTGAGTACCTGTCTACCAGTCTTGCTTGTTTTTGATATCACATGCACATTTAATTATCCAATAATTTTATTTGTTTTTTTTTTAATTTTACTGAGGTAGAGTTGATTTACAATGTTGTGTTAATTTCTGCTGGACAGCAAAGTGACTCAGTTATACATATATATATTCTTTTTCATACTCTTTTCCATTATGGTTTATCACAGGAGATTATAGAGTTCCCTGTGCTATACAGTAGGACATTGTTGTTTATCCAACCTATGCGTACTAGTTTGCATCTGCTAATCCCAAACTCCTAACCCTTCCCTCCCCCACCCCCCTCGGCAACCACAAAGCTGTTCTCTATGTCTGTGAGTCTGTTCCTGTTTCATAGATATGTTCGTTTATGTCATATTTTAAGATTCCACATATAAGTTAGTTATCCAGGAATTTTTCATGTCTACTGTGATTAAGGCACTCTCCCATGCATGATGGACTACACTAAAATGTAGCATCTAAATGTCCCTAAAATGACACAGTACCATGAACATTACTAGGTACTTTTTATCTTTAATTTAACCCTTACAATAACCCTGGTGGATAAGAATTGTATGGTATGTGCCCCATAATGAAGGTGTTTGGGAGAATGCCATCCAGGAAAAAATAAATGGGAGAAGCAAAGGCACAGAGGTGGGAAAGCACCATGCGAGATTCTGTGGGCACTGTCTGATCTACTGCCCTCTTTTTAAGATCTGAGCAGAAACCCCATTACAAGCAAGCAAGCCCTTTCCTTCTGTTTCACATCCAGTGATTCTCCATCTCCCTTCCACTTGCTCCTCCCTGTGCCTCTCACTCTTGACTAAATTAATAATAATAGCAGCGTCTATTAATTGAATGTCAGGACCAGGGCCAAGCACTTTCCATGTGTTTTCTCATTTGAGAACCAAAACAATACTACATGTGTACTAGTAGTTTCATGTTTATTTTACAGATGATGGATCTGAGGCATAGAGAGATCAAGCAGAATGCTTACAACCACATGACATTAAATTATATCCTGCAGTCTGCCTCCCTAATCCCTAGTTCAGGTTTGTTTTAACAATCTCACTCCTTACAAAGGGGCATCTTGTCCTGGAACCGCAATTCCAGGCATTGGTTCCTGCTAGCTTTCCAATTTGCCTAGATTGCGTCTCTCCTTTGCTCTCAAGACCTCCTAGAGCAATGCCTGGTCTACCTTCCTCACACTCAACCTTATACCAGATTACCCCCCTCCCCTTCTTAGCCCCTCTCATCTCCCTGCTTGAATTCCCCTGCCATCAAAGGAATCTGGCTACTGCCAATTATCTTCCAAGGCAAAGGTATATTTATCCGCATGACCAAATCACCATCCTCATTTCCTTTTTGACCATTTCAAAAGGAAATGTTATTCTCTTTCATCTCCCTCTGCACCAGTTACTTAATTTTTAATAATAAAAATGTGTCATGGGAAAAAACACAAAATGGTCATGAAGACAATTCCTATCAGATTCCAGAGTTGGGGTGAGGGGGGATTCCATAAACAAAAGGACAGTGTCAAAAACATCTCAAGTTCTCCTGCCCATCTGTTGTTTCAGCTGCTCTGAGAGCTAGGGCTGTCTGGATAAGTCCAATAAGATAGCAGGTGCAGCGACAACAGTCAGACAATGTCTCCTGACTCTCAACGCAATGATGAGCTGGAGTTTATGAGCACTGAAGGAGGCTGGTGAGGAACACAGCCTTCCTGAGAATGTTGGGCTTATTATCCAAAGAAGAGTTTGTTTCAGCAGTGGTGGAGCAGACAGGAATATTGAGGGTAGACCAGAAGTCCCTGGGGATTCCAGCAGTGCTCTGTCAATGAAAATTAAGTGGATGAAATGCATAAAAATCTTGAGATACTGTATGTATGAATGTACGAATAACTGGTGCCTTGTAAACCTCTGAAATGCTAATTTGTTGATATAATTATAGGCCTTTAAAAAAGTTTACTGGATATTTTAACCACCTCTAGACTAATGAATGTACACATTTTCAGATAATGCTTCTAAAGCTGGAATATTGTGGCAGGGGGAAGAGTGATGTTCCCAGGGGAAACATGAAGGTACAAGATAAAGATGACATGCATTCTACTGTACATTAATTTTCTCTAAAATATGGAGGTACATTTTATATTAAACAGTCATGGCCGTGTTACGGAATAAAATAAAGATGTTTCTTCAGGCTACCTCCCAGGCCACTGGGGGCATATGGTCACTGTCTGAAGCAGATGGAGCACTTCTGTGGAAAAGCATGAGAGTGTGAAAATTACTTCTCTACATTGTGCTTTTCATTTGTGGTGTGTGTCCAAATGATTTATGGATGATAATATTTAGGTGCTCTGCTAATATTTGTGAATGCTCTCCTCCTCCCCATGCCTTGCCCTCCCTCCTCCCCTTCCTTTCCTTCTCAGGAAACACCACTGTGAGGGAAGCAAACATGTGTTTCCACCCTGGCTTCATCATTTGCTAGCTGAGAAGTCATAGGCAGGAGCCTATTTCAAATTAGCCATAAACCTAGTTTCACAGCCTTTTCCCACAGATCGAATGTAAGAACATATATAAAGCACCTATGTGCCCAGCGATTGATAGATAGTTAAACAAATGTTAACCCATTACAATTACTGCTGAATTAGCAACATTCTCACTCACTGGAATTATGCTGTGCTCTCTTTCCTAGAAGGGAAGAAGTGACAGATAACTATATATAAACTTGGTCTGGTAAACCCATGAAGATGAATGAGGCCACCATCTATCATGTGTGCCATAGCTTGATGGAAAGTCTCTTTTCTACCATATCGTTTGGGTAGAACACCCTCATTGCCTGCAGCTTGCTGTCTCTCTAGGTGGCTATTCTCAACTTCTGCAATTTGTGGATCCCAGAAGCTTTGTCTTTACCCTGGGGCAACATCTGTCCCCCAGTAACTTCCACTACTGTCCTCCTTGTTACCCACCAGCATCACATAGAACATATCTGATTGGTAGAGGAACCTTAATAACCCTCCTTACAAACTGTGTATGCGTGGCACATGCATCATTATCTCAGAAGCCGGAGAGTGGCTCTTTGAAGCAGGGGCTGTTATTCCAAGTTTTCAGATAGGAAAACAGAAGCCCAAGTCATTCCCTTCATAAAAAGCTAGGGAAGAAAGAACAGGATACAAATGCTATTAAAAAGATTATATTTTTCCACTGAAGAATTCTTGTGATAAAACTACATGTTCTCCAAGTTAAAGTTACCATTAATGCTAAACTAGGGCTCTTTTCTCAAGAGCCTAAGGTAGAAGAAAGTTCTTTCAGAAGGACAGGGTAGTGGCTTCTGAAGGCTTTGCTGGAGGTTAGGACCTATTTCATGGTTGGTCTAAAAGTAGGACATTTATGTCAAGTTGTTCCTTTCAGCTGCTCTGAAAACCATCTGGAAAGTCTTATGCTGTCACTTGAACTCCTTCCCCTCCTGAGCCTCCCACATCCAGGCAGACCCTAAGCCTTGTCAATTTCCCCCACCCAACAGCTTCCATGTCATTCCCTCTGCACCCCTGCTGCCACCTACATCCCATACTTGATGGCTGAAGCAGCCTCTGGCTTGCCCTCCTGCCTCCAGCATCTCCCTTTTCCAGTCTTTCCAACACCATCAGAATATTCTTAGATCCAAAGCTACTCTCCTGCTCAATATCTCCCCACTTAGTGCAGTGATGGGAGCATGCTACCAAGCTGAAACCTCCTCTTTACTCTTTGTTTGGAACTAAAATTTTACCACTTCATCTGAAACATGATTAGCTTCATCACTTCTGATTTCTCTCATAGAATTCTGAGGGCCATTTTATTTTATCTTTATTTAAAAAGCTAACCTCCACTAGTAGTTAATCATTAATTCTTCACACTGCATCTCACATTAATTTCATGTTTTTAGCTAGTAAATGCAAATGACAGTATTTAAACGTGATGAGATTATTTTGAAGGGTTGTTTTTTTGCAGCCTTGGTATGACTTCTTTTTTTTAATGTTTTTAATGTTTAACCATCATTGTTTCACAAATGTCTCAAATGACATATCTGCCTTAGGTTTGCATTTCTGGCAATTAGAAACAAAAATACTGACATTCCTAAGTGGTAAGATTTTTCAGTATTTCTCCTCAGAAAATGTATTGATGGTAATGTGTATCAAATTTGGAGCACAACCTTATAGAAAATTTAGTTACATATTATAAAATCATTATCTTAAGAATATGTATGTTATTAAGGAGGCTAAGTACCCCCATGACTTAGCTTTTGGCAAACGTCTATTTCTTAAAATTATGGTATGTAATTAATATCATGATAGGTCAATTAAAAACCCCTCTGAAATCTACAGGTAAGTCACTTTACTTCTTTCGGTCTGTTTTTCTATCTTTTAATTAAGATATATGATTCTTCTCCCATACCAATGTGAAGGTAAAATGAGAGCTATGAAAGTACAATAGGAGAAAGAGGGAGGGAGAAACTCATTGCACAATGGAAATATTCCATTTTGCTTCTTCTAGGAAACTCTCTCTGAGCCTCTCTTTTTTTTTTTTTTTTTTTGCGGTACGCGGGCCTCTCACTGTTGTGGCCTCTCCCGTTGCGGAGCACAGGCTCCGGACGCGCAGGTTCAGTGGCCATGGCTCACGGGCCCAGCCGCTCCGCGGCATGCGGGATCTTCCCGGACCGGCGCACGAACCCATGTCCCCTGCATCGGCAGACGGACTCTCAACCACTGCGCCACCAGGGAAGCCCCTCTCTGAGCCTCTTGATTCCTCCTTATTGGCCTCCTATTGTTTCCATATTATAGCATTCATTTATCACACTCTATGTCTCCAAATAGTCTGTGTAACTAAACTGTGTTATACTTTTTTGATATTCCACCTTCTGCAATAATTATAGCAATTGTAGTTTCCATTTGTTTCCTATTTATCATATGCCAAGCACTATGCCTTCATATGAATACTATCATTTAATCAAAACAACAGTCCCTTGAATAATTACTATGAAAAGTTTTCAGATAAGGAAACTAACACTTAGGAAGGTTAAGTTATCTGCCTATAGTCACACTGCTTTTGTCAGAGGGCAGGGACTTGAGCCAAGTCTAATTCCATCCCAAGACAGTGCTATCTGGAGATGGAAGCCACAGCTGTTATAAACTGGAAAATATAGCAGAATAGAAGTTAGAAGACCTAGTTTTGG
Source organism: Delphinapterus leucas (assembly GCF_059928025.1). Lineage (NCBI taxonomy): Eukaryota > Metazoa > Chordata > Mammalia > Artiodactyla > Monodontidae > Delphinapterus > Delphinapterus leucas. The sequence continues at coordinate 107,204,524 of NC_143134.1, read as the reverse complement.
AATCAAGTAGAGTATCCATACAAAGACCAGTTGGAAAGTTCCAGAAGTCAGGAGAGACACACATCCTTTTAAACACCACCACTGACTCACTCACCATGGGCAAGCCATTTCCTCTCTCTGAGCATCCATTTCTTCATCTACAAAATAGGAATCCGGGAAGAATGTGACGAGCAGCTCTAATTTAATGAGGAATGAGGTGCTGCATCTTTCTGCCATGAGATTTTCTACAAGCTAGGAGCTGCCTCAGCAGTTAAAATCCTGCACTGAGAACGGGTATAGTTCAGGATCCACCACCCAGATTGACTGAGCTGGGAGACACGGTAGGGGGAGCACCTAGGATGCCTCTGGCTTAGGAAGAGCCCAAGTATTCCAGTGCTGCCTGGGACTAAGGGTGAGAGGGTAATGCCTGGGCACTCTGTATACCATCTTCCAGCCAAGAATGGGAAGAGAAGGAAACGATCACTTTTTGAGCCTGAGATGATGTGCCAAGGGACTTTACACATACCATTACAATTGTTTTAAATAGAAAATACATTAATCACATAGAAGAGTACAAAGACCACTATAACAAATGTCTGTACACTTACTCCCCAGCCTTGTCAAATTATAACCTTTTGCCATATTTTCTCCATATCTTTTATTTTTGGTGTAAAAGAAATAAAATATACTGTTTTATATATTTGTTTTCAACCTACCCGTGTGCTCTTCCTGTATCCCATTTCCCTCTCTCCCATGAATGTTTTTATACTTCTTGAACGTACGTATTGTTTTGCATGTTTTGAACCTCCCAGATGTTTTAATACTACATTTATTATTATGCATCTGGCTTTATTTTTTTTACCAAGCATTGCTTTTGAGATCATACATATTGATCACGTAGATGATCAATAGATCTGCACGTGGATCTAGCTCATTATTTTCACTGACATAAGTCTTTTACTGTATGAACATAACATACTACATCTGACCATTCTTTCCTGATAGGCACCTGGGTTATATCTCTCTTATTAGTAGTATCATTATTATGTAATCTTTTTTGTTATTTCCAATAACGTTGCCTTAAACATTTGCGTTCATGTTCCTTTGCACATAAAGCAAGAGTTTCTGAAGGAAATATATCTAAAGTGGTACCGCTAGGTTAAAGATAATTGCACCTTCAGCTTTATTAGATATTGCCAAATTATTATCCAAAATCATTGTACCAATTAACACACCTACCAGCAGATTTCCCATTGTTCCAGGTCCCTGGCTGCACTTGATTCCACCAAACATTTGATTTTTGGCCAATCTGATGGGTATTAAATGGTATTTAATTACTATTTTACTTTGTGTTTCCCTGATTACCAACAAGCCTGAGTATCATTTCATGTGTTTGCAGACCACATATGTTTCTAGCATGCTGATTGCTTGTTCATCACTTTGGCCTATTTTAAATTGGGTTCTTTTTCTTTACTGATATGTCATGCATTTATAGTTACTGGATACTAATCCTTTGTAATGAAAAGCTCTGCAAATACCATTTCTAAGTCTGTGACTCCTAGATTTGTTTTTTTCATTCTGTTTAGGTTGTTTTGTTGAATAAAATTTTTTAATCATTTCCTTCTTGATTGTCCTTTTCATGGCTTGTTGAATAAACGTTTCTTTGCTCCAAGGTATTAAAATAGTATCCCCTATTTCCTTTCAATAGCTTTAAGTTTTATTTTTACATGTATGGCTTCAATCAACTACAAATAGTTTTTTAAATGATGTGTGGTAAGGATTGTTTTCCCCCCAAATAGGGATGAATCATTTGTCTGACGTTATTTATGTGAAAGTTAATCCTTTCACTACTGAATTGTGATGTTGCCTTTGCCATATATCATTCAGAACTTAGATAAGTTTTTTTTTTCTGGGTTATCTTGTTTCATTAGTCTATTTTTTTTCTATTATCTTATCAATAGCAGTCTGTCTTAATTTCCATAGTTTTAAACAAGTCGATTTATGCTACAAGTCCATTCTATACTTTGGTTTTAGCAAAAGACCCTTCTAGCAAAAGACCCTTTTTGCTCTCTCATGTGAAATTTTAGTTTCATTTTTTGAAATGCCTGTTGTGATTTTAATTCCAATTTCACTGAGTTTATAGATGCATTTGAGGATAAAAGACTTCTTTATGACATTGTATCCCCCATTTATACACACAGTTTATCTCTTTATTTATTTAGGTCTTCTTTTATGATTTCAGTAAAGTTTTAAGGCTTTCTTCATAGAAACTGTGATGAGCTTTTATTAGGGATATATCCCTAACTTTAAGCATTTTATAGATGCCAGTACTACAGTACATGATAGCTTTAATCTATCTATCCATCCACACACATGTATGCATCCATGTGCATGTATATCTCTACTTGTATCCTCATGTCTTGTAGCTGACAAAAAATAATTTATAAATTGATATTCTATTCATATGTTCTCATAGACTGTTTTATTCATTCCAGTAATTTGTTGATTCTTATTAATTTTTCTTTGTAGTCTCTTACAGATGAGGATAATGATAGCTTTATTTATTTACCTATCTATCTATCTATTTATTTATTTATGGTTGCGATGGGTCTTCGTTGCTGCCTGCGGGCTTTCTCTAGTTGCGGCGAGCGGGGGGCTACTCCCCCTTGCGGTGCACGGGCTTCTCATTGCGTTCGCTTCTCTTACTGTGGAGCACAGGCTCTAGGAGCGCGGGTTTCAGTAGTTGTGGCGTTTGGGCTCAGTAGCTGTGGCTCGCGGGCTATAGAATGCAGGCTCAGTAGCTGTGGCTCACGGGCTTAGCTGCTCCATGGCATGTGGGATCTTCCTGAACCAAGGATCAAACCTGTTTTCCCCTGCATTGGCAGGCGGATTCTTAACCACTGAGCCACCAGGGAAGTCCCAAGTTTCTCCCTTTTCAATCCTCAGAAATTTTGTTGGTATTTCTCGCCAAGCTGGTTTAGGTAGAACCAATGGTGTTACTAGTTTTGTTTTGTTTTCTATCATGAAGGGACCTGATTTTATTAAGAGTTTTAAAATTCTGCATCTAGTAAGACAATTTTATTTTAAAACATCACTTCATATGCTGGTATTGTGAATTACATTCATAGAGCATCTAACTTTAAAGTCTCATTCTAGGAAAATCCAGCTTTGACACAATGCGTGTGTCTGTTTGAGTGTGTGGCTTTTAATACATTGATAAATTCTGTCTGCTATTAACTTGTGTAAGGTTTTTGCTTTTTGGTCATACATTTAATTGACCAAAAATTTTTATCTTCTTCATTTATCTACTTGTCCATTTGTTTATATATTTATGTGCTGTGTTGTGGACAGAAATACTGTTCTATGTGATACTGATTCTTTGATATTTGCTGAGATCCATTTTTTGGCCTGGGACATGGTAAATTTAAAAAAAAAGTGTTCTACATATCCTAGAAGAAAATATTTATACTTAATTCAGTAGCAGGGTCCTATATATTTTTATCAGATGACATATTTTTTGTGTTGTTCAAAATCATCTATATCATTATTTTAGTTTGCTTGTTCTATTAATTATGGAGGAAGGTATGTCAAAATATCATAATATTATGGGTTTATCACTTTTTTTTTAGGTAAGAGTCATGTTTGATTTATATATTTTCAGGTCATGTTATTTGGTATATCCAAGCTCAAAATCATTATATACCTTCCTTTTATCTTTATATGGTGAACTCTTTATCTTAGAATTTTTTTTGGTCTTAATGTTTCCTTTGCCTGATGATAATATTAATGTAACATTTTGGTTAGTATTTGCCTGGCAAATATTTTGCATTCCTTTACCTTTTACCTTTCAGTGAACTTAGCTTTAGTTAAATCCAACCTGAGAGTCTTCACTTTCATAGTCGACTTTAATCTGATTAGTGTAATGACTAGTGTATTAGATTTATTTCTCCCATCTTCTTTGTGCTTTCCATTTATCATTATTTTTCTCCGCTTATTTATTTTCCCCCTTTCTCGCTTTCATTTGGGTGTACTGGATTTCTTTATTTCTACTCTTTAGCCCTTCTTACTCTGTCCATCTAATTTTTGCCGACTATATTTTCTAATTATATTTCTTTTTTTGGTTATACTAAAATACAAATATGCATACTTATTATCAAAATCAAAATTTAATAAAAACTCTGATGTTGATTTCTGACCCTTACTCTTATATTTTTGTGTTTTTTAAATTTTGACATGTCAACTCATGTTCATTGGGTTTTAATCTGTGACAATCATGTGTCCCCAAGGTGAAGTTTATATCCTCCCTCAGAGGATAACTTCTAGGTACCCTTGGAACATTACTTGTCTAGAACGATTTCTTCTTCTTCTTTTTTTTGTTTTTTTGCGGTATGCGGGCCTCTCACTGTTGTGGCCTCTCCCACTGTGGAGCACAGGCTCCGGACGCGCAGGCTCAGCGGCCATGGCTCACGGGCCCAGCTGCTCCACGGCATGTGGGATCTTCCCAGACCGGGGCACGAACCCGTGTCTCCTGCATCGGCAGGCGGACTCTCAACCACTGCGCGACCAGGGAAACCCCCTTCTTCTTCTTCTTTTTTTTTTCTAGTTAGTTTTTCAGTTTAGGCATTTCCAGACCATACTACGCAGTGTAAACTCAAATTTCAAATCTTTCTGAGGTATAGGACATAGACATAGATATGTTTTCCCTAGTATACTCTTTCACTAAGCATGTAGACTTTCAGAGGTCCTAGCCTTATTTTGAAGCCTTTAGTTATAAGTCCCCACCCTGCAGAGTTTCAGGGCCAAATCTCCACTCCTAGAATAAGCAAGCATATTCAATCCACTCAGTTGCCAAAACTGATGGCTCTCCCTTATCCAAACTACATCAATAAAACTAGATTCAGGGCTTACCTGTCTAGTTCTCAGTTCTATTTTATTTTTGCCTTTAGCAACACATTTTTTGACTCCTCTGATCTCAGTCATGCATTTTAAAGGATGCTAGTTATATCAGTTGTATTTTATCTGGAATAGAGGTTTGTACTGGAAATATTTTTAGTTTGTTAGTCCAGCATATTTCCACATACAATTTCTAAAATATACCTCGAAGGCAGAAATCATTTGCATTGTGCAGTTGAGGTTCAGTGTAGTTCAGCGATCTGCCCAAGGTCAGGGAGATAATAATTATAAAGCAGAATTTAAATCATGCTGTTTGACTCTAGAACTCTTGACCTTTCCAAGATATTGAGATGCCTCCTTGGGTAAGTGCATGCTAGCGAGCAGTGCATTAATATCCAATCAAGTACAGAACACTGCAACACTGCAACTATCTGAAGATAAGGCAAGCTCCCCCTTATAGTCCTGAAGTCGTTTAGGAAGCTGCAACTCAGACTAAAGTAGATTTTATTTCTTATGTAGAATTATAGAGCAACATAGCTTAAGCACTAACATATTGCGAGGTGAGAGCCGATTTTTTTTTTTAATTGAGAAGGGATAGTGTATTATCCCAGCTGCTTTATGTTTTTTTCTATCCATAAAGGTTACCTATACTTGCTTTAACAAATTAAAGCACTATGTAAAATAATTAAAATAGAGTAAAATTATATCAAATTCCATCACCTTGAGGCAGCTATCAAGAACATGCTGGTCAGCAACCCTTCATGTATCTTTTTATATATAATCATACACAAACACATACAATTTTCTATGAATATAAGATCACAAATATGTCAATACCACTTCATCTCTAGTGTTCATGAAAAAAGGCGCATAGGAGAAGTAAACCCAGCTAGTCAGCTTTATGCGAGCTAACTACTTTCATGGCTTTGACTACTTTTTCAAATTCTGGATAAATATATTTATATCTTGTTCATCCATTCATTCATCCAAATAGCATTCACTGGGTTGTCCCAGCTTTTCCTAGGTTTCTTGGATTCAAAGATCAGTAAAATATAGTCCTGCCTTTAGGATGCTCATAGGCTTTTGGGGAAGAAAAGACATTAAAATGAATGGCTTTAACGCAGCCTAATATATACAATGGAATATTACTCAGCCATAAAAAGAAACGAAATTGAGTTATTTGTAGTGAGGTGGATGGACCTAGAGTCTGTATATAAGTCAGAAAGAGAAAGACAAATACCGTATGCTAACACATATATATGGAATCTAAGAAAAAAAAATGTCATGAAGAACCTAGCGGTAAGACAGGAATAAAGACACAGACCTACTAGAGCATGGACTTGAGGACACGGGGAGGGGGAAGGGTAAGCTGTGACAAAGTGAGAGAGTGGCATGGACATACATACACTACCAAACGTAAAATAGATAGCTAGTGGGAAGCAGCCACATAGCACAGGGAGATCAGCTTGGTGCTTTGTGACCACCTAGAGGGGTGGGATAGGGAGGGTGGGAGGGAGGGAGACGCAAGAGGGAAGAGATATGGGGACATATGTATATGTATAACTGTTTCACTTTGTTATAAAGCAGAAACTAACACACCATGGTAAAGCAATTATACTCCAATAAAGATGTTAAAAAAAAAAAAGTGTAGGGGTCTGTAGGGAGCACGAGTAATATCAGACACAGGCTGTGGAGGAGTCTGAACTCCTCAAAGAAGGTATCCTGGCTGGACAGGATGGGTAAGGAGAAGCCAAGCCATGAGGAGGAGGACAGAAATGGCTTTTGAGTCAAAGGGCATAATAACATTTGTTTTGTGGAAGACCATTTCAGTAGCAGTATAGATAGGTGGTTTGGGGGAAAAGCAGAAAGACCAAACATCTGCCCACGGGATGGACTGATGCAGGAACACACTGAGTTCCTACCAAGTTCTGGCACCATGCTCGACGTCGTCATATTCTATTTTGATTGAAAAGAACTAAAACTGGCAACAAAATATCCTTCCTCACTTAACGCTTGAAGCTGTGTGTAGTCTTCTCCAAAGAATTTCTTAACATTCATGCATTAAGGTTACACACACTGTTCTTTCCTACATGTGATAACAATATGCTCCTTCATTCCAATTTCGTTTGGGTATCACCCTGGATTCTTCAGAGAACACTTTACTTTTGTTCTAGGTTGAGAGGTACTTTGGTCTTATGTTTTATTGGAAGAGGGCTGTTGTTGATTATTTGAAGAAGACAGAGAATATCCTCTGCCTTGGGAAGCGACAACATGAAAGGCAGTTTGACGTCACTGTGGATGTCACCTGGACCACGTCAGGAAAAATGACTACGGTTATTCCATTAACTTTGGTTGTGATTTTCGATGAATTAGTTCTCCTCTCTGGACCTTGCTTGCCTTGGGCAATTCAAATAAAAAGCATGTATGGAGCTTCTGGCAGGAGTCATTCCAAAGATGAAGAAGATACCACCATCACTGATCTCAAATAGTTCAATGGGCAAAAGAGAGGATAAGCCAAGTACAGTTTGACTATAATTCAAGGCAGAGCTTGAAGAGCACCAACAGAGAGGAGGGTCCAATCGTGGTTAGAAGGATGAGAAAGGGAGAGTCCTGACACCTAGATTAGGTTGATCCCTTCTACAGGTGTCCATATCCTCCCATACTTTATTATAAAACTCACACCCTTTGTTGTAAGCAGATGTCTGTCTTCCATGGTGTACATTAAGCGTTCTCAGGACAGAAAAAAAACATTAGCCTTTCATTGCTACATCTCTGTACCCAGCACAGCGCTTGGCACAGACTAGGTTTCCAACAATACCCGCTGAAGGAATTAATAGTCGGAGACAGTGCACGTGGGGAACATATCAAGACGTAAATGATAAGCATGGTATTCTGGGCAGTAGGAACAGCCCAGAACAGGACACAGGTTAACCTTATGAGATAAAGAACAGTGCATTAAGACTGGCCTGCAGGGTAAGCCAAAGGAAGTGCTAAAGTTTCACGAGAATGGTCAGTTGAGAGTGTAAGGTAGATGGTGGAGGGTTCTGAGGCGAGATGTTAGGGCTTGAGTCATTGAGGGATGGAAACCCACTGTTGTAAAAGCAGGGGACTGGATGTGATGATTTCCCAAGTCCCACACCTCCAGCTACAGAAGTCAGAACTTAGATGTGTTAGCAGTAGTCGAGACACTGAACCGGCACCCAGGGCTTTAGACAGCCTGGGTTCCCTCCACCGCCACCTCAGTAGACTGCGGCCCTTCCCATTCATGTGGAAATTAAAGCTTTGCTTTAATGAAATCTTAATCTCAGAAGGGTAAGATTCCATTGCCAAGAAAAGAATCTTTGTTTGGGAAAATGGACTTTGGTCTTACAATATCCATCCACTATTATCCCTGGTGACCACTGTGAGCTCCAACCCATGGTCTGGATTAAATGAATGAGGACTGAGAAGGCAGGGATCTGAGAATCCACTGGGCATGTGTATCCCTCCCAATGGGGCTAGGGTCCACCCCTGTCACACAGGTAACACTCAGCTCATTCTTTTCGGACTGACAGTGCCGCCCTCACTCTGTATAAGGCTCAGGAAGGAGCAAACGTATACATGCAACTGACTAATTCCAGCAGCCTTGGATATAATTGTACAAAGATCTGCCCTGGTACCAATTTAAAACTCAGTAGCACATTTAATAAAACTAACAGTTTGCAGCCAAGGCCTTTGTTATTTTGTTTTAATCATCTTTTACCACCAACTGAAATGATTTTCTACTTTCTTGGTGCAGTGAAATAAAATCCAAGAGAAAGAATGGGGGGGACAATGTGGAAATTATAAAAGATTCAGAGTTTCAAATCCTGGGATAAGGTCACAGCAGCCCTGAGAGTTAACTGGTTGTTTGTGTCAGGCTGAGATTTGAAGGGAAGACATTTACCAGTTTGGGGGAAACGCCACACCTGTATAGCATTAAAGAAAGGAGAGAGGAAAAGAACTACAAGGGACTCTTGTTTTTCCTGCATGCAACCAAAGGTGATGTGTGACAGCTTCCCCAAACACCCCTGCTGGTGATGGACAGGTCTCTTGATTGCAGAGCAGGGGCTTGTGACAAACTGACTGGTCGCCAAGACCCCTGGGAGCCAAAACACCAGATATAGTCGGAGGTAAACAAGGCATGCAGCACAGGGTGAAAATGGAGGCCACACGGGGGCCAGGAGTCAACAGAGGGACCCAGTGACAGCTGGTGATTGAGCGGCACTAACTGAACACAGTTGTTGAGGACCAGGGGCCAGTGGGGAAAGCAGCCTCCCTTCTCCTTCCTGTGGCCTCTCTGGGTGGCCAGCGATTTTATTACTGGCAGAGGGTGAGCCCAACAGCATTTTCGAATTTGGCATCACATCTAAAACCATTTGGGGGCTGGGCATCTCTTTCTTCGCCCCCCTAGCCCCACCCTCCCCATGAATGCTTTGGATTCGGTGAAAGTCGGCGTGCAGTTAGCAAACTACACTTCCCCTCGAATTTTGAAACCCATGTGCGCTTGGGGAAAATGTAATCCTTATGTTTCTGATTCATTTACACTTAACTCATCAAAACGCTATTTTGTAAGAGCTATTTGATGTCCGCGAAGTCTTCTGAGCCCTTTTGTAAGCCTGGCTTCTTAGAAGCAGGAAGTCACGTTTCTGACGAGAGGGGAGAACTTGAACTTAAAAGATTGAGTTTGTTTTGAAATGAGGGCTCTTGGAGGGTCACGTGGACCCGGAGCTTGGCCAAATGCGTTCTCTCATTTCCTATACCACCCCCCTCACCAGCACCAGCTGCCATGACGTTACTAATGTCAGCGCGCTATGATTTCACCCTGAGCAGCCAACGGAGACTTCTTCATGATCAGAGAGAGCTGAGCTCAAAGCTGAATCCCAAGGTCTGGCCAAACTCCAGCACTCCGCGATGTTGGGGGAAGGCGCACCCGGATTGGGTATCAGGAGTCCTAGGTTCAATTCCCTCTTCTGGCATCAAAGGGCTGTGTGACTGAGGAAGTGGCCTCCCCTCTCTGGGCTCAATTCTCTCATCTGTAGAGTGTCAGTGCTTCAATGTTCCTTCCTGGCCTGAGAGGTTTTGAGTCTAATTCCTAGACAGGAGGAGGTGTGAGCACCTCAGAATTCTCTCTGCTGAAAACTTTTGGGGACTGAGTTTGTATACAAGGACCGTAGCTCAAGAAGGAAACACAAAAAATGTAGAAATCAGGCTTTGGATATTGGTTTGCTCAGCGTCTCACAGTGGGATGGATGCTAGAGCCCAGAGAAGGAGGGAATAAGTTGCCCCAAGTCATGCAGAACGTCAATGGCAGAGTCCAGCTTTCCTGGCATTTTGTGACTAACGTCGTTGGATGGAAGAATTCAAACGTTTCAGTTTATAGGATATTGACGCTCAGGCAAAAAACCTACTTCCCACTCTGACAACAAGAACGTGAAAGCAGCATTAAAATGGAAGGGGGCACTGGCATTGCTTTGCGTGAGGCACAGTGAGGTGGTGTCTGGCTTGTATTAAAGCCCATGAGTGAATGATTAATCCTGGGTAGAAAACAAAGCCCATGCCTCGTAACGTTATAGGTATTAGTGTGGCGGAAGATTAACCCCACGACCCCCACAGGGGACCTTTGAGAACACTGGACAACAATTCGAGAATCGATGCATGATGAAAACAGGTGGTCTCACAGGTCTTGTCTGCCCACCCCCCCAAAACACACACACACACACACACACACACACACACACACACACGTGCACATGCACAAGCTCGCCTCACCTGCTCCTGAATCTGTACACAGAAATGTTATGGCTCAAAGCAAACTGTAGCTGTCTGCCCCCACCAATTCGCAGACTGATAATGGGAAGACAGCTTTGAACTCGTCCTCCTCTCATCCCAAACCAAACATCCCTCTATCTCCACATTATGCGTTTCAGTGACGCCAACAACATAGGCACTTCTAGGACCCACTCCCTTCCCTCCTCCCTCTGACCAGTCGTGGGGTACATCCATCCCATCAATACTGCTCAGCCCCATCCAGTTCTCTCCATTCCCACCTTGACTACCCTAGACCAGGGCCATCTTCTACTTCAGTGCTGGCAACATTGTCTTACCTCCCTCATCATTTACAGTCTGTGCCTCTATCCCTACATCTGCCCAGATAGCCACACAGCCACAGAGCTGTCCTAAAACCTAACCTGATCAGGATTCTCTCTTACCCCTAACAGCCCCTCACCACCCTCGGGATGAAGCCCAGACCCGTCAGCATGGCATTCTAGAACCAACGTTGCTGGCCTCCTCTCAACCCCTCTGGCCTCTTTGCTCAAACTCTCCTCCTCAAAACTGACCCCTCAGCCACCATGAGCAAACAGTCCCCCCTCCCTTCCCTGGCTAAATGGTCCGGCCTTAGTGTAGATGCCACCTTTCCCAGGAGGATCTCACTGACCTTTTAGCTGAGTGAGGATCTCCTAGCCCTTGTGCTTCTCTTATCATAACACCTTTCTCACTTTTGTTACCACTTAGGTGTCCCCTTCTCATATGAATTAGATGAAGCTCCCAGAGGGTTGGGACTGCTCTTCATTGCCCCGTTTATCTCTCTCCATTGCCCAGCACGGGGCCCATTACAAAGACAGTACTAAATAAATGCCTGTGGGGTGGATGGTAGACTGACTGACATTGTCTGGCCCCATCCCTTCCCTTTAGGGGGACTGCGGACCCAAGAGGAGAAGAGACCATGCGATAAGATTTTCTTTGATCCTTTTGCCCCTCTGGTAACGAATCCATTTCAGACGTTTAAAGGAAGACCTCCAATATACCAGCTATCATCTGTATTACCACAAGTTTCTGACCACTTATTGATCTGCCAAAGCGTTTACTCATTCATTCATTCATGCCTTTATTGACCTGTTTATTGACCATCTACTTCATGCCTGTCCTTCCAAAGAAGCTGAAGATGATACGACAAATGTTACCTAGTTCCCATCTCTGGTATCTCACTGTCAAGTCAAAATGCCGCTGAACGGGAAAAATACACCAGTACATTCTGAAATTGTCCCAAATGGAAACAATCGGTAAGCCCTAAGAGAGAGAGACAGTAGGTCAAGAAGGAGCTCTGAGGGCCCCAGTGCACCTGGAAGGCTTTCTTTACAGACGGCCAGTCTCTGAGCTCGCACGGGACATGTAGCCTGGTCCCTCTACTCTTACTGAATTAGACATACTCGGGGCAGGTAAGAACTCCAGGAGAGTCTGAATGGAATGTCAGAGCTGGAAATGACTTTCAGAGTCATTTACCTAGGCCTTCATTTTATAGAAGGGGGACTTGGGCCCACAGATGGGGAATCATGACCCAGTAATATAGCAAAATCTCAGGAGATCGGTACTTGAAGTCATGTCTCCTGATTCCAGGGCCAGCACTTTGATGGGTTTTCTCTCTTTTTCTTTAGCTCAGCTACAGAGATTAAAGTGCAATGGTCTTTTCTTTCTTCTAATCCAGCACTGAACTCTGTGCAGAGTTGAACGGGAAACTGTTTCATGAGTGTGTCTGTGCATGTCTGTGTGTTTGTCTTTCACACATACTCTCTGGCCTGGCCAAGAACAAGCCTAATGAAAACCAAACAATAGGAAGAATCATGAGCATTTAAATCTTTATAGTTCCTCCACATTGCATCATGTTCTTGCAAGTCCATTAGCTCATTAGTTTTTCAGGACACCCTTTGTGAGACTGTATGGATAGGAATCATCACCCACTTTTTTCCAGGGACAGGAGCTGAGGTTCAAAGCATTGAAGGAATCTGCTCAGGGTCATGCAGCATGACAGCTGTGTGCTGGCCTGAGAATCAGATCTCCTGATCCCAAATTCAGCATCTCCTAAGTAATGTCTGAGGTTCCTGCTTTAGCAGATACAACACAAACCCACTATGTTCTGTCCTGAGGATTCTCATCATCTCTGAGCACAGACTGAATGGATTTTGTCCACTCCTCTTGCCAATGCCCAGTGTGAGATAAATTCCTCCATTATTCCCACATCTGTAATTACTCTGACGGCTGTTATTTTCCTTCTCGTTCCCATTCATTTACTTGTTTTCTTAAAAATCAGGAACTGGTGCCCATACAACCAAGTCCAGTCCATCCTTCCTACCCACAGGGAGAAAGGCAAAAGAACAAAGAAGCAGGTGACAGCAGGACACCCGCTGCAACCCGACTTCACTAACTCATTGTGTTCCAAAGGAGCTCTTGATCTACCCCACCCACTAACAAAACACTAAATTAAAATCTATTCCTCCATTTCAGGAAATAACATTTCCCTCATTCCAGATACTCAAACCAGAAACCCGGGAGTCACTGGACAGCTCCTTCTCAGAACCCTTGCATCCAATACATCTCCAAGTCCTGTTGGTTCTACTTTTCAAACATTCCCCCAATTCATCCACTTCTCCTGCAGATAATCATAATCTCTGGCTTGCACTTTAGCAATAACCTCTAAATGGACTTTCCCACTCTTCCTCAATCCCCTCTTTACAGAGCACCAAGAGCAATTTCATAGAAACACAGATCTGATTGGTTTAGTCCTCTGCTTCCCAATGAACAAATCCAAACTCCATAACAGAAACTCCCTTCACAATACGGCCCCTGCTTACAACTCCAGTCTCATCTTCTGTATATCCCCCCTTAATTTGAGGCGGAATTATGCTCTACTGTAACCTCACATAATAATAAATCTTCAGGTTGTAATTATATTTTTATTTGGGCTATTATTCAGACCAGCCCTCCTATCCAGTTATAAGATTCACAATTACAGTGCCAGCATGGAGACTGACACGCAGAAGGCACTTATTCTTAAAAGACTGAACAAATGAATGAATAAATTTATCAACAGAGGCTTGGGTCCATCACTTAACTTCTGTGAGTCTTAATTAATATCTGTAGAAGAGACACTATAATGGTCCAGGAATGCATCAGACTGATCCACAGAAATTTAGATAAGTGATCTCAGTAGTGTTAGCACCAACCAGGGGCCCTTCACACTTTCAAAATCATGAAGGTACCTGGAGACAGTCAGCACTTCTACGGCTACTGCTGACCCCAGAGATCTGTGTATTCTGCTAAACCCTTTTGTTTACCCTAATGTTCCCAGAACCTGTATTTCATTCTGAGAGGTACTTGGCCTAAGACTGATGAGAGGGAGTTGTAGGTGGATGATGCCCGGCTTCCAAAAATAGAGGAAGATTGTGCTGACTATGTACACTGCTGGCCTGGGCTAGGAACAGAAGTATTTGTTCTGGACTTGGAGAAACAGCTATCAATCCTGATGCTGCTCATTTGTCCTGATGGACATCAGAACGCAGGCAAGGCCATGTTGGAAAGGTGTGGGGAAAGGCCCTGCTCAGAGAGGGGTCCAGCCTGGAGCGTGCATTTCCACAACAGGTTCCTGGAAACCATGCTGGTCTGACCATGCCCACACTGTGCCAAACCTCTTCCTCATCTACTTAAATATTCAAAACCTAAATGAAAAAAAAAAGTTCTCTTCTGTGTGTTTATTCTGTTGCTTCCTGGAAACAAGAAAAGCTCGTTTTAACATCTACTTTCTCCATCCATCAAGATGCCACCTTGTCCTTTTCCTGTCATAGCAATGATTATGCTCTATAGTTTGCCAGGCATGCCCTTTGGCGTCAGGCAGGGAGATGTAAAACTTGACTCGAGCATCTATTAACTGTGGGACCTTAAATGAACGACTTTACCTTTTTGAGTCTGACCTTCTCCATCTAAAAATAAAGCATACTGATAACTACACCTCATCGGTAGGCTTATAAAAATACTGAGCATATATGAAGTATTTACTACATGGTAATTATCAGCAGTAGGGATGCTAGTACGGCTAGTAGTAAGTGCTACCTGCATAAGTGATGGTGGCTAACACAGTGATTAAATTTACACTCCACTGAGGTCAGAAACTGGGTTGGTTTTTGCTAACCACTGTATCTTCAGAATGTGGCATGGTTCCCATCCAAGGAACGTTTGAGAAATATATCAATGAATAAGTGATTACTAAGAGTAACTTCTTCATAAATGCTAGTTCCCTCTTGACTGCCCGTTCTACCCTAGATTCCAGTAACACTGATGGATATGCAGGAGGGCTGACATTAAAATCCCAATTTAGCAGATGGGAAAACTGAGGTGTGAAAAGATTAACAACCAGACACCACTTAAAGATATTAATAGACAAGTCACAGAAGAGGGAATGTAAACAGCCAGTCGATATTTGAAAAGCTGCTCATTCATGATGCTCAATCACAGGAACACCAATGAGAAGCCATGTTTTACCCATCAAATGGGCAAAGACAAAGCACTTCCATTTTGTTGGGTAGTCATGACCACGGATACACCTAAATAACGTGCAGCACATTCCTACTGTGGAATGTTCTATAGCAGTTAAAAGGAATGAAGTAGATTTAGGGACCAAAGTGGACAGATAGCTCAGATGACTACATTTCTACATTCGATCTGAGACTGAACATGTTCTTCTGCCATGAAGTAGAGTAGGTTGGTTCATTCATTCTTTCATTCATTCTTTCGTGTATGCATTCATTCATTTATCCATTTTCGCTGAGCATCCACTGGGTTTCAACCATCCATCCTATGGCAAACTTCTTCAATGATCAACTTTTATTCATCCTTCAGGTCTCAGCTTAGACATGACTTCTTCCAAGAAACCTTCCTAAACCATCTCACGCTGGGTTAGATGCCCTTCTTGTGTTTTATATACCCTTCTTGTGACCCTCACACCATACGCTTTTCATGCTGCAGTGTAATCACCTGATTTCTTTGCCCGTTTCCCCCTTTAAACTGTGGGATCTCTAGTTCCAGCACAGAACAGACACCTAGTAAATATCTGTGAAATAAAGAAAGTATCACTGAATATGATTAAATTAGATTTTCACTATTTGGTTGATGAATGAATGAAAAAAATGAATACATACAAGAACAAAGAATGCATGACTAGGTGACATACAGAAAGAGCCAGGAAAAGAAATGTGGCTGAGACAAAAAATGAAATGGTGACTCACCTTGAGAGCCACAGAAACAGCACGGAGGAGCCACCTGTGCTTCAGTTGACCCCGATTTGGTCTAACCTTTCCCAACCCTCTGAGGCTTACTATGGCATCATGTGTCAATACTACGGCTAAGATGTGGAAGCAGGAGACCCTTTTTCTGAGAGGTTCTACTGCTGACTCACTCTTCACTCATTTACCTGACAAGCATTCATGGACCCTTGACTCTGACGAATGAGCATGCTAAATTTTGTATTTAAGAATCTGAACCAGGTGAGAGAAAAAAACGCAGGCACAGTTAAATCTAAGATAAGCCAAATAGTGATCAAGGACCAAGGATCACGTTATAAGACATCTATCTGTGTTCCAAACAGGCTAGGATCTCAATGATGGCAGGTCACCCAGCCTCTATTATGAGTCACTAGGAGACTCTTCCAGTCTCTGTTCAAATGTCACCTCATCACAGAGGCCTTTCCTGACCACCTATCTAAAATTACTAAATCCTACCCAGTGAGATATTATGTAGTGTTTTCTGGTTCGTCTCTTCCAACTACATCACGGGGATCAATGAGAGCAAGGATCTTCTCTGTTCTGTTCACTACTGCGTTGCTAGTGCCTTGAAAGTACTCGGGTTCATGGTGGAAATCAAAAAATATTCACTGAGAAAATGAACGGATGAGCGAACTAGAAAGTTTCTGAGCTGACTGATAGGGGTTTCTGAGTATGTGGAATCCAGAGGAAGAGATTTGAGATTTGATCTGGAAAATGTGGACTCATATCCGCAACAATCTCCACCCGGATCATGTGAATATGTCCTTCCTTTATGTTTATTCATTTACCTCAAGACTAATATTGAGAATGCTGAGGAGGTGAGGTGAAATAGAGATTATGTTGGCAGTTTAACAGGTCTGAATGTGAAAGAAGAATCAATAGATTAGTTAATTGGGACACACAAAGAAGCTCGTTGGGAGAGATGACTTCTAAGAATATTTCTAGCTCTAAATCAACGATTCTAAGAACAGAGAGGCACAAACAAAGTAGGCAACGCAAACATAGTTGTTCAACTAGAGAATGGATAAGAGCACTAGCTTTGGAGCTGATGGATCTATGTGCAAACCCCAGTTATAGTTACACAGTTTGATAGCTGTGTAATCTCTGAGTTTCAGGTTCTTATCTGTAATTTGGTGATAGGAGCACCTACGCTGCAGTCGTTGTACAGATTAAGTCAACTGAGATTACTTAAATAAAGCCCTTAGTTAAGCATTTGACACATAGTAGGTACTTAGTAAATGACAGCTTCTCCATTTCTCTTCAACTGCTAAACTCCTTCCCATTCTTTACTCAAGAGCCATTCAAAAATATTTACTGAGTGCCTACTTTGTGCCTGGAATTGTTCTAGGCACTGGGACTGCACCAGCAGATAAACCAGCAAAAATCCAGTCCTCAAGGAGATTGTATTCCTCAATTACAGCTCAATTCTTCCAAGTTTCGGTTAGAAACCACTGACTTTCTGTTTCTGTTTTCTCCATCAGGGCATTTACTATACTGCAGTGCTACTGCTTTCCTAACCCCCTCTCTTCCCAAAGAGTGGGCACACCATGTGGGCAGACTCCATGCCTGTCCTGGCACCACTGTACCATCATGTCCTAACATGGTGCATAGTGTGTAACAGATGTCCAGTAAATATTTGCTGAATGAATCAACGATGGATAGAGGAACAGATGAATATTGAAAGTTAGCTGCTATTCACTGTTCCTGGTTTGCTCTATATCCCACTTCCTCTAAGCCAAAAAAAAGGGCTTAGTTTTATCCAGAGTCTTTACTTCTTAGTGAAATCTGGAGATTCTATACAGACCCAAGTAGCATGGTGCCCAGTGCAGAAGCACTTGGCAGTCAAGTTTAGAAACAGAAGCATCCTTGCTCCTTCTTCCCAGCCAGACACAAAAAGACCTGGCCATGTACCTCATGATGCCAGACTTCCAAGAGTGGGTCTCAGGAAGGGACTGTGGGTTGGTGGCCTGTGAGTTGTAATCCTGCCTCCTACCTCCTGTATCTTGAACCGTAGCCAGCTTGGATGCATGTCTGAGCTCTAAAATTCTGCCTTTGCATTATTAGAGCAGGAGGTGGTATGGTATTGTGGTTGAGAAGGTGGAATTTGGAATTAGACATGGGTTTTAAACCTGGCTCTGCCACTACCAGCTGTATTAGGTTGGATAAGTCACTCTTCTGAGCTTCAGCTGCCTCAGAAGTATGTGTCAGGCACTTAAAACAGAGTCAATGTTCAATAAGTGGTTATTGGTATTGTTATTATTATCGTTATCATAATTATTCACAAACTACACCTTTCACTAGGCCATCCAGAACTGGTGAGGTCCATGCTGGGTACTGATTCAGAGATAAACAATCTCTGCTGAGTCCCTTTTACTACCAAAAAAAAAAAAAAAAAGTCACCTAAGAACAACTCCTATCCACAGAGAAAAGCTTCATATGTTGTCCCCTCATTTTACAGATAGAAAAAATAAAGCCCCAAAAGGTGATGCAATGTGTCTTCATGTCACATAGTGAGTTAGAAGCAGGGCCAGCACTGGTTCCGTTTTCCTCTGTCAGTGTCAGTCCTCACTCAATTCAGAGGCTTCCACTTAAGGGAGACAGTCCCCATTTTTCCCTTGTACCGGCCAAAAGCAATCAGTCTACGAGAAGCATCCATTGGGTAAGCACAGAAGCCTCTCCCTTCATCAATGTCATACCTTGGGAAACTATCTCCAGTATAGATAACAGAAAGAATAAATATTTTTGTTGAGAGAAAAAATGAAGACAAAGGTCAAAGGGAATCATGTAATGGGTTGAGTCAGGGAAGAAAAAGAAAGCATTTTTTTTCTCTCTCCTCTTTTTCTCCAAAACAGTCTTTATATAGAACTTGTCTAAGAGCCAATTTATTTGATATGGAAAAAATGTGAGAGCAGTAAAATACACACACACACACACACACACAAACACACACACACACAAAGAGGTATTTGTGTTGGAGTTTAGAACTCGATTTACCAAGAGATAAAGGAGCTGAAATGATAGGTTGACTTGGAATGATATTTTATTTTTTCAGAGTCTCAGAGAACTTTCAAGTCAGGAAGTGGAGCCTGGCCCAGCCCAGGTCTCCAATAAATTCCTTGGGACTCGAGAAAGACAAAGAGGGAGGTCAATGAAGGCCTCAGTCTAGACCTTGTGCCTGCAACACAGTGGGGACCAAAGAAACATTTGTTGAGAATGAAAGAACAAATGGTACACAATGTAGACCTGAATAGTGGTGGTTTTGGAAGCAAACTGGCATAGGAATTGGCATTTTTACCAAGTGGTTAAGGTCTTCAGCACTAAAGTGTGAGTGTCTACAGGAAAGTGGCAAGGGCTGAGTCATCCCTGAATCTACAGATCTCAGCGCAGACTCTGGCACACAGAATGTTCTCAATACAAGCTTGTAAATTGAATGAGTAGTCACTCGTATGAGTAAAGAGACCTTGGAGATTCCTGGGCCTTAGAGATCATTTAGAGCAGTAACCATTAAACTTCAACCACCATCAGAATCATCTGGAAAGGTCCTGTACTCAGAGTTTCTGATTCAGTCGTCTGGGCTGGGACCTAAGAACATGGCTTTTCTAAATTCTCAGATGCTGCCAGTACGGGGCCACACTGTGAGAGCCTGACTTAGTGCAGTGGTTCTTAAACTTGGCTGCATGTTAGAATCATCCAGTGAGATTTTAAAGTCCTAATGGTTAGGCCTTATCTTCCTTACCGATTAGATCAATACCTGGGGCAGGACCAGGAGGAGGAAGGAGGAGGGGATGCAAGTGAGCTGGAGGTGATTTTAAAATGCCCCCAATTTTTGTAGCGTGCAACTGACTTTGAGAACCACTAGTCTAGTACAACTTCCTCCTTATGGATTGAAGGCCTCTGAGCACCGGAAAGAGTGACTAGCCTAAGAATGCACAGCAGTCTGGTGACTTAGCTGAGGACAGAGCTCAGGGTGCTTTTCCTTCTTCAGTTTAATTTCCACAGTTCCACACTTATCAACCTGCGTCAGCGCTCACAGGCTCACAACTCAAGGCTGAAAAAGAAAAGCTGGGTTTAAGCTGAGGTTTTAAGGCACCTATTATTTCTTCACCTCATTGTTTTATACAGAAATGTTAAGTGGATGCATATTTATAGAACTTTACCATTCTAGACAAGTGACGAGATGGAAGAGACAGGGTTACAGAATATTTTCAAGGCAAGACGATCTTTTAAGCACGTTCTCAAACACAAACCAAGTGCTCCCCCTGAGTTCTTACACAGGTGTTCTCCATCTCTGAGTCAATGAATGGGTAAGGCTTTGCTTGCGATGTGCACGTTAATTACCAGCATTGTAACAGGAAGTGCTGGTAAAGTGTTTGAAAGTGGTTCTGTCTTTTAGAAAGATTAAAAGTTTCCTCCAGAACTTGGTTTCTATTAATAATATTTGGCTTAGCAAATATTTTCAAGTAGACAGAGCAGAGATTGTGTCTTGTATCATCTTAGAACCAAAGAAAGTGCCACAAAAGGCCCACAGAAACCATTGACTTCAACATTTTCATCACACGGAAGAGGAAATCAAAGCTCAAAGAGATGGACTGATTTAGCTAACATTAGTAAGCGGACTGGCTGGGGCTAGACACAAGGTGTCTGACTCTTGAGCTATTGTTCTTTTCAATAGTCAAAGTGTTCCCCACCCATGTCACTTGTACATAGAAGAGGTTCAACCAATGTTTGGTGGTTGACTTCGTAGACTCTTGGTACCCAAATTAGATGTAGCTAAGGCTCTCTCATTTGTTAGATTAAAGCAGAAATTGGAATCACGTCCTTAATTGAACAGTGGTTAAGTGCACTGGCTTAGGAGTCAGGATGAATTCCAGTCCTGATCTCACCACTTCCTAAGTATGTGATCTTGGACAAGTGACTTCCTATCTCTAAGATACAGTTTCCTTCTTTGTAAAATGAGAAGGAGACTAGGGCTGTGGTTGTGGGGAGGATGAAATAAGTAAAAGATGCAAAGACCTTAGCCCATTGTCTGGCATATGGGAAAAGCACTAATGGCTTCAAAGTAAGGCAGCCCCTCTCATAAAACATAAATCCTCAGGATATCTGAGGAAGAGGACATAGAGAGGTGGACTGAGAAAGGAACATTAAGGACAAACAGTATCTCACATCAAAGCAATGAGTACCCGAAAAGAATCATGGAGACCTAGAGCTGCAAAGGCTCCTAAGGATCCAATGGGTATGACCCTCTCTTCCACACTGGAAAACAAGGACTGTTACTGGTTATGTTCACCTTCCAGCAATATTCTTATGCAAATATCCAGGAACATGCCCAATTCCCAGCCAACCTGCTATAACTTCACCCCCTTCTCACCCACTGGAAAAGCAATCACAATGCATGAATACTCTTCAATTTAATATAAGAGGGAAATCATTAGCAAACTTCGGTTCTTGTACTTTCATTAGTAATACACGACTTTCTCATTGCTACTCTCATCCAGCCTCCTTCATTTTACTGTTGGGAAAACTACGCTGCAGAGAGGTCAGAGAGGCTTAGAGTTTACATGTTACGGCTGCCACCAAGATTCAGGACTCCTGGTTCTTTGTCCACTGTTCTTCCCACCATATCAACTCTGCCTTGTTAAGACAATTCTACAGCCAACACCAGGTTACAAATCCCTAGAAGTGAGTCTGGCTGTGATGAAGCTCCTTCCAGTGCAGGCCTCTCTGACCCTCCTTACATCCCTCTACAGCCCACCCACTTGATCCAGAGAGTGCACTTACATGTCTGTGAATCTTCTATTGAAGTGTAGGGTGGAGGCCACGTCCACCTGGAGAGGAGGATCCCGGACCACCTTGTACTGCAAGGGCTTACACTCCAGGCAGAGTGGGGTGTCTGCAACAGAGGTCAACATGGCCGCATCTATCTCCAAGTGCTCATCCAACGTGTAGATCTGGATGCCAAACACCTTCTCGTTCACATCCCGGAGTTTGATGGTCAGTGGGACATCACAGAAGACGTTCTGAGGGCCCAGGGAGATGTTCTTCCCACTGATAGTCAATAGTTTGATGTCATTGACAGCCCCACTGGAGTCCCAGTCAGTGGAGACAAAGGTCACCCAGATGGTCAAAGACTCAGGGACCAAGGGGTAGTGGAATTCCAGTTCAAGGTAGCAGCCTTGTGGCTCAGGGCAGGCTGGAGGGACTGTGTGTGGGTTGACAGCTGAATTTGGGCTCCAGGTGCGGACACTGGACTTACAGGGTTGTTCAACATCTGGATGACCTGTGGACAAGAGATGAGGGGATGAGTTCGTCCTCAGAGTTTCCTGCAGACCTCTGGTGACACTGGCCTGACTAGAACTCACAGAGAGGGTAAAAAGAAAGGGAAGATTCTCAGTGTCTTGGTGAATCTGCTGTGTGCACAGCACCCAGCTCATCCCCACACCTGCAATACAGATCTGGACAAATCACCAGACATCTGGTCAAAACTACATTCAAGTAAGTGTCTTATGATTGTGTCGGTGCCCAAACTGTCCCGCCTCATTTATTACTTGCAGGCTTTTCTGCCTCAGATGGAAAGAAAGAAGGAACACACATTTGCTGAACATTCACTATGTCCTCTGAACCTGTTTAATTCTTGCAAGGACCCATTTCTGAGATGAGGCAACTAAGGCTCAGAAATGTGGAGTGAACTAACCAGAGTCTCACAGCTTGAAGTGTAACAGTCAGCATTAGAGCCTAGTTTTGTCTCATCCTGAAGTTCCTCGTTGTTCTCCAGACTGAACGGAAGAGCCACTAAAATAAACTAGCATCCCTGTGGCACTGCCTTTGGTACAACCTGCTTGGAATGACAGAAGGGCCAGAAACCTCCAGTGAAGAGGAGGTAAGTAACGATAGCTTCTGCCCCTTGGGCTGAGTATTCTGGGAGGAAACTGTCTAGAACCATGGATGACAGAGCTGGAAGACAGCCCTGGAGCCATCTTATCTCTTTTCCTCCCCTTCTCCACATGAGGTCATTCCATACCACTGAGCTTCTCTGAGCTCTGTCCAGTCTGACTCAGGAAGGGGAGGCATGGTTAGGAGGGGGGAGAAGGAAGGAGAGATTCTTCTACTCTTTCCCCAGAGAGACGATGCCTCATCCCCACTGATCTCAGCCTGCAGCGACTTCTGAATTTTTCTCTGCTGAGATCATTAGTCCTAGACCCTCAGAGAGCTCTCCTTTGCACTGCTGAGAAAAGTAATCAGGACTCAATGCAGTGATTGGCTCTAATTTATTTAAGGGTGTCTAGCAAGAGATACACATCAGCTGGTGAGGGTAGGATGAAGGCTCTCAGGCTGTGCTATCAGCCACATTCTTTAGCATCAGTGGTTGATGGGGGGTGGAGATGCTGGACATTTCTAAAGCAGAAGGGAAAAAAAATCAATCTTTGCCCGAAAAGGTTTTGATAATGTTACAGCATAATAGGAATCACCACAGTATGAAAACTAGAAAGCCATTTTGGGTGGAAAAGCCATTCCAGTGAAAGCTGTAAATGCCTCCAATCTCCTTGCCTCTGCCCAGCCAAGGGAGAAGAGAGAAGATGTCCAGTGGAGATGGAAAAGAGAAGAGAAAAAGAGATGGGAGCAAGGGGGCTGGGGGGTGGAGAACAAGGAAAATTCAAAAGACTTTTTAGATATAACACATCAGAACAAGAAGAGATGGAGGTAACTACAAGATTCCCTCCACCTCTCCTTGGCCAGGTTCATTTATTACTTGCAGCAAATGCTGGATAGAAGAGACCGGTTGTTTAAGTCAAAGGCACAAACAAGACTCCCTACCTAGGCTGAAGCCTTTCTTCTTATCGATTCTCCAACCCAAAGAGTTCCTGATTCTTTTGACTCTGTGGGTTGTTGGTACTCCTGTATCACTTATTCATTCAAAAAGCTTTATTGAGGGCAGCGTTTGAATACATACAGAGCACATTCCCTAGCCATTTATTTATTTATCTGATTCTTATCAAAATCCTATAAGATAGTTGTCATTTGTGTCTCTGTTTTGTAGCTCTGTTTCACTCAATACCATATTCAGTCTTTAATACAGGGCCTGGCACATAAATAGTGAACACAGTGGACATTCAATAAATATTTGTTAAGTGAAGAATCTTCTATCTTGTTCAAATATGGAGCTACAAAAGAAAGTGAAGGCTCCATGGAGTACTGGAGCCTGCTGTGCCACGGCAGGTGCCAGTTGAACACCCCCCGCCCTCCACCATGGGCTCTCCTGGAACTGGCAAGTAATGGAGCAATCTTTCTCCCTTCCTCGGAGAAAATGACTGTCAGTGGTGGGAGCCACAGGAGAGCAAAGATGACAAATCTGTCTGGCTCACGCTTTCATCCCTGGTTCATTGTTAATCAACAGAGGGACCAAGTGCTTTCCAAGGGACAAGAAAGTGAGCTTGGTCGTTATGCTCAAGTAAGTAAACAGGACTAGAAATATTTGCAAAGTGTGTGCTATCAGAGACCAACTTTTAGATGTACAAAAGAGCCTCAAGGGGCACTGAGTCCAAGCCATCAAAAAAGCAGCAATCCCTTTAATAATACCAGTCTTCATGCACTGACCATTCTCTGTGTGCTGGGCACTGTGCCAGGCACATTACATGCCTCAGCTCTTTTCATCCTGGCCATAAGTCTATGACGTTGGTCTTATGAAACTCATTTTACGGAAGAGGAAACAGAGCCTGAGATGGTTAAGTAATTCCTTGGTGGGGAGTAGGATACTATGTGATACTGTTGGTCCAGGGATCATGCCAAGCTTTGAAGGAATGAAAGATGGGTTAAAATATCAACTATACAGTTTCTCACAGTATCACCTACTCTAATGATGCCTACCCGACAGGGGTGCTATAATACTCAAATGGGATGAGATATTTAACAGAGGAACATATTCACAAGTACATTAGCTCTGTTTTGAAACATAAGGAAGAATTAACAAGGGAAAGCTTGGGAAAAGGAGATATTCCAAGCAAAGAGAACAGTTGAGAGAGAATGTGAAATAAGATGACTGTGGTTTTGAGTGCAACGGGAAAGCAGTAAGTGGTGGTAAGGCTGGCATACTAAGCCGAACCCAGATTATGAACGGTCTTGTACATCACTTTAAGGAAACTGAACTTTATGCTGAGAGAGCTTGGGAGCTACTGAAGAATTTGAAGCAAGCAAATGAAAGCTGTCTTTCAGAAAAACCAATGTTTGGAGTCACAGATACTCTCCATCCATCCATCCAGGGAATAATTGTTGACTGTCTGGTCTGTGTCCAGTGTTAGGCTATAGTCACTGGAAAAACAGGTTTTGCAGACATGGTCTCTGCCCTCATGGAGCTTCTAGTCCAGTGAAAACAGTTAAGAAACTGCTGTACTAATTCAGATAATACACAACTGCTGCTTGTACAAAGGGAACATCAGAGATGAGGACAAATCAGTGTCCCTACGGAAGAAAAATGGATGCAGCTGGGAAACTAATTGGATGTGTGGTGATAAATCTGGGAGAAGGGTTGAGAAAAGTAAAGGGAAGGGAAGGGAAGGGGAGGGGAAGGGGAGGGGAGGGGGAGGGGAGGGGGAGGGGAGGGGAGGGGAGGGGAGGGGGAGGGGAGGGGGAGGGGAGGGGGAGAGGGAGGGAGGGGAGGGGGGAGGGGAGGGGAGGGGAGGGGGAGGGGAGGGAGGGGAGGGGGAGGGGAGGGAGGGAGGGGGAGGGGGAGGGAGGGGAGGGGGGAGGGAGGGGGAGGGGAGGCAGGGGGGAGGAGGGGAGGGGGGAGGGAGGGGGAGGGGGAGGAGGGGAGGGGAGGGAGGGGGAGGGGGAGGAGGGGAGGGGAGGGAGGGGAGGGGGAGGGGAGGGGGAGGAGAGGGGAGGAGAGGGGAGGAGAGGGGAGGGGGGAGGGGAGGGGAGGGGAGGGGAGGGGAGGGGAGGGGAGGGGAGGGGAGGAGAGGAGAGGAGAGGAAGGGATGAGGGAAGAAAGGAAGAAAAGTACAAAGGAACTGTTACTTCATTACCAATACGCATCTTTTTGTATATATGCTGACAAGATGAAGAGTTACATGTTCATACAAGCTGTCCACTAGGGATGAGGCCATATGTGATGTGAAATATATTTACGCATACCTATGCTGATTTAAATTTACATTTATGGTGATCTATGCAGACACCTATCACATATCCTTGTGTATATACACTGCAGCTGTTGACACAAATGTAACAACTTGGTGTCAGGTTTTTTCTAGATGAATACTTTAGCACACTGAAATATTCTGGGCAGGAAAATGGGGAAAATATTCACACAAGTAAGAATGAAAACAGCCAGTGCCATGTGTTAAATCTCTCATGGAAAACCCAGGAGTTGCAATGTATTATAGGCTTGCATAAGTGATCTGCACTGAGATTTGAGTCGATCAGATCTAGCTATCTAATTCCTGAGCTACAAGCGTATCGCGGTATTGAATACCTCAGAAAATATTCATCTATGAAATACAGTTTTTGCTCAAGAGAAGAGAAAATAGGTTTCTTCTTGGTACAACCATGTTCCGTGGCCAAAGGCAAGAATCTCTGTGATTATATGTACCTGAAGTTCATGAAACGGAGTTAATGGGACACACTGAATGTGCAGTAAATATCTGTTAAATGCAGAATTTTCTATCCTGTTAATACGGAGTTAAAATATCACAGCTGGAAAGGACGTTTGTTCTACGGATAATAAAATATCACAGCTGGAAAGGACGTTTGTTCTACGGATAAGATGCTATCTTCAGAGAAGCAAAGTGACTCACTCAAGGGCACAGAGCACACTGATGGCCTGACACAGACCAAAATCCCATCCTCGTCAGTCCCCCCCACACCCATGCTCTTTCCCCAACCCCAAAGATACTCTGGCATCGCTCACAGACTGGGGAGTTTTATGTTAGTTTGGGAAGTCCAAAAACTTAAACACGCAAAGATAAATAGGATGAAAATGAGTTGAGAAATAAATTGCAGAGTTTGGCTCACGGAAAAGTTTATTTCTTTAAGAATATTAAAAGGGTCTGAGCCAAATGGATCACACAGCCTGTAATAGGATGCTCTAAAAAAAGAACAGAGCCTCTTCCTGGCCTGCCTGTACTAAATTTGCATATCCTGAAGGAAAACCCGGGGCTGCTGGGTTTCCTTGGAGGCCTCGGTCAGCTCAGGGTACAGGGGGCGCTCAGCACTTCAGTGGGACTCCACTCTGCATATCATGCTTGAAGAGGGTGACGGGTGAACCAGGAACAGACCTAACCAATTGACAGTTTGGTTGGATGGAGGTGTGGGGAGATACCAGGAAATTATTTCTTTCGTTCAAGTGGTAGAACAAACCAAGATGATTTTAGCCAGAAAAGTCTCAGGGTATAGTCTTGCTACTTCTTCCTCCCAAATCTCTCTCAATTCCATTGATTCTTCTCCAGTATCACCGCCATTGACCTCATCCAGGCCACTGCCATCCGTCTGCTGGTTTCCTGAAACAGCCACCTGGATGCGCCCTTTCCCCCATCCACTCCTCCCCCCGATCTCTTCGCCACAGAGCAGCCCAGACGATCTTTCTAACAAGCACACCTCACCATATTCCAGGCACCTGCCAAGGCACGTGGCATCTCCTCACTGCCCTCAGAATAATCCAAACCCATCCTCATCCGGACATTACACATATCACCCCAGTCCAACCTCTCCCTCACCCACGCCTTCCTTTTCATACTCCAGACCCATTTAAGTTCTTACCCCATTACTGAGGAGCTTTCGTTTATGTACGCTATATCTATTAGACGTTACCACATTGTGGATTAAAACTGAGAAACTTTAAAACACAAGGACACATAAGTATGTGTCCCATTAGCTGTCAGAGCAGTAAAACATCGCATGCCATGCAGCTGCTGGGAAGCTCCACTGCACACTCAGGAAAGAGTGAGCGTGGAAAAGGCCAACAGTGGTACAGCACTATTATGAAAATACTTTGGACTTTGAGGACACACTACAAAGTCTTAGGAACCCCATAAGCCTCCAGATCACACTGAGAAAACCAGTGCTCTAAACATATCCAACTCCTCTCACATTCTTTTTTTTTTTTTGCGGTACGCGGGCCTCTCACTGTTGCGGCCCCTCCCGTTACGGAGCACAGGCTCCGGACGCGCAGATGGCTCACGGGCTCAGCCGCTCCGCGGCATGTGGGATCTTCCCGGACCGGGGCACGAACCCGTGTCCCCTGCATCGGCAGGCGGACTCTCAACCACTGCGCCACCAGGGAAGCCCCTCTCACATTCTTAAATGTACCTTGTTCACTGGTGCGTTAACATTTCCTGGGTGGCATGAGTCTCAATTTGGGGCGAGGTCCCCTACGCAGCACAAGCCTCATCACACCCGATGGTGATTGCCCACGTACTCATCTGACTCCCCTATTAGACAGTCAGCTCTGCCCAGTCCATGTGCCCAGCACAGTCCCTATGGTGGGCAGAGATGAGGTGGGTTCATTCCTTGTATGGAAGAGACCCATACCTTCTTCTGTGAGAACCCAATGTGGGTTCAGTTTGGGTGAAAAAGTTACCACTGCAGATTTTAGGAAGAACTTTCTAACAGATGGAGCTAGAATGGGAAGGCCAAGGAAATACACGAGCTGGTGCTGGGAGAGCCTCGGTGAGGGAGGGCACAAAGGGGATTCCTGCCCGGGGTGGGACCTGGGGCTGGATGACCCCAGGCATCCCTTCCACGGCTGACAGCCTGTGATTCTGTGAGGTTGAGCTAAGGGTTTCTCCCAGGCATCTCTCTGGCTTTACATTCCGGATGAATTTGTTTAGAGTTCCCCAGTTCGACTCTCATTTTTATTTTAAGCTATTTTAGAAGATAACAGAGCACAGCGCTGTCATTTTTCTCCCTCACTTTTCTCTCTGATCCCTCTCCCTTGCTTTATTCTATCTCTGGCTTTTTCTTTTTCAACCTTCTTTCTAAAAATATAAAGGGAGACGGGGGAGTTCTCACTGAACCTCAGTGAGGAGTCAGATTCTGCTCCCTCTGGTGGACTGGGGTCCCCACCCAAAGACAGCTGGCAGGAGCTGACCTGCATAGCAGAATGAAGGACAGAGAGGGGGCTTCTAAGTGGAAGTCTCTGAAAGCAACGGAGGGCGAGACGGAGGACTGAGGGGTCTCTGCCAGCCTGGCTTCAGGGACTAGACCTGTGCCCCAAAGAAAGAGACACTGCAGGAGGAAACGGAATAGGCAATTTTCCATGAGATTCTCTAAGTTGCAAGCTCTCTTCCTTCAGGGCCAAGCGACAGTGCAACAAAGCATTGGGTGAAAGGCAGTTTCTTAATTTCTCTAGAAAACTGAGGGGCAGTGAGCTGTACTGTAAGGTAGCACAGAGATTGTTGGCTCCTGGGGAGGCCTGGGAGACGTCCCTGTGCAGGGAAGGTCTGGTCATGGGTGGAGCCGCAACCGTGGCAGTCATGAGGTGCTTCCTGCTAGTGCCTTGCGGATAAATGGATCCTGAAAAGGAGGTTTCATGGAAGGAAACCGAGAGGAAGAGTTGTGACACATGTAAGAAGGCCCTGGGTACCCCAGAAGTAACTGTGGAAGAATCAAAGGCTAGTGATGTGTATTGATTCTAACGTGACCTTGTTTATTTATGCCCTCACAGGCTGTCAGGGTCTGGGGCATATATAAACATACACATACTGTGTCTTGTCAGGTGTGTGGCCTTGGGCACTTACTTAATACCTCAGGGAATCTGTTTCTTCATATGTAAAGTGGCATGACATGCTCAGGGCAGTGCAGATGCTCAAAAGACTTGTGTTGAACAAATGCATGAATACTGGCCTTGATGTAGGGTTTCGAAAGGGTACAAACTCCTACTGATACAATGAATCA
This sequence comes from Delphinapterus leucas, assembly GCF_059928025.1. Classification (NCBI taxonomy): domain Eukaryota; kingdom Metazoa; phylum Chordata; class Mammalia; order Artiodactyla; family Monodontidae; genus Delphinapterus; species Delphinapterus leucas. The sequence continues at coordinate 107,174,657 of NC_143134.1, read as the reverse complement.
ATTCTGGAGTTCTAATATACAGCATGGTGACTACAGTTAACAATACTGTATTGAAAATTGCTTAGAGAGGAAATCTTAAATGTTCTCACTTAAAAAAAAAACCGGAAATATGAGGTGACAGATGTGTTAACTAACCTTACCGTGGTGACTTTGAAATACACACATGTATTAAATCATCACATTGCACTCCTTAAACTTACATAGTGTTATATGTCAATTATACCTCAATAAAGCTGAGGAAAAAAAAAAAAGACAAGACTGGCCTTTTAGGGCGATCTTCAGATCAAATGAGATAGTACATGAAAAAGACCATTAAAAGCATAAAACTCCAACTATATCGAAAGTGTTCTTTGCACACCCAACCAGCAAAAGAGCTTCCAGGCTGGCTTACCTTCTGCTTCCCGAGGACTCCAGTGTCCTGATGGGCCACAGGGCATCGGGGAGGAGGCGTTGAAGGCATATTGCACCAGGATTCTCCCTTCCAGGCAAAGGTCACATGCTGATCCCAATTCTCTAGGAGGCCAAGGAAAGAAGGAAAATGCACCGACTTAGGAACAGTTGAATGAGTCCCTGGCTTGACTAAGCCAAAGGCGGAGGTTACAACCAATCTATGTTCTCCAGTCTTCCCAGAGCTTCCAGAATATGACCATGAGTGAAATTCTTCCCCACTGCCCACGAGGGCCGTGTTTGGGCCTAAGTGGCTTCTGTTCTGATGGGGGATACACTTTAATTCTAAACAGCCCAGAATCAACAGAATCAACTTACTACCTGCACTAATCTTCATTTCATCCATCATTTAAAGTTCCCTTGAAGATCTGACGTGTGGTTGTGAGAAAATCTTTTGCCCCATTGGACCTCAAATTTTATTCTTTTAACGATATCTGTCAGGTACCTACCACATGCAGGAACCATCCAGTATCCTAGGTATTAAATAGGAAGAAGGCGTGGTTCAGTTCCTTCACCTGAAAATGAGTGGGCTGAACTAGATGATGCCTAAAGAATCTTCTAGCCCTGACATTCTGGGGCTGGATGAGTCACTCTTTGATTTTACAGTCAAAAACAGTTTCCTAACCATGCCATCTAATTCATTTTAGCAGCTTTCCAAGGGGCAAGCCAACCCCTCAATGGGACCAGCCCAGCCCCAGAAGTAGAATGTTACGGTGGCTTTCCCTATCATCTAGTGTCTTATGTGTCTGGATTCAATCTCCCTTTAGCCACAACAGCCTCTGGGATCCTACTTGTTTTCCAGACTTGGCTCCTGTTTAGGAGACAGTTGCTGGGAAGGGAGGGGGATAAGCCCTCTCCTCATGTAACGAGGGTGAGTGAGCCCAAAACTCTGTAAATCTGAGCAACTCCTACAGAGGGACTGGAAAGGGAAAATGTCAAGAAATTGTCATAGCCCAACCCATTATTTCTCAAAATGCAATGGTCCTTCCAATACCTCTTTCCTAGAAGAATCACTATACTTTGGCTACCTGACAGATACAGTGGAGGAACCCTATCTCAAGCCTTAGGGCTTTTGCTTCATAGGGAACCTCCGTAGCCCCTGGGCTCACATGCTTGTCAACATCACAGTCTGCTGGTGGTCCTTATTCCTCCTCCACCCAGCTGCCAGGGAGCTCAACCCCAAACCTAAATCTGAACACTTCATGTCCCTGCTTACCTACTTACATGGTGGTCAACATACGTAGTTTAATGTATGTATGGATGGATGGATAAATACCAGTCATTCCAATATGTTGCTAAGACCCATGATGAACCTAGTCTAGACCCTCAAACTGCAGATCCTGCATCCTCAGCCTTATCACTGTAGATATGAAACCATACACAGGTGGAGATGTTATGGGCACACGAATATTCAGTGATAGGAGAACGATTAAATGGCCTAAGGTTGATCTGCTCAGTGCAATGGTAAGCAGTTTTTATAAAAAATACTTATAAAGATTACTAAATTTTATGGAAAAATGTATTCGCTATCATGTTAAGTGAAAGAGTCATATTCAAAACTGTATCTATAGCAGCATCTCAATGCTGTTCTAATAATCTTTTTTTTTTTTTTTTTTTGCGGTACGCGGGCCTCTCACTGTTGTGGCCTCTCCCGTTGTGGAGCACAGGCTCCGGACGCACAGGCTCAGCGGCCATGGCTCATGGGCCCAGCCGCTCCGCGGCATGTGGGATCTTCCCGGACCGGGGCACGAACCCGTGTCCCCTGCAACGGCAGGCGGACTCTCAACCACTGCGCCACCAGGGAAGCCCTGTTCTAATAATCTTAATGCAACGAAATATTGTCAGCAGTAATTTCTAGGTGGTAGAACACAGGATGATTCCTCCCTCCCTCCTTTTATTCCTTCTGGTTTTCTGAACTTTCTATATATCTGCAGCATGTATAAGGCACTCCTGGACTAGCAGTAATGATGATTATACAAATATGCTTGCAGGCAGGGGATGAGGAGAGCAGAGAGAGGTGCTCAGCACCACTCTGGTTCCATTACAATGACCACAATCCATGCATAGCAACTCAGAGTCACAGGACTGGCTTTATGACGACAGTGAGATTACAAACATCCTTGTATGGAATCAGGAGTCGCGCCGACCTTTATGGTAATTGAGCCTTTCTACTTCTTTAGATGCTCTGTTTTAGATGATACACATATAGTCACCTGCGCTTCACTGAGTTCTTGACACAGTGTAGGTTCCCAATAAACACTCTGATGAGTGAATAAGCCATCATCCACCTGACAATAAAGGTGCCTAATTTACACAGAGCTCTACCAAGTGCATTCCCTCATGTTCGATCACCGGTTCATGTGTTCATTCAATATTTCATCTATTCATTCAGTGGATACTCATTGAACAGCCGCTGGTTGTTAGCACTGTACAACTACCAGACATTAACCATCCAAGGGTGAGTACATTTGGTGTGGTAACTGCCCTCATAAGAGCTTTCCATCCAGCAGAGGCAACGGTCCCTAAACAAACAGATAAATAGATATAACAGTACAGATTCAGCATTTCTAGAAGGAAAGTTGATAGATGATGTAGGAGAGAATAATGGGGTGGAGCGTGCTGGGCTTATTTAGATTGGCATAATCATAGAAGATGTTAGTCGAGGTATGGTGAAGAATGACACAGAGTGGGAGTAAAGCATTCCAGGTTCAGTCTAAAGGTATGTAAAGGACCTAAGCAAGAAAGAAGGGCTTGGTCCATAAGGGGCCTTAAAGAAACCTGAGTGGCAAGAGTCACAGACGAAGGAAAGAGCAGTAAGAGAGGCAAGGGCCAGATCATGGGAGGTGCCGTAGACTACGTGTTAGATTACACATAGAAGTAATGGGAAACCACTGGAGGGTTGTAACACACGGGTGACGTGACCTAATTCACATTCTAAAATGATCAGTCTGAATGGTGAATGAAGAATAAGTTGGGCACAAGTAAAAGCGAAGTCAGTAACTAAACAGCAAAGGTGGGTGATGTTCCCATTTTATAGTTAAAGAAACTGAGAAGCATGAGTACAAAGTAACCAAAATCATAGCTCAGAAAGTCACAGAGTCAAAATGGGCTTTACCAAAATCAGGCAATATCCTACATACATTCAGGGAGTGCACAGTATGTGTTTCTAATCTTTGGCATTTCTTTGATTTCAGTGGGCACCTGTATCTACACAGACAGACAGACAGACAGACACACACACGCACACACACACACACTGAAATCATAGAAATACAGGATGCTAACACAGGAAGAGATCATCTTTCTTACCCAGGTTCCATGAGAATCAAAGTTTAAAGCTCCAAATCTGTGCTGTCTAATACAGCAGCCCCTAATCACATGTGGCTATTTAAATTTAAATGAATTAAATAAATGTAGAATTCACTTCAGTTCCTCATTTAAACTTGTCACATTTCAATTGCTCCACAGCCACAGTTGACTAATGGCCACCATACTGGACACTGCAGAATGTTCTGTTGAACAGTGCTTCTCTAAGGCATCCACTGTACATAATGAATTAACCTCTCTCCTATGCATCTAAAATGGTACTAGTTACGTACCATCCTTAGGAGAACTGAGAAAACAGTTACTCAAAAGTCATTTTCTGTGTTCTGAGATTTGGAAAAGGAACCTTGGTTGCGCAAGGCTAGATCCCCTTGAGCTTACAGATCAGAAAAGTGAGGCTGAAGAGGAAGAAGAAATGGATGAGGTTGCAAAGACTTCAGACCCAGGTCTCTTGGTCCCCAGTGCAGCATTCTTTCCAATACACCACAGCCCATTGTTCAGAAAAATGCAACCACCTAGTCAACACATGTTTGCAAGACAGATAAAAATAAAGGAGTTAAAAAAGCCAGGGGTGGCCTTGAATTATTTATTCAGTTGCCCATGTGTGAGGACACAGGCTGTGGGAGGATCTGAATATGTTTTTTTAAGGAAAACCCTTGTATTCTCTTAGACCACAGATGTGAGGAACAGCAGGAGGACATGAGGATGGCCAGGGGCGAGAGGTTGGCATTGATGAATGTAGTGGAAAACACCAGAGATTTTTCAGGGAAAGAGAACTTTTCAAGTAGCTCAACAGCTCTGGAAAACTGTACAAGAAGGGAGCTTGTATTTCCTGAACACAGAGCGTGTGTGCTAGGCATAGCGCAGAGGTCATCTTGTGGAATTCGCCACAAAAGCCAGGGGAAGTGAGCCTGGTTAGCACCTTTTATGGAACAAGATGCAGAGGGCCAGAGAGGATCAGAGAAGGGAGATGACTTGCCCAAGGTCCCACAGGCTGGGAGTGGTGAAGCTGAGACTGGAACACAGACAACTTGACATCAAAGCTCGCGCACTTTGTACTAAGCCGATTTCCATCAGTAGGAACTCCGTGTGTATGGGAGGGGGACAGTTCCATTCCTTTACAACAATTTATTGAACTTGTTGACCTACTTCCTTTAGCCATAGACTATGGTCTACATAGCTGTTAACCCTAATTAGACATGTTTCTAAAATGTCAGTTTTAATTTAACATATGATAACTCCGTTGTGAAATCTTAGACTGAACAGAATAGCTATTGTATGAGCCTCAAGTACCAACTGACTATAGGTTATTAAAAACATATTGATTGAAGCTGAGGGCACTATGTAATAGAGACATATCTCATTACACAACAATTAGCCCTCCAATAGGTTTCCAACAATCAGATGGTATTTATTTAATGGACAAAAACTGCTTTATGAAATACAAATTGAATACATACACAGGAAGCTTCATTTACAAAACTTCCATTTTCAAGTGGAATCGAGGCCAAGCCTTGACCAAAAGTCTGATACTCCTCATTGCCACAGAAAAAATAAATAAATCTATGGGCTGCTGGAAAGCCTGCTCTGAAGTGTCACATGAGGTTTCCCAACCCCAGCTCTAAGCTCCCAGTGAGGATGGCTGGGGAAGAGGAAGGGGGGTTTCTACAGAGGGCCTAGGGAGTGCACTTCCTTTCCCCGTGATCACATCCATCCAGCTGTCAAATGAAGGCTCTAGATTCAGGGACTGATAGTAGTGTGGAAAACTGGAGCCCGAATTTAATGTGATGCCGTGATCTAATATATTTTTTACATACACACACGCACACACACGTATACACCCATACTTGTGAGAGCTCCTTGCCACATTCTGTGGCCTTTTTTGAGGGGAGGGGTAACACCTCCTTCACAATTCAAAGTTTGGAAAGACTTAACGAAAGAACATGAGAGCCTCGGATAAGACACTGCAAAATGTGACTCGAAGCCCAGCTCCCACCACCTGCTATGGGCTTTTGGTCAAAGCTCTCCACCTCTTTGTGCGACAGTCCCTACCTCATCTGGCAAATGCAGAAGTTGGTTCCCCTGTTATAGAATTACTGGAAAGATTAAATGAGACTGTATGGAAAGCATTTAGTACAGAATCCAGTGCAGAGTAAGCACTTGATAAATGGTGACAACCACGACCATAGAGTAATAATTAATCATTAGCTGGTTATTATTTCCACCATCATCAGTGTTGTATCATCATTATTGGATAAAACATCCCCAAGAAGGGCTGGGAGGGGGGCAATATACTAATCTACCCTAAATTATAGTCAAGTTCCAACCAAAATAGAGGTCAACATCGCAGTACGTTTCATGACCCTTTAAAATCCCCTAAAGCTTGAGCTCCTCAGGGAGTCCCGATGCTGAAAGGCAGCACAAGAAACCGTTTGATTCAGGTTTCCACCTTCAGGCCATGAAGGCATCATTAGACCCACTTTTCAGCTGACAATAAGACTCAGGGAGGGAAAGTGACTTGCCCAAGGCCATACCACTAGTGAGTGGCAGACAGGAGCTGAACTGAGGTATCTTGTGCCTCAGTTTATCATCCTCTGATCTTCTAAAAATTCTACCTTCAGTTCTATAAAACAACACTAGGCACAGGCACAGATTCTAATTATACAAAAATATATGTGGGACTTCCCTGGTGGCACAGTGGTTAAGAATCCACCTGCCAATGCAGGGGACATGGGTTCGATCCCTGGTCCGGGAAGATCCCACATGCCGCGGAGCAACTAAGTCCACGTGCCACAACGACTGAGTCTGCGCTCCAGAGCCCGCGAGACACAACTACCAAGCCCGCGTGCCACAACTACTGAAGCCCATGCGCCTAGAGCCCATGCTCCACAACAAGAGAAGCCACCGCAATGAGAAGCCCACACATCGCAATGAACAGTAGCCCCTGTTCGCCGCAATTAGGGAAAGCCCACGCAGCACTGAAGACCCAACGCAGCCAAAAAAAAAAAAAAAAAAAAAAAATCAGTGTTGAGCCCTGCTCAGCTTAATGCTGATTCAAGAGAAAGCTAAAAGCCTTAAAAAAAAATTATATATTAAATAAATAAATTTATATATATATATGTACATATATGCCTGTGTATTCAGGTATAATGTACCCTTCATATACTATACGTATAGGAAGGTGTTAGCCCATTAACCAGAGGCAACTTCAACTCCCGAGCTCACGGAGATGAGACCAGTACCTCCATCGCAGAGGAAGTTCTGGCGACAGAGGTTTCCATGTTTTTAATGATAAAATGAAGCTAAATATTCACCACTTAAAATATGCATCATTACTCATTAATTTCTGTTAGCAATCATTCATGTATTCCCTGACCCCCAAATCTACATCGTGCCTCTATGGACCAGTCATTGTGCTAGTCGTGGCGGGCACTCGTTAAACAAGATCGAGAACAAGAAACACAGCGAAATCCCTCTCCAAGGCTGCTTCCCTTCCAAGTTTCCCTCTTCTTGGCAGGAGACAGAGAGGGGCATCAACACTTCACGGGCTACACTCACCTTTCAAAGAAGTGGCCGTCGATGGGCGGGAACCACTCCAGCATCACAGAGTCGGTCGTGTGGCCCACGATCTGGGGGGCAAGGGCGACAGGCGCCGGCTTCCTGGAGGGCTGCCAGCTCTGGTACACCAGGTCCAGGTAACAGTGCATTCTGGCGACTTGATTGGGCGTGAAGGAGTCAGTGCAGTCGTCATCTGCAAGCGGGCAGAGGGAGAGATAAGAACCTCGCTGCACGGGCGGGCAGGCAAGAGCATGATGATGCCTCCTGGTGGACCGGGAGCCAGCACCCCAGCCCCTGCCAACTCAGAGCTGGCCTCTTCCAGTGCTCAAGAGTTAATGGTCTGTGAACAAATTAGTGCAGTCATCACTTCTGGAGACAGGTGAGAGGGAACAGGAGGAAGGGGAGGGAGGATAGAACTGAAAAGGCACGTCTGAGCCTGGAGAGGGAGGTCACGGATAAGGACAAGGGCAAGACAAGCTGCTTTCCACGGGGCCCAAATCCCCTGGTCAGTAAGTCACACATTCCCTTATCCGCTCCCTCCCCACCAATCATTCAGCCTCTCTCACTCATCCACTCATTTTCTTGCGTATTCACTCATTCACCCACTCACTCCTTCTTTTACGCACTCACTTGTTCCTTCACTCACGCCTTCGCATTCATTCATCCACTCATTCATTAATTGTGCCGTTTACTGATGCAGTGATACTGGCCTTCAAACAAGCTTTCTGAGCCTCGATTCCATAGTCTCTGCTCTAAGCCAAGGGCCAAGGAAACATAAAACATTCCTGCCCTCAAGGAGCTACCTGCCTAGTTATAGAGTGAAGGTCAGTTCGCTGTGTGGGTCAAGGTGGTTATAAGGCTGTTCAGGTCTGTGACACTGACTACTGATGAAGAGGAGTCGGCATGTAGAGGAAGGCGGAGGAACCGGAGAGGTTTCTGGATGTGGAACTGGAGGGCAACCAGGTTGCACAGCTAAGACTGAGAAAGAAAACGGAGGCATGGCGGGAGGGGGAGCTCAGGCCTGCAGAGCCAATGTGTCCTATGCAGCAAGCACGGGCCAGGAGTCAGGCAGACGCAGAAGCAGTCCAGACTGAGTGTCCACGGCGGGAATACAAGGACAATGACGCCTCCTGCACAGTGCTATCACCGGGAAATTCCCAGGCATGGGGCACTGTGCTTTGGACACATATAACCCTCCCACTAGTTTTGGAGTAAATACTGTGATTTCTGCATTGTACAGAGGAGGAAATTGAGGCTGAGAGAGGTCTACCTGCTTTTTAAAGAGCACAGAGCTAGGGGCAGATCTGAGATTCGAACCCAGGCAGTCTGGACTCCAAGGCCACGTTTCTAATCAATATGAGAACTTCTTTCTGAGGGTACATGAGACCTTGTCTGGGCAAAGCATCCTGCAGGTGCTTGATAAACAGGAGTGGAGCCTGAGTCTGAGGGGGGCTGGAATACAATCTCTTAATGTCTTTAGATCTAACGACCTTCAATTCTAGTCTCTCTTTTCTAGGATGCGGAATGAGGGCCATGACCCGAGACTTATCCACACCCGCCCCCAACCCCCCACCCCAAGGAAGAAGCTGGACTCCCATCTCTCCCTCCAACAGCTTTATTCAGCTGCCCCAGGGGCAGAGCAAGGCGCTGTTTTGGCTTGGTTTCCAAAAACACCACTTCCCAGAGGTGTCCGCCTGGTCAGGGTTTCTGCAGCTGGGCCCCAGACGGAGGAGCACGGAGATCGCCAGATCTTAAAACAAACCCGCCACTGGGAGTCCCGCAGCATAAACTCACTTCCCCTTATCAAACAAACAGAAAATAACTTTGGGCAGGTGCTGGTCAGTTGGACGTGACCTTGAGAATCCAGCTTTGAGAAGGGACGGGGTACAAGGAGGTTATACACAGAAGCTGCCTCTGATCCCCTTAGCAATTTTTGACAGTCTCCTTTCCAGCACCCTGGGGAAGTCTTTCATACATTGGGTGTCCTTTGGAAAACACTGTAAAAGAGTGGCTAGTTACACAAATCACTCTCGAGCCCAGGTACCCCCATGTAAATCCTTGGATACCAAACGTTCTATGGGTCCCCACTGCCCGGAGAATAGAGTCCAAACGCACTTGATGGTCTAAGAAGCGTTAGGTCATCAGATGCATTTTCCTTTGTTACTATGAACTCTGCACTTCATCCTGAAAGCTTTGGAAAAGCCACTGGATGGGTTACAGGCAGGAGAAGGACATGATGGCTAAGGAAGTAGGGGTTCTGTAGTTAGATTCATGCATGAGGAACCTGGAGTCAGGAATCTGGAGTCAAATGACTTTATGCCCTCAGTGCTTCGGTTTGCCCATCTGTAAAGTGGAGATGATGATAACAAGAGTGCTTATGTCAGAACACTGCTGAGGGTTATGCAAAGTGCAACATCAAGAGGTATGACCAATGCTCAGTGAATGCGCACTGCCTCGGGACGGGGAATAGGGTCTGTGTGTGTGCACGCATGCATATGCACTAAGGTGGGTGAGTGCTGGAAAACCAGAAACAGGAAAAAATAACAGAATGTAAAATATTCATTCTCTTTGATCTCACAACATCCCATTTAGGAATTCAACAGATCAATACTCATGAACAAACACAAGGGAAAACATATGTACAAGGATGTCTTCTGAAGCATCATTTACATAGTAAAAATATTCGAAATAACACATCCACCTGTCAATAGGGGGATGACTCTGTACCTTGAGGCACATGCACAGAAGAGAATTCTAATCAGTCATTTCCAAAACAAGGAAGTAACTTTAAAACTCAGGTCCCTTGTGTGTAAATTGGGGACATTTAAATCAACCCCACTACTTAGAGTTGTGGTGTGGACTCCACGAGCTGGAACGTATAAAGCATTTATCAAGATGAAGGAAGAAGAAAAACTGCAAAGTTTTTCCTCTCTACATTCTGATTTGTTTGCTTTTCTTCCCCCAAAGAAGCATGTTTTCCTTTTCTAACTTAAACATTAGCCGTTTCCATGTCTGTCAATAAAAAAGTTTGAAAAATGGACAGGTGATAGAACCTGGTAGGAGAACAGAACTGTACCTGAACTTTAAAGCTTTAGTCGGAAAATGTCCCTCCCAGGGTAGATCGCTTAGAGACTGAACTGCTACCAGAATCTTGGGTGAGGTAAGGGTTTCTGTTTATCATAAAGGCTCTGCCTCAATTAGCTAACATCTCGGGTCAGCCCCTCTTAGCTTTCTGCCATCACGGGCTTTCCCTCCTGATATCTGTGGCCACTTGATCCTAGTCTCTAGGACCAGCCAACTCATCTTGTTCTTCTGTCCCCACCTTGTCCCCAAGCAGAAAGGACTTCGGGGGGATTTCAGTATTCTGGGGGCCTGCACCAGTCCGCATGCTGTTGAAGTTGTGCCCTGAGTTTTCTAATCAAACTCTGCTCTCAAGAACAATTTCCATCCGTAGCTGGAAGGGCACAGAGCATGGAGGTTCAGGGCCTCCACTCCCCGTGGAGCCTTGGGCACAATGCTGACCCCTGACAGCCTCATTTCTACCCGCTGTAAAATAAGGAATCGTGATGCTAACTGCTTCCTACAGCTGATGAAAGCATTGAACAAGCTCACCCATTTCTAGCGCGTGAATAACTGAGTTGCCCTTTGTAAAAGTCTCTGCCTTTTTGTTGTTTTAAAAATAATGATAATAACAGCAACAGCAATAAGTGATTATATTCACTGTAGAGCATTTGGAATGTGCTTAGAATATTGCAAAGAAATAAACGCTACCGTAAACATCACCTAGAGATAATACAATTAATATCTAGTATACACATATATGTATGTGTAGATGGATGTGAATATCTACAGTGAATTTCTGTAATTCTTATCACAAACATCATATATATAATTGTGATCATATATGATATATATTCCAGGTCTTACACTATACGTTAGGCTCTGGGCTGTTTTCACGCTAAACTGAACAAATAATCCTACTAATTGTCACTTATTGAGCACGAGTTATAGCACCAAGGACAGATCTAAAGCCTTCACCTGTACAATCACACCTACTGTCATGCAAGGTAAGGGTGATTAACCTCCATGGTATCCATGAAGTAACAGGCCCAGAGAGAAGTAACTTGCCTGAGGTCAAAGGCTAGCACACAGAGGATTCAAGTTGGTCCCCACACTCCACACTTCACACTCTGAACCACTAGGTGACTCTGCTTTGTGGCCCTCAGCCATCCGCTACGCATCTTCAGTGATCACAGAACGTTCTATCATACGGGTACCTTGTGATTTACTTCAGCAACCCATTGTCTTTGGACTTGTAGGAAGCTTCTGTTTTTTCACACGTATAAAACCACTTCTTTTCTATGCTTGGCAGACAGTAAATGTCTAATTAATATTTGGAGAATAAACATTGCTCAGAACATTTTTAGGACTAAACCTTTAAACACATCAACTGATTTATTTCCTTAGGATATACTTCTTAGAGGTGGGACTTCTGGGTCAAAACGTATGTGCATATTAAAAGAGACACACAGAACAACGGAGACAAGACACTTGCTCCCAAAGGCTGGGGAAGGCCTTGTTTCCACACTCTTGAGGAGGCAGGGCCTGGAGGGTCCTCTTGGTTGGCTCCCTATGGCCTATTACCTTCAGGAAGTAAAATCTGAGCTGCTGTCCTTCTATCTGCCTGGGGATTATCCAACAGCTCAACGTGACCGCACTCACCCGGTGCTCGACCTGGCTTGCCCCATCACCTGCCTGGTGTCTGCTTAATCTGAGCAGTTGGGACTCTCTTAAACTTCCCCAGTATCAGAAAGGGAGCCAAATAATTCTTGCTTAAATGCAGGCTCTGCAATAGAAGGCATGCCTTGTTTTTGCTGTGTGACCCTGGGAAAGTGACTTAAACTCCCTAAGCCACACTTTCTGCACCTGTAAAATGGGTGCAATAGTAATAGCATTTACTCCATTGGGTTATTTTGAGGATTCAATGAGACAAGCCTAAGAAGTGTTTCCCACAGCGTCTGGCATGCCACAGGTACTCAGTAATTTCTGTAGACCTGTCACCAGCCATGTTCAATTAATTAAAATTACTTAGGACTAACAATTCAGCTCCTCAGTCTCACTTGCCGTGCTTCAAGTGTTCAATAGCCACAAGCAGCTAACGGCTACCATACAGGGCAGCGCAGACACAGAACACACACAGCTCTGCAGCAAGTTGGAGGACCCAGGAAGGAAGGAACTCGGAGCAGCTGAGCCGGCAAGGTCTCCACCCTCTTGCCTTGACTGCAAACCCCCTGTGCATTGCTCTCCCCAGCCCTGAGAACCCGATCCTGGTCTGCATTTTGAATTTCATCCAGCTGCTTTTGTCACCTCATCTATCAGAGATCCTAAGGAAAACAAACATTTCAAAGTTCGTGGTTGCCTTGAATATGCTTTTGCGGGTGTAAGTTTGTTATCGTAGCTCAGTGAATTAGTTCTGCTGTTAATGGGTCACTGAGCTGAGGGGTTCCTTTAAAAAAACAACATTAAATCAATCACCCTTTAGATCTGTACAAAGGGGAACAAAAAAAGATTTAGTTTATGGGGGTCTGGTAGCTAGTGGCAGCTCCTGACCCCTAAGAGGCTGCAAACTTCCAAACTCATGTTATTGTTTATTTTCCATGTGCATTGAGCTGGCCAAGGAAAGGTGCTATAGAAATGGAACGAAAGCAGGGCCCTGTGAGAGGACAGGGCACCGGATGTGAGATGCAGGCTTGGCTGGGAATGGGAGCCCAGCAGGAATCTGCTTTTGAGGAAATACCCAGTACTCGGGTCTTTTTTAGAGACCCAAAACTAAGGACCGTTTACGGTGCCAAGGGTAGGCACTGACCCTTCAAGAGACCTCAGGTGTGAACTGTAGGAACCTGAAACTGGAGAGGCCCCCAGAGGTCATCAGCGCAAATGGAAAACCAGGAAGACCCACGGGCAATCATCGAATTCATTGGGTTTCAGGAGGGAAATCCTCTCTTCAAATGCAATCTGAGGCAAAACTCCAACAGAAACAGAAAACTGTGGGAAGGGGGCTCCCCTGGTTCAAGCAGAGATGGAGACCTAGAGGCACACAGCCACTCAGGGCAGCCCCCCGAGGCGTATCTGTGGGACAGAGCTCGAAAGCCACCCAAAGTGCTCAATATCCCACTCAGCCATCAGCTAGGTCTCATTTGAAGAGAGACATGAGAGTAAACGAGAAAAAAAAAATACTTGGGAGTCACCAAAATATACAAGCAGCTCATGCAGCTCAATATTAAAAAAACAAACAACCCAATCCAATAATGGGCAGAAGACCTAAACAGACATTTCTCCAAAGAAGATATACAGATTGCCAACAAACACATGAAAGGATGCTCAACATCACTAATCATTAGAGAAATGCAAATCAAAACTACAATGAGGTATCACCTCACACTGGTCAGAATGGCCATCATCAAAAAATCTACAAACATATATACAATGGAATATTACTCAGCCAGAAAAAGGAATGAAACTGGGTCATTTGTTGAGACGTGGATGGATCTAGAGACTCATACAGAGTGAAGTAAGTCAGAAAGAGAAAAACATATATTGTATATTAACGCGTATATGTGGACACTAGAAAAATGTACAGATGAACCGGTTTGCAGGGCAGAAACTGAGACACAGATGTAGAGAACAAACGTATGGCCACAAGGGGGGAAAGCAGTGGGGGTGGGGGTGTGGGTGTGATGAATTGGGGGATTGGGATTGACACGTATACACTGATGTGTATAAAATTGATGACTGATAAGGACCTGCTGTATAAAAAATATAAATAAAATAAAATTCAAAAATTAAAAAAAAAACTACAAACAATAAATGCTGGAGAGGGTGTGGAGAAAAGGGAACCTTCCTGCACTGTTGGTGGGAATGTAAATTGATACAGCCACTATGGAGAACAGTATGGAGGTTCCTTAAAAAAACTACAAATAGAACTACCATACAACCCAGCAATCCCACTACTGGGCGTATACCCTGAGAAAACCATAATTCAAAAAGAGTCATGTACCACAATGTTCACTGCAGCTCTATTTACAATAGCCAGGACAAGGAAGCAACCTAAGTGTCCATCGACAGATGAATGGTTAAAGAAGACGTGGCACATATATACAAATGGAATAGTACTCAGCCATAAAAAAGAAACGAAACTGAGTTATTTGTAGTGAGGTGGATGGACCTAGAGTCTGTCATACAGAGTGAAGTAAGTCAGAAACAGAAAAACAAATACCGTGTGCTAACACATATATATGGAATCTAAAAAAAAAAAAGTGGTTCTGATGAACCTAGGGGCAGGACAGGAATAAAGACGCAGACGTAGAGAATGGACTTGAGGACATGGGGAGGGGGAAGGGTAAGCTGGTACAAAGTGAGAGAGTGGCATGGACATATACACACTACCAAACGTAAAATAGATAGCTAGTGGGAAGCAGCCGCATAGCACAGGGAGATCAGCTCGGTGCTTTGTGACCACCTAGAGGGGTGGGATAGGGAGGGTGGGAGGGAGACGCAAGAGGGAGGAGATATGGGGATATATGTATATGCATAGCTGATTCACTTTGTTATACAGCAGAAACTAACACAACATTGTAAAGCAATTATACTCCAATAAAGATGTTAAAAAAATAAAATAAAATAAAATTAGAGATTTAACTAAGCAATTCCATTGTAAAAAAAACAAAACAAAAAACTTTGAGTCAGATGTGCGACCTGGGGCCAAAGACTTCAGTCAGCCTATGGATTGTACTGTCACCTATGAAATGGTGATAGTTCCTACCTCATAGGTTTCTTGTGAGAATTAAATAAGATGGTGTATATTAAAGTCCTTTATGAACAGTAAGCTTTTTTACAAGTAGAAATATTATTATTGATAAGAATCAATTTTATATGCCTGTTATCAGAGAATTTATTCATTTTCCTCCCCTCCTGCGTTTCTCTTTCCCTTCTTCCCTCCTTCCTCCCTTTCTTCTTAACAAACATTTTTAAAGCACAAGGCCCTGTGCTAGGTACTGAGAATACAGTGATGTATTTAGAGGCAAGCTCTGCCTTCACAGAGCTCGCTTGTTTTGGTTGGTGGAAAGGAACACTTAAGTTGAATATTATAATAGAATTGGATGCTGGGCTACCATGTGCAATTTTGCAGGTGGTGCCTTACCCAAAAGCTCTTGGTTAGGCGGCCAGTAGTGAGGGCTGTGACTGCCCTAAGGAAGGGGTATCTTTTTCTGATTTGCCAAAGATGTGATAAGGGCTGGAAGTGGCCTTGATATACACTAAAAGGAAGTACAGGGCATCCTAGAATCCAAAGAATGAGTCTTTAACGCTGTTACTGATGGTATGAAAAAGGGCTTTGAAAGGATATATGCAGTTAGGAGAAAAACATAACCAACTTATGTAATAATTCCATATTTGCAAAACCAAAAGCATTCTATTTTTTCTATAATAAAACACTAAAGGAGCATGTGAGAGTTCTGTGTTTTAAAAGAAGTTTCAAATAAATAAATAAATAAGGTTTCAACCACCACCAGCTGCAAAACTAGGAGGAACCTTGGAGGTCAGTTCCAAAGATTCCATTTTCTTGAGAAAAGCGGGACCCAGAGAGGGCATGTGACAGACCCCAAGGCATTAGGTGACCCCGTGGCAGAGCTGGGCCTTCTGCGCAGGTTTCCCTACTTTCAGTCCTGGTGAGCTGCCTGAAGTATCTTTCTGAGGAGCCCTCAGATACAACATCTTCCTTGTATCCACGAGGTGCTCACGGAAGGAATATTATCTTGATTATTTGTGATAAGGAATTGTTGGGATGAAGAAGTCTCAGAAAAGGCAAGCAGCTTGCTCGAGGCTTCTCTGAGCCAGGACCAGAGGCCACGTCTGACACCCAGCCCCGTGCACCCTGCAGAGTGTGGGCTTTACCTGCATAGCTCATGAAGTTGCTGTAAGGAGTGTTGAAGAAGCTGTTAAAGCCACAGGTGTCGTTCCCTGGCCCCGGGTCACCGCAGAACTTGTGCTTTGGGGCTGGGTTGGTGTCACTGCAGAGGTCTCCGGTCTCAAAGGAGGGCTCTGTCTCCATGCAGGGGTCACTGCAAGATTGGATTTCTGAGATGCCTCGGAAGATGTGATAGAGGCCCAGGCTGTGCCCGATCTCATGGATCATGGTGTGGGTGTGCCCAGGAATGCCATAGAAAGATGGATTCAAGACAATGCCACCTGCAAGGGGAAAGCCAGAGGATTAGGCAAACTGGGCACTCTGCTTCCTGATGCAGGTATCCCCAAATCAACCAAGGGTAAATGGGGTGCTGCCCAAAGTAACCACAGGCTTCTCCACCCTATGACTCCACTGCTGAGAGCTGTTGCGACTTGCGGTGTTAATGACTGATTGAGTAGGAAGGAGTCTCAAAAGTCATTTTGTGCAATCCCTTCATTTTTCAGTTGAAAACACCGATGCCTAAAAAAGTGAGGCAACTTAACCAAGGGGATTTCAACCTACTTAGAAGAAGTGGCATAATTAGAATTCAAGGACTTTGATTTCTGGGCTGGCCAACATTTCAGCTGCAACTTCTCAGGAAGCGTGGCATGCCCTGGTTCACAAACACTCTACAGGCATTTGCTTAAATGAAGCCCTCATGGCCAGACACCTCGGTTCCGGTTCTCATTTTGCCTTCACTAACTCTGTGAAGTTGAGCAAATCACTTGCCATCTCTGAATCCCATTCCTGCAGCTCTGTACCCTTTGAGAGTGAATATTCATAAAGTCCAGCACCATGGCGCACTCACCATTATAACACTGGTCAAAATAGCCACTGTTTCTTGAGCATTCATTATGTATCCTCAGGCTCTGTGCTCAGTGTTTAATGTGTATAATCACATTGAATCATCTCACAACCCAGTAAGAGGGGCACTGACTCACAGAGAGGTGAAGTAACTGGCCCATGATCGAATTAGTAAATGGGGAGCTGGAATTTGAACCCAAGATCCTTGGGTTCCAAAGCCAGGGGTCTTAATCTGAGTTCTACTGCTAACGCTCACCACAGAGTCCAGAATATGGCATCTCATTAAATGTATGTTGAATATTTGCTGAATGCCGACCCAATTAAAGATGTTTTGTGAGGCCTAAGTAATCACGCGTAGGCAGCCGGCATAGCACCTGACACACAGCAAGTGCCCTACTTACTGTCTAACCACGTGCTACTCCAGGTGTAGCTCAAGAACAAGCAGCACCAGCATCACCTGGAGGGTGACTAAAAATGCAGACTCTTAGGCCCCACCCCAGACCTACAGAATCAGAGTAAGTACTTTAACAACAGCCCCAGAGGACTTGCCTGTGCGTTCCAGTTTGAGAAGCAATCATCTACCCCACGTCTTAAAAGACTGAGCTTTGCTTCACTTGGGCAGATAGATGGACCAGATGTCAGGAAAATCAATGGATAGCATGGCTCTATGTTCATTTTTAGGCACTGGAGAAATACATACAGGCTGGCAGAGAGATATTTCAACTGGAAAATCCAAGTGTGGGGAATTTCCTGGCGGTCCAGCGGTTAAGACTCGGTGGTTTCATTGCTGGGGGCGCAGGTTCGATCCCTGTTCGGGGAACTGAGATCTCACAAGCCACGCGGAGTGGCCAAAGAAAAAAGAAGGAAATCCAAGTGTGTTTAAGGGAAGGTTAAGATGCAAGTCTGAGCAACCTGCAAACAGTGACTGTGTGCAGAGCAGGATCTTATGAAAGAATGGAGAGGAGCCAGGGCCTTGCTGATTTGTGCTGGCAAGCCTGGAGCAGGCATGGGGGTAGTTTTATCTTGGACTGAACTGCTGGGAGGGTAAGACTGCTCAGCCATGGGGCTCATGGAGTCTATTAATTCTGAACTGCTCAGAGCCTTCCAGCACAAAGATAAAGATGTATGAGAGGATGTGTGGGGCTGTGTGCACGCGCGGGTGTATGTGAGAAGGGGGAGGCAGAGGCAGGGAGGAAGAGAAATTGAGACAGGAAATCTCTCTCAATTATTTTCTGTCAATCATAATATGAAACATAATCACCTTCCCACCCAAGGCTTTTTCCAGGGATCATGGCATAACAGCAGGAAAAGAGGGTAAAAAAAAAATATATATATATATATATATGGTTCTAATAAATTGGGTTTGATTGGGCCTACTGCAGAGGAGTTGCTTATGATCAAGATGTCTCAGGATGGGGAGATGGCAGCCTGGAGGCCAGCTGGAATTAGCTTGACATGGATTGCAATCTTCATTCTGTCTTGCACTGGCTGTGTCATCTTGGGAAAGTGACTTTGCATCTCTGGCGTGCTCTAAAATAAACAGCTACGATAGATAGCGCCAATGATTCTCTGTCTTTCTATGAAGCTTTAACATTGAGGTAAATGGGGAATGGGAGGCTGGCAGGACCCCTCAGGTATTTCTGGGGATAATGACAGGATTGCAGACTTAATGTCCAGCCTGGCTCTGTCTGTTTCACCTCATCCCCTCCCAACTCTCCCCTTTTCACAGAGCGACAGCACAGAGCTTGAGCCCTGTTCCACTGCTTCTCTTAAAAGGTGACATAGCTTGAGGCTGACATCATCCTGAAATACTATAACATGCTATGGATTTATAGCCTTCTGTATTCCTGGTCCTGAGCCAGTCTCTGAGATTCACGGTATTATCAGGAGTATTTTTCTCTAATTTTAGAAGCCTGCTGTTCCACCCTTCTAAAACTCTGATCATGACCCTTTTGGTTGATTTTCCAAGAGGACAGAATTTCAGCACTGAGAAGGGTCCTTGGAGACCCTCTAAGTCTAACCTATTCCTTTAAAATCTGAAGAAATTGAGAGCTGGAGAAGGAAAGAGTCTTGCCTAAGGCCATCCTGTTAAGTCACAGCTAAGAACAACCATGTATTTTGGCCCTGAACCAGCAAAATTACCATACACCATGTTAGGCATGTGACATGAGCTAACCAGCTTCAGCCTGCCTAAGCTGCACACTCTCTTTTGCCTCGCCCTTGTCTGTCTAGGTCTGCCTGTCTATCTGTCTACCCACCCATCATCTATCTTAGGGCTTCTCAACAACAGCACTACTGGTATTTTGGGCTGGATAATTCTTTACTGTGGGTATTGTAGGAGGTCTAGCAGCATCGCTGGCCTCTACCCACTAGATGCCAGTAGCATTCCCCCATTTGTAAAATCCAAAATTTTCTCTAGACATTGTCAAGTGTCTCCTAGGGCATAAAAATCCACCCAGTTAGAACCACTGGATATTTATTTTTGTTTCTATCTATTTACACAACCACACATATGTGTGTGTGCACACACACAGACACACAAATTGGTTTCACTCTCTTAAAAACAACTAGGAAAAGACAGTGGTCTGGAGGGAACTAAGTCTAGAGTTTGACTCAACACAACTTTATTGTTTGAAGTTGCAGAGTCCCTTATCTCTAAGATATTGTGGATTTAGAGCAGCTGCTGGACTCTGGCTGTATCACCAGGAGACCAGACAGGCCTGAGGAAAGATCCAGCACCATCACTCTGCTGAGCCCTAACATTCTCAGATGAAGGTACTCACTGAGTCATCACTATTCACTGGTGTAAATAATAGGAACATTCTAACAAGGGGAAAAGAGCCAAATAAATGGCAGTGCCCTCAGTCAATAGAACATTATGTGGCTATTAAAAAAATACCTTGTCTTTAGAGAATTGGACATAACCTAGAGAGATGTTTTCCTCTTGTGATGTTAAATGAAAAAAAGTTGGGTGGGAAGTAATTTTGAAGACTGTTTCAACATGGGAAAATGTAGATAGCATAATACTAAGTGAAAAAAAAGAATATTAAGTGAAAAAGAACACATGCATGTATGCTATGATTTCAAATATGCACAAGTTGAAAAATGCATGTCTACCTATAGACGTGTATTGGAAGAGAGCATGGAAAAATTAAAATTAAAGAACAACGTTTGCTTACAGGGCCTGGTTCAGAAACCACTGTCATTTCTGACTTTTGGTGACTGGTTTGTGTAAACGTCTGTCTTGTTTATGGATTTGAATAATTTGAATGTAAGAAGAGTTCCTGGTGGCGTTGCTGGGTGGAATATGGAGGAACAGGGAGTTCTTACGAACTCTCTCTTGCCTCTTTGGCATCTTTCAAGTCAACCCATCACTGGCTGGGCCAGCACAATGTGGTTACTAGGTAGAGAAGATATCTGCATGAACTAAGAGGCAGGGGGTATAAAGAGAAAGCAACAGATGGAGAGAGTTGGAAATTTAAATTCCAGTTGTGGTCCTGCCGCTGATTTGTTTGTGACCTTGGATAAGTCCCATTCCCTCTCTGGATCTTAAGTTTCTCCATTGGTAGAACAGGATTAATAACATTGTGATATTTCTCAAAGCATCACTTGATGTGTGAAAGATAAGGAATGCTAAAGAGTTTTGAAAAATTAAAAAGTGATAAGTAAATAGGTTCACCATCATCACTACCACGATCTCCATCACCATCATCCTTACTACTAAACGTATTCCTGTACTAATCCAATTTCTTCCTGAAGAAGTTTCTAATTCTCACCTAAATGCATTAGGGCCTCCTTGTCCCATGGCCAAGTTGCTACTCCTGCCAATTCCTCCTCCGAGGAGTTTGCAAAGAAGATATTGAGGTGTGTTGATCCATCCAGTCTAAGAATGTTCTTCAGCTCATTAACATCCAAGTATGCTCTG
Organism: Delphinapterus leucas; assembly: GCF_059928025.1. Classification (NCBI taxonomy): domain Eukaryota; kingdom Metazoa; phylum Chordata; class Mammalia; order Artiodactyla; family Monodontidae; genus Delphinapterus; species Delphinapterus leucas. Next base: position 107,153,595 of record NC_143134.1, on the reverse strand, counting down.
TAAGAGAAAAAGAACCTTGGCTGTCATCACCATCCAAAAAAGGTAGTATTCAAATAACAGGTACTCCCAAATTAATTGAGTCACGATGTGCCAGGCACTTGGCTAAGCATTTTATAAACATCGTCTCACTGACTGCCTCCAATAATCTTCTATGGTAAGTGAGATAATCCCATCTTACAGATGAAAAAATTAAGTCCTTGTGAGTTTAAGAAACTTGAAGACTGCTCAGCTTATAAACAATAGCAGAGTTCAGTTTAAAACCTAGATTTATCTAAAGTCAACATCTGTGCCCCTAAGGACTCTGCTATATGGACTGATGATAGGGCAACATAATGCGGATATAGATGGAGAACAGACCATGGAAGAGATAACATGTATTCTAGCCTTGGCGTCTTCCCTACTTCATTCATTCACTATGGACCTCGGACCACGTATTTGGCAAAAACAAAGCTGTCCCAGGAGGCCTACTTTGCATCTCTACTCAAACCTTGCAAGGAGGTGTTATTACTCTGTTCTCAAGATAAGCAACATGTGGTCCAAAGTGATGAAATAGGTTGCCCGAAGTTGCAGAACTGGGTTTCAAGGCCAATTCCGTCTAGCTTGGAAACTTACGCTCTTTACGCTGGGGCGTTATCTGCCTCCCATGGATGATTCTGCATTCTGTAAGCCTCTATTTCTTTGTCCATAAAATAGGCTAAGGGATATGGCATTTGGGGTAGCTGCCATTGTAGATATTTAGAATATAGACTGACGTGTTCGGAAAGTAAATTAATTCCCCACGCTACGATCATCAGCTCTTTAATACACCGAACAAACATAGGTTGGAGAGAGAAAGAAATGGCCTTTGGAAAGAGACTGGCATATCCTAGGTGCACAATAGATAAGACCGCTTCCCTTGCGGAGTGTGATTTTCCCACCAGAACAGGAATGATAAAGCTTTGGGTCAGTCACAGGCATATTATTATCATTTTTTAACCTCTTTATTGGAGTATAATTGCTTTACAATGGTGTGCTAGTTTCTGCTGTATAACAAAGTGAATCAGCTATACGTATACATACATCCACATATCTCCTCCCTCTTGCATATCCCTCCCACCCTCCCTATCCCACCCCTCTAGGTGGTCACAAAGCACTGAGCTGATCTCCCTGTGCTATGCGGCTGCTTCCCACTAGCTATCTGTTTTACGTTTGGTAGTGTGTATATGTCCATGCCACTCTCTCACTTTGTCCCAGCTTACCCTCCCTCCTCCCCGTGTCCTCGAGTCCATTCTCTACATCTGCGTCTTTATTCCTGTCCTGTCCCTAGGTTCTTCAGAACCTTTTTTTTTCTTTTTTTTAGATTCCATATATATGTTAGTATACGGTATTTGTTTTTCTGTTTCTGACTTGCTTCACTCTGTATGACAGACTCTAGGTCCATCCACCTCACTACAAATAACTGTTTAGTTTCTTTTTTATGGCTGAGTAATATTCCATTGTATGTATGTGCCACAACTTCTTTAACCATTCATCTGTCGATGGACACTTAGGTTGCTTCCATGTCCTGGTTATTGTTAAATAGAGTTGCAATGAACACCGTGGTACGTGATTCTTTTTGAATTATGGTTTTCTCAGGGTATATGCCCAGTAGTGGGATTGCTGGGTCATATGGTAGTTCTAGTTTTAGTTTTTTAAGGAACCTTCATACTGTTCTCCATAGTGGTTGTATCAGTTTACATTCCCACAAACAGTGCAAGAGGGTTCCCTTTTCTCCACACCCTCTCCAGCATTTATTGTTTGTAGACTTTTTGATGATGGCCATTCTGACTGGTGTGAGGTGATACCTCACTGTAGTTTTGATTTGCATTTCTCTAATGATTAGTGATGTTGAGCATCCTTTCATGTGTTTGTTGGCCATCTGTATATCTTCTTTGGAGAAATGTCTATTTAGGTCTTCTGCCCATTTTTGGATTGGGTTGTTTGTTTTTTTGTTATTGAGCTGCATGAGCTGCTTGTACGTTTTAGAGATTAATCCTTTGTCAGTTGCTTCATTTGCAAATATTTTCTCCCATTCTGAGGGTTGTCTTTTCATCTTGTTTATGGTTTCCTTTGCTGTGCAAAAGCTTTTAAGTTTCATTAGATCCCATTTGTTTATTTTTGTTTTTATTTCCATTTCTCTAGGAGGTGGGTCAAAAAGGATCTTGCTGTGATTTATGTCCTAGAGTGTTCTGCCTATGTTGTCCTCTAAGAGTTTGATAGTGTCTGGCCTTACATTTAGGTCTTTAATCCATTTGGAGTTTACTTTTGTGTATGGTGTGAGGGAGTGTTCTCATTTCATTCTTTTACACGTAGCTGTCCGGTTTTCCGAGCACCACTTATTGAAGAGGCTGCCTTTTCTCTGTTGTATATTCTTGGAGGCGTATTATTTAATGGATCGTTTTCTCAATTGACAGAGGGATCTTGCTCACCCGCGTGCTTCTTTCAGCCCCATTTTATGTCTGCCATCTTCTTTCTTAGGAATCCTTGTGAACAGCTGGTAAGCATTTCTTGAGTAAAGTTGGAAATGAATCAATGAATAAAAACATACATAAAGAAGCAAGCAGGCAGCCTGATGTCGTAGGTGAGATAAAGCCTCTGAATAATGATATTTAATGTTCGTTGGGCCCTTCCATGTGGTCTGACTTTACATGAATTATCACCTTTAATCTTCTCAATAACACCGAGGTAGGTGGTATTATTATCCCCATTTCCCAGAGGAGGAGAAAGAGGCTCACAGAGCCTTCGTACCTCGCTCGGGTCACACAGCTAGTTGGGAGAGTCTGGCTTCTCACGGGGGTTTGGTGCAGAGTCTGGCCAGTAGAACACTAATGATGCTGCCTTTCTCTTTCCCTCCTGGAATCACAGAAGGGGATCCCACATGTGAAAGAGTAAAGTCAGAGGTCCCCAGCAGGGCCTGCAAAACCCTGTTTCCCCCTTTAGCTTCTTCTCCCTCTGTTCCCTCTCTTGCATTTCTCACTGTGTGTTGTCAGCACCCCCCGCCCGCCCCCCCAAGATGCAGTGGCTTTATCCTCAGTGCCTTTACTCACGCTGTTCCCTCTGTCAGGGACTTGGCTCCCATTTTATCCCCTGATGAACAAATCCGAAGTCCATTCTGGTACCACTCCTCCAGGAAGACTTCCCTGAGTCCCATCTCACCTCCACCCCCTGTACCATCTCTGTACTCGTCTACCTCCTATGAGTACTCGCTCTCACACCATTCCAAATACCCTACCCGTCTGTATCTACCACTGATTGTGGCTCCCAGGGGGCAGGGAGTGTGCCTAATTCATCTCTGTTTACCCAGTTCTCTGCACAGGGCTTGACACTGGGCAAGCACTCAGGAGATGTTGATGGAGCTGAATTTACACTGGGAAAGAGAAAATCTAAACCATTTAGGTCCCAGCCTCAGCTTCAGCACTTCCTTCCTATGAGGCCTCAGTTTCCTTATCAATATACTGGCATTAATAACAGCTGCCTGGTGCTTCCCAGGACATTTCTATGCGTCACAAACCTACACCTCCACTCCGACGGCAATAGGATATGTCTGAGACCTACAGTGCACTCCTGGCCGCCCACTGATCAAGAGCCCATGATAGTCAGGTGACGATAATTTTCGCAGCTTTTCCAACAAAGGTGAGCATGAGTTGGAGACACAAGCAAGGCCTAGAAAGAGCACATCTGTGTATAGGTTGAGCTGACTAGTAATTCCAAGGACAGCCACGGAAGCTGAAATATTGACCCGAAATTTTGCCGCTATACCTCCTCTCCCCAGAGATCTCACCTTCAGCTCTTTAGGCTAGAAGCCTCATAAGGAGTTTGAATGAGTTCTCTGATCCGAGTAGGGATGAGGAATGAGAAAGACAGCAGGCAGTAAGCTTCTGCTGTGTGCCAGCCCCTGTGCTAGCTACACCTGTTGTCCCATCTCTTTGCAGTATTTTTGTTTTGTTTTGTTTTGTTGGCAGTACGCGGGCCTCTCACTGTTGTGGCCTCTCCCGTTGCGGAGCACAGGCTCCGGACGCGCAGGCTCAGCGGCCATGGCTCACGGGCCCAGCCGCTCCGCGGCATGTGGGATCCTCCCGGACCGGGGCACGAATCCGTGTCCCCTGCATCGGCAGGCGGACTCTCAACCACTGTGCCACCAGGGAAGCCCTCTTTGCAGTATTTGAAGTCACGTAGCAGAGTGGGTAGCATGGCTCATTCTCAAGCCAGAGTCCTGGGTTTGAATCCAGCTCTTCCACTGGATGTCTGGGTCACCTTGGGCTATTTACTTAACTTCCTGCACCCCAGTTTCTTCATACACAAAACGAGGATGATAATAGTATCTACCTCATAGAGTTGTTCTGAGGATTTAGGATGTTAATAAAGAAAGTGTAAAGGGCTTAGAATAATACCTGGAAATGTTTAGCAATTCCTATTATTTATCCCCATCTTGCAGATGAAGGAACAGGGGTTCAGAGATCACATAAATACAGACAAGGCCAAGTCCAAATCTAGATGTGTCCAATTCTTCCCTCAACCTCACCCTCAAGTCCAAGCTCACTCAGGGCCACTGTGAAAGGAAACAATGTGTGGGAGGAGAATGGAAACACAGAGAAGCCAAAATTTTCCTGGATCGGCCCTTTGCACATATTTATTATTTTCTAATTGATTTGTCCATTTCCATCAAGCGTTCTCTCAGGCAGAGAGCACACATGCTATTAGAGGAAGTCACCCCTTTGCGCCTTTGCTCCAGGCTGAGAAAGCTTCAGGAGAGGAAGACAGGGGTGGGGCAGGGGCAGGGAGATGTTTTAATTGGTTGTTTATTCTCATATAATTGCAGAAACCAATCTTTTCAGGGGGTGGTATTCATCCTGGCCCAAGGCAGAGATGTGGGATATTGAGGCCTCTCCCTTGCTTGTATGTGGGTGTTTTTTTTTTTTCTTCACACTTTGAGAAGCCCCCATTTCCCAAAAGAGGGGCCACTCAGGCCCCTGATCCCACTGGCCCCTCTCCTCTCTGGCTCTTTTTTAGCGGGGGGGCGGGGGGGCACACAAAGGAAAACGGCTCTGTGGCCAAAAGATTTCCTTCTGCTGGCTGAGGTCTTCCCACCAGTTCAGAGCCAAGCTGGGGGTCTCCCAAAAGTATCGGGGGGAAAATCCTAGGGACAGGAATCCATGTATTTACCTTCCTCCCCCATCTCTTTAAGGTTTGTTTATTCCCTCTGTTGATGGATGGAGGAGGAAGCAGAGAAGGTCAAAGTGAGAAGGATCGTTAGGGTTTAGGGAGATGGGTTGATAAGAGGAGGAAAAGGGTTTGCTCAGGGCCACTTGCTTCCCATTTTGCCACTGCGGGGAGCTTGGCCCCCTGTGTATACTATAAATTGGCGAAATCTCTTTAAAAAAAAAAAACTACACCCCCAAATCAATCCAAATCCCAAACTCTGTGTCTTTATTAATTTATGTGCAGGTACTACTCAGTTGGACAGACAGACAGACCTAGATCCATGGGCGAGTTGCCCTGCCTCTCTGAGTCTCAGCTAGCTCATGGAGATACCAGAGGGATGAAATGAGCGCCACGCTGGCACAAAGTCCCCTCCATATTCTGGTCTCCTATTTCCTCCTACCGGGAAGAAACCTAAACTGACAGTCTGCCGTCCGGGTGGCTCTCCCCATCTCGGCTTTCAGTGTCTCATCCCTACCACCCAATCTTCTTCTCCCTCCCACAAACTCCAACTCAAGTTACTACGGTTTCCTCATCCCGAGAACCTCTGGTTTTCCCCAATCATGCCCATTCATGAAGCATGTCCATCAGTTTCTCTTCTCTGCCTTATGAGCTCTCTTCCTGAACCTCAGCCTTTTAAAATCTTACCCTCCCTGCTAAGCTCAGCTTACATGTAATGTATACCATGTGGCCACTCCTGACCACCCTCCCCTGTAAAATGGGGCGATGATGTCCACCCTTCAGGGGTGTCAGGAGGACCAGAGGCAGTGCAGAAAAAGTTCCTCGCACAGTGTCTGGCACATTTGAAGACACTCATTGACTAGCCTAGGCTATTTTTATTGCATTATTATTATATTAATTACAATGAAAATTATTAGCAACATCAAAATCATCAATACCACCTCTAGCTGAAAATGACTTCTCCCTCCCCAGAGTCCCCTACTTTGGATTCTAGTACCTATCGCCCTGCTCTGTGTTATCGTCACTGTCTTCCCCATCAGGCTGTGGTAAGCTTCAAGCAGGTAGAAGTCAAGTCTTTATCATCTCTGTGTCTCCCCAAAACTTTCCTTCAAGAGACAGAGCTACCTCTGGTTGGCAGCTTTTGAGCACCTATCTCTCCTGTAAATTGCACAACTTCAAAACAGGATGAGGAAGCCCACGACTCAAGCAAGTGAAGCGACTTTCCCAAGGTATCAAATAAGGGGTGTAGACCTCTCTTCACTAGCCTGTATGTGACAGCACCTTTGCACCAACTAATAAAGTCACCTCTCCCATCGGGGGGTGGGGGTGCGACATAGCTCCTTGCAAGGCGGCACAGCTTGGAGAGTTAGGCATGGGAAGGACTGTAGCATCCACCCTCCTCCTCAGCTGGACACCCTGTGCAGAACCTACACTGCCTGGATTTCTGGCCCATTCCCATGATGCTCAGCTGCCTAGTCTGAAGCTCAGAGTCCCCATCTATTCAGTGAGCGTGTGAACTATGCGTGTTTTCCAAATCACGGTCTATAGAAGGCTAAATCCACAAGAAGCAGAGGCATATTTAAAGGAAAAGGGTTTTCAAGTCAGATGGCTTTGGACACGCTCTGTTAAACAAGGTTAAATACTTATATTTTTTAATTGCAAGCATTTTCAGAGCCTTTAATATACAAAATCGGAATAAGACAGAGAGCATATGAAGTATTCCCAAACATATTTGACCATAATCCTTTCCCCCCGTCCCCCCTCTGCCTTTGCCAAAAATCAAATAACAGCATAACCAATAGAGTTCGGGAAACGTTGGGCTAAGTTGGAAAGTCCCTCCTCACTTAGATCCTCTCCCCAGCTGCCTGTCAAGAGGTGTCTTGGTATCTCTTTTCTTCCTGCACAGCTCTTGTACCTGGCTCCTCCTGCGAAGGTTGTGGGTCCCCTGGAATGTCAGTTTCGGGGGGGGGCCAGCCAAGGTGCCCAGACTTTACCCCTCTGCCAAAACTGCATTTCAAAGCCATGAGAGCAGTTCTGGAGGGAGATCAAAGCTCTCTCAACTCAACTGTCATTAGAATATTTTCTTTATGCATCGCACTCGCTGGTGAGTGCCAACAACATATTTCCGAAATGCACTGGCCTGAGATGGTACCACTGTATATAATCTCAATGAGAGGGCTGTCAGGGCCTGTTGTATTGAACGAGAAGCAAAAGGGAACTACATTCAAAACGCAGAACAACAACAATCCCTCGAATGGAATCACGAAAGGCTCAAGTTCTTCCAGTTCTAGAAGCATAATCCACTGGCTCTCCCATTTTCAAGATGGTTGGTCAGACGTACGGAGTCCAGTGAGCCCAGATCAAGACCGACCAGCACCTATTTCTATTCCCACTCAGAGCAAACTGACTCTGCAGAAATGAGAGCTGAGATCTTTGAGAGGTGCCCTGCCCAAGTCCTGCTCCCTGGGCCCTTGAGAGGTGCAGGTGGGTTACAGGGATGGTGTCAGCCATGTGCTGATGCCCTCCATTTGAGGAGGGTCTGTCTGAGATGCTCCTAGCTGAGAACAGGCCACTTCCAAGCCAGAGGCTGGGGACGCAACTCCTTCAAGTTAAGGGAAAGGACAGCAGAGTGCTACAGAAAAAGCCACATCTTTTTTTTTTTAAGGGAAATGTATTTAAATATGACAGTGTAACATTTGAATAGAATACCTTGGACCCTTATTCTCCTTGTAGCCCATGTTGACAACAGTCTTACACAGTAAGACTCTCTGTTACATTCATAATTAAATGTTCTTAGGTAGAATTCAAGATAGAAAGGTTCTGGACTTAAGTCTATTCTTCAATCCATGACATCAAAGTGGGGCATACGTATGTCAAAGTTGGTTACGCATATTTTTGTGTTTACTATTTTCTTCTGGAATTACACACCAAGACCTATCTGACTGTCGGCATCCTTGGCCTTACTGATCTTTTGGAAAAAAGCCACATCTTAAGAGACAGGCAGACTAGGGTTCAAATCCTCCCTCTTCTACCAAGTGGCCCTGTGACCTTGGAGAAGGGACTCAATCTCTGAACCTCAATTTCCTCATCTGTAAATGGGGATGACAAAATTCAACCTAGAAAGTGGAATATAAAAATCCAAGGAAGTAATACACAAGAAAGTCCCTAAAAGAATGCCCAACTCAGGCTTCCCTGGTGGCGCAGTGGTTGAGAGTCCGCCTGCCGATGCAGGGGGCACGGGTTCGTGCCCCGGTCTGGGAAGATCCCACATGCCGCGGAGCGGCTGGGCCCGTGAGCCATGGCCGCTGAGCCTGCGGGTCCGGAGCCTGTGCTCCGCAACGGGAGAGGCCACAGCAGTGAGAGGGCCGCGTACCGCAAAAAAAAAAAGAATGCCCAACTCGTGAAAAGGCTCCAAGATGCACAATTCCACGGAGCTAGAGGAAATTGATCTTAGGTCCCAACGCTCACGGTGTCTCCCTTCCATCAGTGAACCCTCGTTCCCATCATTGGACCAGTATGTTTATCTTCCTCATAGGCAGTTGCCCTGCTTCTACACGTCATAGAGAAAGTCCTGTAACACTGCCTCCTTCCCAATTCTGATTGCAGTCCGTCATTCCTAAGGAGGATCTCAAGTCCGTGAACCACTCCTCCACTCTTCCAGAACACACCAGACCATTTGAAAGTGATTATCAAATATAAAGATCAAAGCCACTCAAAGCAAGTCGTTAAAGCAAGATAAACCTCAGAATGTTTATTGCATCCATATCCTTGTTCCAAATAACAAGATTTCTCCAAACTGTGACCAGTTCTAAAACCTGGATTTTGTACTTTTATCCCAAGGGCCCTAATGATCTGGACTTTATTCTCCTGCTTAGTTTCATTGTCAGAAATGCCTAACGCTGCCTCTCTTGTAAGAAGAGGCACAGGAAAAAAATGCTTGGAGAGTTTACTAAATTCTCGGAATCCTGAATGATTGGTTTCAAAAATAACAGCTTTTATATGGAAGCTTGACATGCAATCTCAGAAAAATGTAACAGTACCAATGAAGGATCAGCTGAAAAACTGACCATTCTTTCATTATTTTACTGAATAAGTCATTCTTTCATTACCTTTCCTCTACCCTCCCTCCCTGCCTGCCTGCCCGCTTTCATTCTTTCCTTTTTAACTTCCTTTCTCCTTGCATATTATTTATCCAGTCTTTTCCTCTTTCATTCTCCAATACTTATTGAGATTATATCATATACCATACTTTAAGCTAGAAACTGGGCATAAAATATGAATGAGAAACACTTTTCACTATCAAAGAGTTAGCAGTTTTATGAAGGAAGCAAGACAAATTATCAGATGATCACAACACAATGTTATAATACTAATAAAACCTGCCATTTGGGGGAGTTTCCTATACACCGGCACTGTTGAAGTCCTTTTTTATATTATCTCTTTGAAGCTTTACAAAAACCTTATGTGTTAATTATGAGTATCCCCAACTTGCAGGGGAAGAAACCAGGGCTCAATGGGGTGACACCACTTTTCCAAGATCCTCCCTTTCACTCATAGATGTCAAATTCAGGATATGGTCCCCAGCCTGTTGGATCCCGCAGACTCTAACCATTATTCTCTTACCTTCTCTTACGATATGTGTTATAACAGAGGGAGTGCTGAACGTGATGGAAGCACAAAGGAATGACACCTATCCAGGTGAACGGGGACAAGATATCACTGAGATTTTCACAGGAAGAATAAACCCTGGACCAAGTGTAGGGAACAGGGAAAACGGCAAAAGCTCCAGAAAGCCAAGAGGCCTGAAAATGCCTAAGAAGACTGAGACACTACAAGTCTTCTGGTGCGGTTTCACAGGTGGGAGCATGGGAGCAACTTCACAAGATGAGGCCGGAGGGCTCAGCGATGGCCATATCAGGAAGGACCCTGTATACCAGGTTATGGAAGATGGGCAACGTCCTGAAAGCTTTAAGGAGACCCTGGCAGATTTTTATGGAACAGAATAAAATGATCTGGTTCATTCTTTCCAAAGAGCTTTCTGGAGGAATGTGGAAGACGGACTAGATAGAAGAGGGATAAAAGTAAAGGCATTGGCAGTGGCTTGCAGAAAAGTGGGTGGATATGAGAATACCTGAGAAGGAGAGGCATTTACGCACGGGGAACAATTTGACGTTCAGTCGGGGCTGGGGTGAGAGGAGGTGAAACAATGGGTCTGGCTCCTGATGAGGCCCTACTGGAGTGTCCCTCCCTCATGATTCTCAGACTCTACACATCAACTCCACTCTCCCCACCCCTATCACTGCTGCCCTAAACTCTAGGCCCATCAGCTCTGTCACTCTGGGGCTGTGCCCTCTGCCATGTCACGTGGAAGGTCAAGGTCAACCCTTAGGAAAATCACTGGCCTGAAGGTCTCTGCACAATAGGATCATAATGCAGATGGGGGGGATCGAGAACCCTGAGGATTTGGATAGGAGCAGAGGGAGGTGCTGATTCAGAGAGGCAGGGTGGGCTAATGGAGAGGTCCTCAGATCTTTGGACAATCTTAAAAAATTGAGGTGAGGGCTGCCCTGGTGGCGCAGTGGTTGAGAGTGTGCCTGCCAATGCGGGGGACACGGGTTCGTGCCCTGGTCCGGGAAGATCCCACATGCCGCAGAGCGGCTGGGCCCGTGAGCCATGGCCGCTGGGCCTGCGCGTCCGGAGCCTGTGCTCCGCGAGGCCACAACAGTGAGAGGCCCGCGTACCGCAAAAAAAAAAAAAAAAAAAAAAATGAGGTGAAAGTAGCAATTTCTAATTTTGACAAATAAATAAAACATTCAAAAGGTGAAACCCTCATATATGTTGACCCTCACGTAATAAAATAAAGGGTACTGGAGTAGGACTCTAAAGGAAACAATAAAATAATCTCAGAGTAAAGGACACCAATTTAAAATGAATACCTTTCACTAGGAACTACTCAGCTCCTATTTTTTCATTTGTCTTTTGAAAATGGCTTTTAGAGACTTCTGGGGCAGAAGGCAAAGTGTCAGAACACCTGGTTCCTGGAAAGCTCAGCTCCACTCACTTGGTTAACATGACCCATCCTTTCGGACCCAGCCTAGAAGCGACTCTGACCCCTAATGAGTCAAGTACCCAACCGCTCTTCCCTCAGCACCCTGGACTTCTCCACAGCAGCACTTATCCAACTAGCTACTTATTCACCTGCAGGAAATTCCAGGAGGGCAGAATCACACCTATCTTGTGAAATGCTGACTGTTGTACCCCCAGCACCTAGCGCTGTGCCTGCGCAAGGCACGCACGCACACACACACATGCACGAATGAACAGTCACTCTCCTAACATCTTTTCCTGGGGACTCTACAATCTCTGCTTTGATAGCCCCAGGGACTCCAAGTTTACTTGTTTTCAGAGAAGCCATTAAACTTGAAGAATCCCCTGATCAGTAAGGAAGACCAACAGTCCAAGTGTGATGGTGTGTTCAAAAGTAACAGGACAGTAACGTGATAATTGCATGTCGAATTATTGCTTTCACAACAGAAGCATGCAGTTCCAGGGCCCTCAGCTATTTCTTTCCACCTCCTGGCTTTCTTCTTGGAGGATCAAAACCACAATTGATAAATAATACAACTGACCACACTAAGAAGAATATACACAGCTTGCTGACAGCCCTGTGGTTGGTCTTACGCTTGATGTGCAGTTAAATAAAGACAAATCACCTCGATGTTGTAAGTTGTAGCAGCCACAGAGTTCTAGGTACAGGCATATCTCAGTAGACCATGTAGTTTCGCTCTAAGTTTTAGCCATGTAAAACTTAAGTGATGTGAAGAGTGACCCAACAATTTTATATTTGGGGAGGATAGAGCAAGAATTACAACATTATCATCAATACGAGTCAATAGGGCAACTTCTGGATTTCAGTCTGGGCCCATACAAATCACTTAGCCTTCAGCAAATCACAGAGGTAGCTAAAGTGAGAACTATACAGTTGTTATAAGAGCTGTAGCCCTCTCTGGATGATCTTGAACAAGTCTAGTGACTGCCACAAATTTGGGTCTCTTGAGGGGTTAAAAAAGAGACAGCTCTCAAAGGGTCATGTGACAGTCAGAGGTCACATATGGGGAAATAACGCTGGACAGTATGACACTGTATGTCAGGCAGTCGAAAGTAGAATTAAGTTCAAATTGATTTTTGGAAAGAGTATGCCACATTCAGGGCTTGAGGGAAAAGAAAACAGCAGACATGCAGACTGCCCAAGGTGGGGCTCTTTCCTTAGGCTACTGCTATGACTTGAGTGACAGGAGTAGGATGTTTTTTTCAACTTGTCACAGAGTGAAATTGTTCCTTCAGTGTTTCTGCATACACGTCGTACTCAATTAGATACAGGGGCTGGCAAACACTTTGAAGGTAGGGACCGTCTTATTGCCCTAATATGCCTCCAGCGTCAACGCATTTGTACCTTTTTCAATATTAAGTCCCCACCCCTTTTTTTTTTTTTTTTTTTTGGCAGTACGCGGGCCTCTCACTGCTGTGGCCTCTCCCGTTGTGGAGCACAGGCTCCGGACACGCAGGCTCAGCGGCCATGGCTCACGGGCCCAGACGCTCTGCGGCATGTGGGATCTTCCCGGACCGGGGCACGAACCCGTGCCCCCTGCATCGGCAGGCGGGCTCTCAACCACTGCGCCACCAGGGAAGCCCCAAGCCCCCGCCTTTTTTTACTCTAGCTCCAGTCCCACAAGCCTGGTACCAGGATTATAATGTCTGAGCAGGCACAGACCTCAGAACTCTTCTATCCCAATTCTCCCATTTTACAGATGCAGAATTTGAAGTCATAGAAGTGGCTTACTCCATGCTGGCTACGAAGTTACTGGAAGGATCTAGTCACTTCCTTCCTCGTGCCGTGCCAAGCCACAGGCAAACTCCCTCATGTCGCTCTTTCACCCTCTGTACAATTCTGAGATACTCCAGGCTTTGGTGGAGTGGCAGTCACCATTGCCCTCGGTGGCTGTAAACACAGTTCAGCAGTGAGAAGCCAAGCTCAAGGCTGACAGCTGTGGCTGGCTGAGCTCAAAAAAGGCTGGAATCACAAACGTCAGAAGCTCGAAACAGAGACACTAATCCGCTCACTCTCCACCCTCCACCACCAGACCGACAAAACAACCTAGAACCTGGAAAAGAGAGCGAAAGAGAAGCAGAGAGGGAAGGAGAAAGAAAACGCCCCTCCATAAAAACGGGTATACGGGAGCCTGTTCAAGGTCTGCAGACAAACCCGCGGGCGACACGCGCTGCTGTCCACACAGTGGTTTTGTGTCTGCAGAAAGTGAGAGCTGAGGTGTGAGGGGCTCCCTCTTAGGAGGTGGAAAATCGGCCAGCCGTGAGTGTGAAGGTACCAGCCGGGCTGAAATCAATTTAGGGAAATGCGCTTCACGGAAACAAAATGTACCGGTGTCTGTTCAGCCCACCCTCACATCCCCAACCGCTTTGCTTCCTAACCTGGAAGGGCGTCTAACTGAGCGCTGAGGCTGTCATGAGCAGTCAGTGTCACCAATGGATGCGGAAAGGAAAATGAGGGTGCTGACCGAGCCAAACCCAGAGTGGAACAAAACCCAGCTGCCTCCCTCTGCGGCCCTCGAAAGGGCACCATGAGCTCCATCCCTCTGTCCAGGGAACTGGGGGTGGAAACACACCTCTAGGAAAGGCATGAGAGAGGGAGTAGCTCCAATCCTGGCATGTTGGGGGCCTCCCTGGTGTGTCCTGGAGAAAAGGTTCCAACTTTCACGTGTAAACTCTGAGATGGGTGCGCTGTGGCCAGGGTCCCAGGCGCTAGTGGAAAACGAGCCCCATCCTACACTGCCCAGAGGGTCCTGAGCACGCTGTGGGCACCTGCCTGGCTTCCAGCTCCCTCCCTAGGACGTGTGTGTGTAAACTACTCAATGGGATCCTGGGACCCCGGACGTGCCTTTGCTTTTTGTGGGAAATGCATACACTTCATGTGGCCTGCTGCTTATCTCTTCGGAAAGTGAATACATTAGCATTTAGCATTTAGCATGGCTTTTGGAGGAAAGAAAATCTTTTAAAAATGGAACCTACAGGAGCCAAAATCAAAGGGCCCTTGGTAATACAGAGTGATTAGGTCATATCCAACTCCCACTCCGGCCTGGAGGTTCTAGTGAGGGGCTCAGGATCTGAGAGGGGCTGGGAGTTTGGGGATGTGCATGTCAGAGGTCAGAAGATTTCCCAGAGACAGGAAATCCCCAAACAACCACTGCTATCTGAGTGTCCACTAAGTGCCAGGCGCCGTCCTAAAGGGTTGACCGGGTGTAATTTCACTGCACCCTCTAAACCACCCAACGTTCCTTTCATTCCCGATTTTACAGAGGAGGCAACTGAGTCTCTGCTAAAGGAAGAGACTCATTCAAGGTCACAGAAATGTTAAGTGGCTGGATTCACATCCACTGTGTCTCTGAAACTTTTATTCTTATTTATTTGCTGGGCTGCCTGATCCCCCTTTCTTCCCCATAGGTCACTGTTGTGAGCACCTCATTAAACACAACTTTAGGGGCCACGAGCAGTTCTTCCCCTGCTCTCCATCACCCCCCTCATCTGTTCTCAAAGACCAAAGTCACATGTGCACAAGGGTCACAGATGGAACCTGTGAGTCAAGGTAGACTTTGTTCAGAAGGAAAGCAGGAGGGAAACCCAGACCGAATCAAAGAAAACGGGACCATGTGGACGAGGGGGCCTGGATAGGGTGTTTGTGTATCTACACTCAAGCACACATGTGGGCTGGACGTGGTCAAAAAATCTAGTAACTTCAACCAAATCAGCATACCACCCACTATGACCAATCCCAACGCTGCCTGGGACCGTCCCATGCTGCGGAAATGCATCCTCTAACACAGTTAGACATTTGGGGTGTTTTCAAAGTAAACTAGTGTGCAAGCTCAATGAGTTTGATATAAGTTATGTGGTCTTCATTTAAAGAGACAAATTCTGTGGCCAGTCCTTAAAAAAAAAGTTAGCATTTTAAGAATGGAAGTAATCTGGGTAAATGCCCTCAGTGTTTGTATTGCAGTTTCAGCCAGACCTTCTTTATCAGCCTGTAGTCTCTGTAAAACCAAGCTTGCAGAGAGGAGCCCACGTGCGCATGCGAGCAGGGACGGAAATTTCCCCAGCACCTCCTATGTGCCAGGCACTGTCCCAGGTGTGTCACACACCACGGCTCCATTTAAATTTCATGACACGCCACAGGATGGCTGTTCTCACCCAACTGTTACCGATGAGAACTCAGCAACTGTTACTGAAAGACAGGCCAAGGTCAGACAAGGAACCAAGACCCAAACCCTGGTCAGTCTCCAACACCCATCATTTCTCCACCACACCAGGCCTGACTCCTGCTATTGCTTTAATGAACGTTAGTCACGTTAAATAAACTCAGATATTCTGATTATAAAATTCCAAGGAATTTCTCTTACATGATTACTGGAAAAGAATGAACAAAGTTACTGAAAAAATAACAATGCCTTCTTTCATCTGCGTGCTGGTTAACTCTTCCCAGAACTCTTTCTGGGATATTTTATTTTATGTGACCCTCAAGGCAATTGTGTGATCCTGGCGGTCAGATATTATTATCATTCCCTTTCAACAGATGTGGAAATGGAGGCTCAGGGAGATTAAGAGATTTGCCCGAGACTGCATAGCTAAGAAGCTGCCAACTCAGGGCTCGAATCTATTTCCCCTGAATTCTTCTTTCATTCTGTATCAGTCTGACTGTGGGAGCTCTACAACCTGATGATCAAAAGGGAGCATCTACCTGCATGAAGTCCCAAGCAGACCCGCCTCTTTCTTATATCTTCCCCACAGCTTCCCACCTCAATCCCTCTGCTCTCACCTTGCTCTTTTCTATCATTCCAAAGCCTACGAACGCTGGAAACTTCGCCAGAAAACCTTCCCTAATCTCTCCAAACCATGGTGAACCTGCCTTTCCTCAGAGTTCATGTAAGCCTTATCTGTGTGGTTCATTTGGAACTGAATTATCTGCTCTCTTGCCATCTCTTGAATGACTGTAACAAAATGTAATTAAACCACAGCATACAAGTACCTCTAGGACACAGATTGTATCTTGGATCCCTAGGGCATTTATCACAGTACCTTGGATATCGAAGTGCCTTAACAAAATATGGACGATGAGTAAGCCCAGGACCATCTTAAATAGATCTTTTCCAAGTTTCAAGTTGCTGGCTAAGACATCAAGGCGATGGAGTGGGCTGAAATGCCTTGGGAGTAGGAGATGAGACCCCGGGGCCCCACTGTCTCTGTGAGGTGTGGGTCGGTGCTGCCTCTTTTGGGAGCTCACTCTCCGCGTCTACAGCAAGATGAGCTGGACCGCTCCACTGCTCCTTTCAGCGCAGAGTCCTGGATTCCACCCAACTTTGCCAGATTTGGAGGGACCAGGGGAGAAGGAAGTATATGTTCCATGAGATCATTCCAGAAAAGAAGTGAGAGACCCCAACAGAGTTTCTCATTAGAAGGCAAATCATCTAATGGCTTCTGATAAGGGGCAGGGGAAGAGACCGAGGACTACCGACGCCCGCAGAGGGGTCAAGGAGGCTGCCTCAAGGCGTATTCCAGCCCTTTCCAAAGATTCCAGCAACGCCAACTTGGGTCCAAAAAAAAAAATTAGCATGGCCCCAGGGGAATGCCCTTGCTACATTAAAAATAATAATAAGGAGAAGGCAAAGAAAAGGTTTCCCATCAGGGTGTAAGGGAAGTCTCTTTTTTTCTGTCCTACTCCATCTGAACAGATGTTCAAGGACAAAGGTGAAGTTCACCTAACGGCGCCAGAGCTTGTAGTTTGGAGGGGTCCACGCAGGAACTTGGTGGGTGTTTTGCAACACCTTCCCACAGTGGGGTGTGTACAGCCCAAAGTGTCAGCTGCCCCTGGATTTCCTGATACTGGGGATTTCTATTAATATCCAGGTTTTCCATTTCATTTATAAAAAGATGTGTGAAGTATACTCTCACTTGTCTGTAGACATTTCTAATGGCTGTAGATGAAGTTCTGCCTACCTGGCTCCTCTCCACTACTGTAGAGAATGGCCAAGATTCATTGGAATGTCTTTTTCTAACTGTCCAGTCTGATAAAAAGACCTATACTCCCCCCACCAACAGCTCCTCTTGGCTGAGACTGGGGGTCCTTCTTTCATACCAGTGATGGCAGTGGTGTGTTTATTCATCTGTCTTATCCACTAGATGGTGAGCTCCCAAAGAGCAGGGACTGAGCTGGCACAAAAGGAACATTCAACCAGTATTTATAGAGGAAAGAAAAGAAGAAAAAAAGGAAGAAAGGAAGGAGGGAGGGAAGGAAGAAAATAAGAAGGAAATGAACGGGGGGAGAGAGGCTGGCTAGAGTTTTCCATGAGACAAATTGAACCCTTCTCTGCTTATGGTCTGCTCCCAGCCATACTGAATGACTCCTTATTCTCCAAGCCCCTCCTCCTTGCTTAGGCTGCACCCTCTGCATGGACTGGCTTTCTCTGTGTTCTGGTCGTGTTCTGTTCGCTCACCCACATCCACTCCCTACCCCTCTCCACCCTGCCCTGTGCCCTTGAGAGGCTGGCCTCCTGGTGTTTCATCGACAGATGCCTCTGCCTCATGACTTCCAGTGTGGTTCCCCAGTGGGAAGCGCTGGCAGGAGACTAGAGAATGATCACGTAAAATTTACGTCTCTGGGTCCCTTCTGGCTGAAGCCTGTCTCTTCTTCTCTGCTGAGAGTCCCAGCTGCCGCCAGGACACCCTCGCCATTCAGCCACTCTCTCTGGGTTCCGTAACTACTTCCTCCTCTTGCCTCTACAGGCCAAGGATGGAAATGGGTCCCCACTGTACTTGACCCTTGCCTTGCTGGTTGTCCTGAACCCTGCCTGCACTGTTGTAAATAGCCTCTCCTCCCAAATAGCCCCTCCTTCAACTCTACTGAATTATTCCGTTTGAATATGCCATCTGTTTCCTGCTAGGACCCTGACTGGTGCAGACTGTCGCGCTCTCTCTCTCTCTCTCTCTCTCTCTCTCTCTCTCTCTCTCTCTCAGTCACCATTTAATTCCCTAAAATGACTTGGAATAAGACAGCAGCAAAAAGTTGGGCTGTGCAGTGGTCAACCTTAAGACCATCAAGGCCACCTTCTCCACCTTTGCTGTAATCCTGGCTACAACCTCACTGTGCATGCCTCAGGTGGAAGGAAAATCACTCACCTGCAGAGAAGCACTCCCCAGGCAGGACCATTCTGATCAGGGATGACATTAGCTGCTACTCAGCTGCCTCCTGTAATTGCATCACTTTGGTCCCAGCCATGGCTTAGAAACCATATAGTATGATTCTGTTCCCTTTTCCACAGAACAGGCCTTTGGAGACTTGAAGTACATGTGTTATGGCCCTATGGTCGTGGCCTTGAGAGAACTTTCTCATCCAAGCCAAACATCTTCAAGTGGTTATACAATACAGCTCCTGGGGCCCTCGCAGCCCCAGTCCCCTTCTTTGTACGCATCCTCACTTGGCTGTCCTTAATTAGGAAAACTCATGGCCACTGTAGCTCTAACAGCTCTGCAGTGGCTCATGAAAACCCAAGGCCCTTATCCGATTCTCTTCCAAACTCACTCACTCAGCACTTCATAATCCCAAATGCTCAGGGAGGGCTTCCCTGGTGGCACAGTGGTTGAGAGTCCACCTGCCGATGCAGGGGACATGGGTTCGTGCCCCGGTCCAGGAAGATCCCACATGCCGCGGAGCGGCTGGGCCCGTGAGCCACGGCCACTGAGCCTGCACGTCCAGAGCCTGTGCTCCGCAACAGGAGAGGCCACAACAGTGAGAGGCCCGCATACCACAAAACAAAACAAAAACAAAAACGAAAACAAAAAAACCCCAAATGCTCAGGGATATTAGGGAAGAAGAGAGCAAGGACAGAACATGACGGGGGCAGGTACTGGGAATGGCAAGAATGTCAGGGTAGTTCTGAGAAGCTGTGCCATGGCAGACGACCAGGACTTACAAATCTAGAGCATCCTTAGCCCCAGTCTGACCACTAATGAACCATGTGAGCTTCGGCCTCAGCTTCCCTCTATGGGGGAAAACGGATTTGGACCCACTGATCTCTGAGGATGTTCCTAGGTCTGACACTGGACACCATTTTGATGTCTTCTGCAGCCTTCTGCTAGGACTGGGTGCTCCCCTGTAACACATGAACTCCTGAGAACGTGGACTAAGGGGCCCAAGGACTAGTAGATAAAGAATGAGCTCAAATGCGTTAGAAGAATTGGTAATTCTCTGATGGAGTCTGCCAATCTGCCCAGCTGCATTACTGGTGGATCTTATTTTACTCAAGGGAACCGTTATATAAATTTTCAGAATGGTCAATTTTAATCAGTGCTACTCAAAGTAAGCAGTGCAAGAACTGCTTCTCACGAGTCTATGTCACAATAAGTACAGAAGTGGAGAGAAGGCATTTAGGAACTTTTGGAGAACTCTGACAATGCTTCACCATACTTGGGGTGAAGAATTCATTTTATAGCAATTCATTTTTTCTGTATATTACAGAAGTATTGGTTTGCAACGCATAGGAAACAAAACTGGTTCTTCACCATAGATTGAGAAGTAGTAACTGAATTATTGTCTTTATTGTCTTTACCCATTGAGGGGGGCGGGCAACGCAGGAGGACATCTTGGGTAAAAGATAAGTTCAGCTCTTCATTAAAAATCACCTAGACGTGGCTTCCCTGGTGGCGCAGTGGTTGAGAAACCGCCTGCCGATGCAGGGGACACGGGTTCGTGCCCCAGTCCGGGAAGATCCCACATGCCGCAGAGTGGCTGGGCCCGTGAGCCATGGCCACTGAACCTGCGCGTCCGGAGCCTGTGCTCCGCAACGGGAGAGGCCACAACAGTGAGACGCCCGCGTACCGCAAAAAAAAAAAAAAAAAAAAAATCACCTAGACAATGTCAATCTAATTTTCTATTACAGGTGTCTTCCTTCCTTCCTCCCTCCCTCCCTCCCTTCTTCCCTGCCTTTCTTCCTCCCTCCTTCCCTCTCTCTTTTTTTTTTTTGAGTCACAAAGCAAGTATTTCTCCACAAACTTCCACAGGTTTCTCTCTGCACTCGGGAGAGCTGATTCAGCCAGAACGTTGTCGCCCCAGCTCCATCAGGAGATGACACATTCCCGGTGGGGCTCACCCAGGACACATGACTTTCCAGCCAGCAAACAAACAGGCCCTGGCGTGGTGGTCACAGCGCTGGCACGTGGCTGCTCACGGACATTCTAGGCGTGGGGCCCCGTGACTTAGAAACGAGGAGGCCGCTGGTGCCTGCCAGCTGTGTCTGCTGATTGTGAGCTATCTGGGACCTCGGGTCCCGTGGCCCCTGCATCCACGCACAGAGTGCCCGCCACAAAGGCCAGCTGCCCTTGGTCCTGACTCAATCATAGTCAGCCGTTTTCTCCCAAGGCTTCAGGAAAGCCACCCTGCCCGTCAGCCCTGTCCTTTGACTCTGCCTCTTACTGTTCCTTGGACTTAAAAATACCACCCCCACCCTTCAGTGGGAGCTTTGGAGTCAACAGACCAAGATTCAAATCCAAGCTCTCTGTTTATTAGCTGAGTGACCTCAGCTAAGGGGTAAATCCCTTCCGTGTTCTGAATCCCGGATTTCCTTCAGCAAAGCAGGGATAAGGGTGCCCACCTTCCTGGTACTTGGTAGGTGCTGAATAAACATTTGTTGCCTGAACGAATGAATGAATAAATGTACAAGTAAGTGAATGACTTCCAGTATTCCTGGCCCCTAGGCCTCCCCCCACCCACTCTGCCGGGCACACCAGTTAACTCCTGGGGTCTAGCTCAGTAGCGCACACACTGCATTAATCTCAAAAGGCTTGCATTTGTGATTTAGCCAAATGACTTTCCTGACCTGGGACCGTGGCCGAGTCATTTCACTCTCCAAGGCCCTCTATTTCCCCATCAGTCAAATGCAAATGCTAACCCTGTCTAGTCTTCCTCATCAAATTCTGTCAAAGCCCAAATGAGAGCAGAGATGAAAGTGCATTGTGACCTCGAAGGAACTGGCCACACACCAAGGCTTCTTCCCACATGGGCTGCTCCTGTCTCTGAGCCAAGGTGAGAGTCCAGGGGCCCGCCCGGTGCCAGGAGGCTGAGCTGACGTGCTCTGTGGCTTGGTGCCAGGCACGACATTCTCCTCCCAGCATCGTCATTCCTTTCCACATAGGTATTTTGTCTATGCATGGGAGGCCCTTGCTCTTGTGAGAGAGACATAAAGAGGAGAGTCAGCAGAAAACCTGCAGAGGTCGGCAAATGTGCTCGAGCCATCAGCAAGTCCAGGGTCCTGCGAGTTGGACAGAATGGAAAAGTTCAGCGTGAATCTGGGAAATCAGGAAAGTTGATATGGACTGTCTCTCTGGCTTAGAACTAGTTCCCCTGAGTCCCACATCAAATACAGATCACCCATGGCTCCCCCTTGGGTCTTTCTTTGGGATTGCTGGTCCGAGTTGTAGCGCGAGGCAGAGGCTAAGTCAGGCATTAGACAGAAGACTCCCCTTTCCGCCCTCTTCTCAGCAGTATATGAAATTCCTCTGCCTTGAGTGTCCTCCTCTCTCCCCCAGCTTGATCTCCTGTGTCCAACTGTACCCAAGCCTTCCCCAACATATTCAGGCTGCAAGTCAGCTGTTCCTCTTTGACCTTCTGAACACACGGCACATGCTACCTTTCACTGTTCAAGAAACGACACATACGCTTATTAAGAGGTAATATAACCTGCTAGCCCCTAGAAGAGACATGTGCTTTACGTGCCCTCATTCAATCTTCAGAGCAGCTTGACAAAGTAGATACCATTGATACCCATTTTATAGATGAGGAAATACCTTGTAAGAGGTCACAAAGTGAGGAAATAGACCTGAACCCAGTCAGTCTGGCCCCAGCCAATCCCAGCTCGACCAGCACTGCCCAACAGAACCTTCTGCGGTCGTGGAAGCGGTTCTATCAGTCTGTCCAGTGTGGTAGCCACTATCCGCGGGCGGCTACTGGGTTCTTGAAACGTGGCTGGTGTGACTCAGGAACTGGATTGTAAACTGTATTTCATCTTCACTAATTTAAATTTAAACAGTCACACGTCACACGTGGCCAGTGACTACAGCATTGGACAGCACGGCTCTTTATGATGCGGATATGTGTCCTCAGCCCAGGTGGCCCGGTTCAGACCCTGAGCCCCTCGCAAAGACAGGGTCCTAAGAGTTCCCTCAGCCCACAGGAGGCGCTCCGTAAATATTCTGGTAAGGGGTACAGTCCCTGTGATTACTTGGTCGATCTTCTGGGTGAACTGGAAGATTCCCGCAACCCCACTGGGCGTCAGGAGCCGCGCAGGGATCAAAAGAGGGAGGAGTCCGGCTCTTACCTGTGCGGAGAGTCGGGATCGAAGCAGGTCTTGGTGACATCGGTGATCTCGGGGTCACAGCACTCCCCGCCGTCGAAGTTGAACCGCTCGTAATTGCAGTCCATGTCGCACACCCCGTTCTGCTGCTTCTTGGTGAAGGCGGGGTGACGCAGGTGGCGGCAGTCCCCGCCATCGTGGCCAGTCAGCGTGTGGTTGCACTCGGGGTCGCAGTTCTCGTCCCCGATCTTGCTGATGTCGCAGTTGGCCAGGATGAGGCGGCGGCGCAGGGAAGAGTTGCTCACCTCCAGCACCTCCAGCTCCCAGGAGATGTTGTAGTGCTTGAAGGCCTCGGCCAGCTGCCGGTGCTGGAAATCGATCTGCTGGCGGCTCACCGTGGGGTTCTCGCGGCCATCGTCGTGGAGGTTGACCACGCGGTAGCGCACCGCCTTGGGCCGGCGGAAACGCGGCAGCTGGTTGTAGCTGGAGATGACCTTGGGGTTGTCACACAGCGTCTGCCCGCACAGAGGAGGCTCCAGACTCGTGTCCAGCAGGAAGCCACGGGCGCCGCTGGCCTCCACGCGGGGGCTACTGCCGTCCTTCATGGGGGACCAGGCGCGCTTCACGTTGTCCCAGTTCTCCTGCAGGAGGAGCTGAGGTAGAGGAGCGTGGAGGCCGCGGGTCTCCATGTCCAGCAGGACCTCGCGCTGCGTCCTGGCCGCCTTCCACAGGCTGAAGCGCTCCACGTAGCCCCGGTAGTTGTGGTTCAGGGCGCTGCCTCCCAGCATGAGGACTTTACACTTCTGGGTCAGTGGGCTGAAAATGCCACCCACCTGCTCCCCAGAGGTTGCCACCTGGGCACCGTTCACATAGAGCTTCATCAGCCGTCCGTCGTAGGTGGCAGCCAGGTGTGCCCACTGGCCTGGGAGGTAGCTGCGGTGGGCATTGATGGTGGTCACTTGCCGGGCCCGGTCTGTCTTCAAGGAGAAAAAGTAGCGTGGGTCTCTGTTGCCTTGGTCACTGACGGTGTGAATGCCCACGACCCATCCTCGGTCACGTGAGGCATAAGAACATTTGTCATATAGCCCTATGTGGCCCCAAAAGAGAAAGATGAATAAATAAAGGATGGAGGAAGAAGGAGGGTAAATTATTTCTCTCTGATAAAATTTGTATCAGGATGTCCTAGACCAGGAAGTTTTCAAACCGTGCTCAGTGGGATCCTGGCAGTGACTAGCCAAACCTCTGGGACCACCTCTAGGGCAAGGCAAGGGCTAGAGGAAGGGAGAACACAGGTGAGTTACCTTTGGGAGGTTCTCACCACAACTTTAACCCATGTGGTTTCACTGTTTTTGGTTCTGAGTATGGGGCATACCAGAAAGACATTTGTTTGCAGAATAGGTACTTGAGCTAAAGAAAACAACAGTGATAATAACTAAAATCTGAAAACCTTTGATTTTGCAAAACTGTTGGATGGGGAAGAGGACTTTTTTAATTAAAAGCGTATTTTAAGTGTAGAATGACACAGGTGGTGAGAGGAAGAGGTGAGAGAACAATCAAAGAGACGATGATGAACAGAAGATGCTCATTTAGAAGGACAGCTCTGACTACTGTCACCGTAACTTTGGGCGTACATCAGCCACCAGCACTCATCAATGATCTGCGGTGGTGGCTTTTTGGGAAGGTTCCCTGGAGAAGTGAGGGTCAAGGGCTGCAAAGCTACTAGTAAAGCTTCTAACTGTAACAGGAGTCCTGGCTAGCCCCGACATTCACCCCCAAAGAAAGGCGGACTATCTGAGCTGGAAAGGTTTTTAAACACTTCCAACTCCTTCACTTTGAAAGGTAAGGAAGTTGAGACCCAGCGAACGGAAGGCATTTGTTAGGTTACATAGAGTCATTGACAAATTTCCTGAGAGCCAACTCAAGCTTGTTTTTCTCTAACACTAATGCTAATATTTCAAAAAATAAAAAGAATCCTCTTAACAGAAAAAGATGTTGGGGATGCCTTCATTAAGTAAAATCTTCCAAGCCTCTATCGCAGGTCAGGCATTGTGCTAAGGTCTGTGTATGCATTAATTCATTTAATCCGTGTAGCACCCCCAAGGTGCTGATATTAACAGAGGAGGAAACAGAAATTGAAGGAAGTAAAGAGATGGATGGGTTTGAGGTCAACTGGTTGGTAAGTGGATCCCAGATCCATCGGACCCTGGGTCCACTGTCCTAGGGACTAACGCTATGGTACCTCCCTCTCCCTCATCAGTGCCACCAGGGATCTACCTGGATCAAACCACCTGCCTGGGGGTGTCCCAAGGTTTAGTTGGGTGTTTGGGAAAGTTCCAAGCCAGACATCTCTAGACTTACTCTGGGAACCTCAGGAAGTCACTTAGCAGATTCTCTCTGGGTCTAATTATTTTTATACTCACCAACCCCCATTCCCAGTCTTTCTGGAATATACCCAGTGTCCTTGGCATGGACAGCCAGTTGGATGGGAAAGAAGACTTTCTAATTAAGAGTGTATTTTAAGTGTTGGATGATGTATGAGGCCAGGTGGGAGGAGAAAGAGAGGAACAGGAGAATGAATAAAAGATGCTCATTTAGAAGCACAGTCCCTACTTTCAGCTGGAGAATTGTTGCGGTCACCATAACTTTGAGTGTGCACCTGCCATTAGCACTCATGAAATGAGCACAGACGGCTTCCAGCAAAATCGGTAGAGGAGGCCCACACAGCCTGTACTCCTCTGTGGTCACTGGGGCCTTAGAATTTGTGTAACTCTCTCTGTTAGCAGCTGACATAGATGGTAGTTTTGGCCAGGCATCTAAGTCTGCCTACACCTCTCCTACCACCACTCCTGTCCTACAATCCTTCACGTAATGGCGAGGGTCTCCTACAACATCAACCTGCTCTCACACCTTGATGAAGCACCAAGTACCTCCTCTGGGTCTTGGCTCTCTACCTGGAAAAGCAGGGGACTGAATGAGGTTCCCCCCACATGCTTGGTCAAGTCTGATTTTCTGTGTTCCCAAGCTTCCCAATGGCTAAAACAGAAACCATCTCTACCAAGAAGCTTTCCCTGATGGTCCTCTGAGGAGCAATCATTCTCTCCTCTGAATTCATTTTACTTTTTGGAAACTAGACACTTGTTCTCTGGTTTTGGAGTCTTCCCTAGACTGGATGCTTCTTGAGAGTGATGGCTCTGTCTGGGTCATCTGTACCCTGTCCAGAACCTTGCACTATGCCCTGTACACAGCAGGCACTCAGCAAGTGTCTCATGAATGAGCACATGAATGATTCTAAACGGAGTGGGAGAAGAGAAAAAGGACAAACAGAATCAAAGGCACTGATTTATGTCTCCCTGGATAAAGGACAGAGAGAATCATAAGACAGTGTGTGTTCTTGGTCAGGTAGAAAGAGCAGGATCTTTGGACTCCGGGTAATTCTGATGACAGCAATTACCGGCCGTACATCAGGGGCAGATCGCTTCACCTCTGTGGATCTGAACTCCCTCATCTGTACCTCTCTTTACGTATGCTGTCATACTTAAAAGACATAGTGGCTATACTACCCTTGGCATACAGTGGCTGTCCAAACGGGAGTCCATTTTTTTTTTTTTTTTTTTTTTTTTTGCGGTACACGGGCCTCTCATTGCTGTGGCCTCTCCCGTTGCGGAGCACAGGCTCCGGACGCGCAGGCCCAGCGGCCGTGGCTCACGGGCCCAGCCGCTCCGCGGCACGTGGGATCTTCCCAGACCGGGGCACGAACCCGTGTCCCCTGAATCGGCAGGCGGACTCTCAACCACTGCGCCACCAGGGAAGCCCGGGAGTCCATTTTTAAGATGCTGGAGGGTCTGGGAGTGATGTCAAGGATGAAAAGTAGAAAATGACTAAAAACAAAATACAGAAACACCAGAGAGAGAGAGTACCCTAAAGGCATCTTGACTGATATATCAAGAGCTGGTAGGATGAGGGCTCAGAAAAGCACAAGTCCTCCTCAAATCCACTGGCAAACTCTACTCAGAAATCATAAATCCCCTTTGGCTTTGCTACTATTATGAGGCCTGCATGTTAAAAGCTACCTCCCCGCTGACCGAGGCCAAAGCTCTGTCTCCAGGTTTGGAATGAGCTCCCCCAGGTCTGCTGCTGGCTACGGGAAGCAGGAGCACACAGGCCCCTGGAGCACCCCCCTCTTGGGCCCCCCATCCCACCTCTCAGCTCACCTTCTCTTCCTCCCCTGGCCAACCCCTCCAAACAGAAAATTCTTCTAATGAGAAAATTCACATCTGAAACAGGATCCTTTTCCCTCTCTCTTTCTCTCTCTCTTTCTCTCTCTGCAGGTTTTTATTTTGCCAGGGGCTCCCAGTCCTGGTTTTCCTGTTGCCTTTGGAAGGCGGCTGGCTGGGTTAGCAAGGTAAACTGTTTACACATCTGTAGGGTGCCCTCAGTTCAGGACCTTCCCGGGGGCTGAGGACCCGGGCTCTGGCCACCTCCGTTTGCAGTTGAGAGATAAGAGGGTAGCAGTGAGAAAGGCTAGACTCTGTGACACGGAGTGAAGGACCAAGAGGTGGCTTAGCCCCAGGAAGCAGAGAGGAAGGGCAAAGAGAACCCTCTCTTTTCTCTTTTCAGTGGAACCAAGAGGAAGCACATTAAGGGAAATGAGGACCTTGAAGAAGTGGCTTCAGAAGTTCAGAGGGAAATATTTACCTGGAGTGTTAGTGGTGAAAGGAAATCACTGAACTTCAAGAGGGATGGGGGTGGGGTGTAGTGGTGAATGGGATTTATTTCTGTACAAAAATAACGTAATCAACAGTAGTCACATTTCAGAGGGCTGGAAGGGAGGCACTGATGTATCACCAGCCCAGAACGGGGTATCTGGGACCAGAGATCTGGGCTCAGCTCGCTGGATGACCTTGCCTGGGGACAAGTCACACCACCTCTTATGCTGCCAGGTCTCATTTCCCTTCTCTGAAAAAGGAGGGGTTAGGAGTAAATGATCCCCCCCGCTACAATTTAAGAGCTCTTTTGTTCACTGCTAGAATGGTTCCCTGTAAGTAGGAGATGCTTCAAAAACACGTGTTGATTTGAATTGGACGCCTCACGTCATTGCCAATTTTTGCATGCTTGGAGGATCGTCCCCTGTGTGTCTCCATACCGGACAAGGAACAGTGTTTGCCCTCGGGGAGACACAGGTGAACCCCACCACACCTCCATGCCATCCTTCCCCATGGTTCTCCAGGAAGACAGAGAGACACAGTGAAAGAAACAGTGAGAGGTGGTCTGAAGTCGGCACCATCTGTGTGGTACGAGAGGTTGATCTCAGGGGATGCATCCGCAGGGGGCGAGACGGAAGGCCACAGGCGATCCTGCACACCATCCACATCGAATTAGCATAAACCTGCCTCAAAGCTATAAGCACATGGAAGCAGCAGGCAGCGAAAGTGCCAGAGCCCATTCACCAGCCAATGAGGTGACTGGGGCACCTGCACAGGTGGAGAAGTAGAGGCCCAGACCAGGAAAGGGGCTGCCCTGGGTCTCATGACCATCACCTGTCGCTTGAACCCTGGTCAGCTGGCCTCTCTACTGTGTCCCTATCTTCCTGCAGCTAGGTTTCCTGGGAAAAGGGCTTCATATTCCAGCAGAAGCTGGATGTTTATTTATTTTTATTGCCTCTTTTTGGTCTCATCTCATCCCCGCGTTGAAGAGCATGTATGAAGGAGGCAAGTCCAAAGGCAGAAGGCTTGTAGGGAGTCTCCCAAAACCTATACCAGGGCCATACTGGGAGAATCCCGTGGGCCGTGGGGTCACCGTCTCAGGGCCACTGTAACGTCACTACCCCAGGGCAGTGCTGTGTGACCGCAGCACTCCAGCCCGGGTACAGATAAATCTTCCTCCTCCCGGTCCAAAAACTCATCACTTCCCTAATGACGCATTCAATGTCTGTTTCCTGAGTATGTCAGTTCGGTTCATTTCTAAATGCCCAGCATCCAGCCCAGCATCTGGTACCTTGCAGGTGCCCCATAGAGTCTGTCACTGAAAGTATAAAATAAAGGAAGGGAGGGAAGGAAGGACGCTTCTCTCCTGCTGTGTTCCTTATAAGAGAACATTACCCTTTGCTTAGAAACTTACCAAGCACCACGTGCTTGCTAAGTGCTTAATTCTCTTACTTCATCCTCCCAACAAAACTATCAACGCAGCCCATTCTGCAGAGAAAACATGGGCTCAAAAAGGCAGTGGCTTGTCCAAAGCAACACAGCTTAGAATCTGCGTCCATAGGGTTCCCAGGCCCAGGTTCTTAATCACATCACTGCATTAAGTGATAACTGCCAAACACTTTACTGTGGGCTGTTTGAGGACACGCCCCCCCCCCCTCCAAAAATACTTCTGTAAGTTCAGCAGCGCCAACACAAGCAAGTGGAATTGAACTGCAAGCCAGGAGACTGCTTTCTGTGTCGTTCTTCTGCCTGGACCTAAAAGAAATGGACTGAGAATCAGTGGTCCTTTATTACCAGTGCTTCATCTGTTCTACCTGGCTTGTCGCACGTCACTGGGACCCAAGATTTGCCTGGGCCTGGTTGTCTATCTGGAGTTTGAGATGCCTTCCTGGCCTTGTCCTTCAGCAACTGAACCTCCATCACTGGCCTCCTTGCTTGTTGGTTTCTGACCCAGCTCTGTGCCAATGTCCGGGCTCTATACTGCAGTGTTCTTCTTCATCTTTCCTTCGAGGTTGCCATCACACGCCTGGCTGCCTGCCATCTTCTTTTCCATCTGTTATGGGCTGAAACGTGTCCCCGCCCCCACCCCGCCCGAAACTCATATGTCGGAAGTCTAGCCCCTAGTACCTCAGAATATGAACTGGTTTAGAGATAGGGTCTTCAGTGAGATAGTTAGGTTAAAATGAGGTCACTTAGGGTGGGCCCTAATCCATTATGACTGCTGTCCCTATAAGAGGAGGAAATTCAGATACAAGGGGAAGACAATATGAAGACATAGGATGGAGAAGATGGGCATCTACAAGCCAAGGACAGAGGCCTCAGAAGAATCCAACCCTGCAGGCACTTTGATGTCAGACTCCTAGCCTCTAGAATTGTGAGAGGATAAATCTCGGCTATTTAAGCCGCCCACTGTGTGGTGCTTTGTTATGGTAACCTTAGCGAACTATAATACGACAATTCAACAAGTTTTTTAAGCTCTCCCATTGAAATTTCTCTAAAATCTTTCACTGCCTCATGCCCAGTTCAGAATCCTTCTTGGTTACAACACATTGCCTCAACTTAACTCGATTCCTATTGCGAGCAGGGCAAAGTGTATTAGGAGGATACAAAAATGGGTGGTGTCGTCACCACACAGGAAACTTTCCTCACAAGAGAGGGATGCTTCTGTATTCCAGCTTGAATGTGCACTTCTGAAGCCCCTGCCGTGTGCTGAGCATGTACATAGCTGCTTCTGGGCCAAGGTGTCTTACATAACCCTCACAGCACCTTGTATAATAGGTGCTGTTTACAGATGAGAAAACTGAGACTCAGAGGGGTCTGGTCACCTGTCCAAGGTCACACAGCACTAAGTGGTAGGAAAGGCTGAAATTCAAGACTCCTGATTTCAAGTTCAGTTCCCCCACAGATGAGCAGGACCTCAGCTATGGGGACCTCGCCGTGCACTGGCATTTACATTGCATAAGGTATTATAAGGAACCTAGAGATGATGTAAAGTATACAGGAGGATGTGTGTAGAGTATATGCAAATGCTATGCCATTTTATATAAGGGACTTGAGCATCTGCAGACTTTGGTATCTGTGGTGGGTCTTGGAACCAATCCACTGTGGATACCAAGGGACAACTGTAATGATAATAATATAACAAGAATTTGCTAAACGCCTTTAGGTAGCAGTCTCTCTGCTAAGCACAGACAGCCCATTTAGTGCTCACAATAAACCGGTGAAGTGGGCTTTACTGATATTCTTTTGACAGAGAAAGAAACAGGTGCAGAGAAGCTAAGTGATTTCCCTCCAAGGATCCCAGCTAGAGAGCACTGGATCACAGGCAGGCTGACTCTAAAGCCAGAGCTCTCTTCCAGCATGCTTTCCTTCAATGGGAAAAACTCTTAGCCCACGGTCAAGGTTCTTGTGTTCCAGCTCTGCCACTTCACTGCTGTGGGTCGACGGGCAAGAAGCAACCCCCCCTCCCAGGGCACCGTCAAACCCTGCCTGTGAAATAGGAGGGTTGCATCAGATGGCCCCAAAGGTCCCTTCCATCTCAGACTCCCTGTGACTCTGAGATCGCAAGTCCTTCAGACGTCCCAGCCTTGGTTCCTACTGAGGGAGATGTAAGGTAATGGACGAGCAGGGAGGAGGGAAAGGAAGGCCATTTCAGGCCCTCCAACTTACGGGTGTCCACTAGCTGTGGAACATCAGCCAGGGGGATACGAGCAGAGGTGAGAGGATGTGGGGATGAAAGGGGGGAATTTAGGTCAACAATCTGGTTTCTTTCAGGAGGCTAAAAAAATTAAAAGCTAAAGGTTGGAGCTGGTCCTTTTTTTGTTTGGTTTCATTTTGTTTTCCCTTCCATGATTTAATGCTGGTATCAAAGCCACAGAGAAATGCTTGAGAGAGCAATCCTATGGAAAGCTTTTATCTGTCTAGGGGAGGGTGATTAAAACAGACAGATTTGGGTTAAGTACACCCATGGCCCCCGCACTTGGTTCAGTTGTGGGGGGCGGGGGGGACCACCGAAACGACCCTGGAGGACTCGGCGGCACCAGGCATTCAGAGGAGGGCTGTGACGTCACCGAGGTGGGCGCCTGAGGGGCTACTCCTCAGCATCCTCATCCCTCCAGGCCCACCTTGGCTCAAAGGACTGCTCTTAGGCTCAGTGGAAGGAGGGGGCTTGGAATAAATCATATCAACGCCTGGCTGGAGGCTTATCCACACTCTACTGAGTTCTGGACATCCCTGTCTCCTGGTGTGAGGGAGGCTGGAGCATCAAGAGTGACCCTTCGGAGCAATTCACAAGGTCAGGATTAGCTCAGGCGCCTCCTGTGCGTTGGCCGTGCAGGTGACTAGGTGGGGCCACATTTGCCTTTGCAGGTCCAGGAGGAACAGCATGACCAGCAACCACGGTAGCATCCGTGTCTGCTCTCTGCCTGTGTTCTTTTTTCTTCCCTGCTGGGAACCATTACCTGAAAACCCCCTGACATTCACTTTTCTACTAGCTGTGTGACCTTGGATGAGCTCATTCAGCTCTCTGAGCCTGTTTTCCCATGTGTATTCCAGGGATTAAAAAGTCTTATCCTATATACTTCAAAGGTCTTTTTTGAGAGAGAAAGGAGATAAATGTACGCATACTTCCTTGTAAACTATTTAAGGCCATTCAGATGTAAGGCAAGGTTAACAAGAATATGTCTAAGGGTTCCTAAAAATCCATTTGCTGTATTAATACACAGACTTATATAATGTGCCTGGGATGGCAAAGTGCTCTGAAGGGCTCAAGGTGCCCCTGTGTTTCCCTCTGGATCTTTCCTCGCCAGTCGGCCTCCTTTGCTCACATGGAATCAGGCTCTGTGTAAACAGAATGGTCAGCGTTTTAGAGACCAATGAATGTACATTCAAATGCTGGCTCTGCCATTCGCTAGCTGTGTGACTTGGGAAAGTCAAGGCATCTCTCCTTGTATTAGTCTTCTCATCTGCAAAATGGGGATGATACTACCTACCTCTGCTGGTTGTAGGGGTAACTAATGAGATAATGAATGTACCCAGACTTGGCACGTGGGCTCTGGCAACATACCAAGCATTAAGCACTGCACTGTGGAGTCCCCAGCTCTGCTGCTTGTTAGCTATGCAGCCGCGGGCAGAACCCCTTCACCTCCCTGATAACAGCAGTACTTAAGGCATAGTGACATTTTAAGGATTTAGTACGAGAATACAAATACTCATTTGCATAGCACATGACAAATGTTAGCTACACTTTTTTAATTGGTATTAATAATAAACGGCTGTTCCTTTTCCTCAGAATCGGGAACATATTTTCCCCCCCTTCTTCTGTGCTGTTAA
This sequence comes from Delphinapterus leucas, assembly GCF_059928025.1. Taxonomy (NCBI): domain Eukaryota; kingdom Metazoa; phylum Chordata; class Mammalia; order Artiodactyla; family Monodontidae; genus Delphinapterus; species Delphinapterus leucas. Next base: position 107,120,972 of record NC_143134.1, on the reverse strand, counting down.
ACGTTACCCTTTCCGACACTGTCCTCTGGAATACAGACCTGTTCATCGCTCTCTGTTTCACACAATGTCATCGAAATTGGTGCATATCAACTTAAAAAAAGGAAGTGGGTGGAGGAGAGGGAGAAAAAGACAAAGAAGAAAGAGGAGGAGGTGGGGGTAGAGGATGAAGAGGACAGAAAGACAGGAGGATGAGGAAGAGTCACGCGTTTTCATCTGTTCACCCTCGAAAGTTACTGTCGCACGAAATCAGCCCCTGGTGGACTCAGTGGTGCTGACGTTGGAGCTGCCCTGGAGAAAAGTGCCTACCTTTGGTCTTTTCAGTGATTTGAGGACCTCCAAGCTCTCCCTGCTCACTCACCAACCCTACGAGGCAATGGCACTGCTTCCCAGAAGACTGTCAAGACCGAAGCCTCCTGCCACCCTCACACCTCGCAGCAGCCCCAAGCCCTTACTCTTCGCATTCATGGAATCAGGCATAGTCGGGACTGGAGGTTCCCTTAAAAGTCATTACACGACCGTTACCACCCAACTTCCTGCTTGAATCACCTGTACATCTCTACAAGTGACTGTGCGTATTTCCAGAATCAGAGAACTTCTGATCATCTTTATAATACTGGAATAACAGTCCTGACTTGGAGGCAGGATAGGCATCCTTGTGACACTGGGTAAGCCCCTCTACTTCCTGGCCCTCAAATTTTCCATCCATCTAACAGGAGGTTGGCATGGGTGGGCATTAGGTTGGCTGTGTAAAATACTAAAAAGAACAACGAGAAGTCAGGAAAGGGGACTTCCCTGGTGGTTCAGTGGTAAAGAATCCACCTTCCAACGCAGGGGACGCGTGTTCCATCCCTGCTCGGGGAACTAAGATCCCACACGCGGTGGGGCAACTAAGCCCGCGCGCCACAACTACTGAGCCTCAACTAGAGAGCGTCAACTAGAGAGCCTGCGTGCGGCCAACTACAGAGCCCACGTGCCCTGGAACCCACGCGTCACAACTAGAGGGAAGCCCGCGCCACAACGAAAGATCCCGGCATGCCGCAACTAAGACCCGATGCACCCCCAAAAATAAAAAGTATAAAACAAAAGTCGGGAAAGCCGTTTGCCATATGACTAAGCTGTGTGGCCTGAGTCAAGTCGTGCTTTCTCTGGCCTCCTTTTCTCATCTGTGAAAGAAGACTGTGGTGAAATCAGTTCCAGGGCTTTTCTTAAACACAGGGAAAAGAGTTCTAAATCGGGAGTGATGAGACATGAACACTTGTCCTGATTTGCCACTAAGGTACTGTCGATCTTGGGCAAATTCCTTTCATTCAGGCTGGGATCATGACTTTCATGGGCCCTGGGGACTTTTTCCTTCCTCTCTAAATATACATAATTATATTTTATGATTGTATCGGTATCAAGATATATATAATCAAGAGGGTGGATTCATTATTACATATATATTATTATTATATTAGCTTTTTTCTTCTGATTTTAAAAGAAATTTAGCCAATTTTATGGGCCCCTTGAAAGTACTGTGGCCCTCAGGCACTGTGCCAACTGCAGCTAATGGATGAGTTGGCCTTGGGTCCATCTCTACAAAAGATAGGTCTGCATCTACAGAATAGCATCGGAAGAGGTATAGAGCACCTGCAGCCAATCCAAGGAGCTCAAAGGGATGGGGAAGGTTCCCACATGGGAGATGTAAATTTCGTAAGTGACAGAGGCCCACAGCAAGTTATGTAAAAAACGCACCCCAGACAGTATGGGTTGAGCTCTGGAAACAAAAGCTCCTCTCTGGGGCGAGCCTGCCATCACCTCATCCGGCCACCCTGTCACGGGTGAGCCTTTCAGGGAGAGAGATGGCGAAGGGAGATAAGGAAGGGACGCAGCCAGACAGGCAGATCCCTGCTTTGCCGGGCTGGTGCCATCCGGAATTACTCTCCAAAGCAGGGAGGGCAACGACAGCTGATGTTTGCTAAGGACTTGCTGCGTGCCAGGCTCTGTGCTTAGCTCTTTGCGTGGAGTAGCTCAGGTACCCTTCACAGTCATCCGAGCAGGGAGGTATTGTCATCTCCATTTTACAGATGAGAAAAATGGTACTCAGAGAAGCCCAACTAACTTGCCCGAGCCCGAGGAACTCACTGGCTAATGACAGAGATGGGATTCAAACCCAGGCAATTAGCCTCAAGGGTTCACACACTTAAGTTCTGAATTATGCTGCCCAGCCGGGGAAAACTGACTACATGAGGACGAGAAGGAGTTTTTAATTATAAATAAAGAAAGCATAATCGAGTAAGTTCTAGTAGAGGTATAAGCCAAAGAGCTCAGCGGAGGGAACACTTGAATCAGACAAGGAGGCTCCGGGAAGTTTTCTTGGACGAGTGACACAAGAACTGAGCTTGCACAAGGAACAGGAATTTGGTGGCGGCGGGGAGGAGGCTGGGCAAAGACCCTCTAACAGAAGACGAAGGATGAGCAAAGGCAAGAGCTGTGAAGTCACCGGAAGATGACTCTGGAGATGAAGAAGACATCTGCTTTTGATGGAACTGAGGGTGCACATAAAGGGAAATGGGATAGCGAGGGGCGTCTAAGGCTCGACTGTAAAGGGCTGCGAATGCCATGACAAGAGATATGAAGTTTATTCCATAGACAATAGGGAATCATTGGTGAGTTTTGAGAAAGAGAGTCCATGGGGGTAGGGATCATTAGCTAGGGATTTCATGATGCTCTTATCCATAGGGCCACAGAGCTGAAAGAACGAGGACTCCTATCTCAGGACTCCCCTGTCCAATGCTCATTGGCAATCTGGAGCCATTCAGCCTTAAAGACTTACCACGAAAAGCATGGAATGTAAGCAAAATTTTGAAAAGAAGGCTGATAGACTTTTCAGATAGGAATTTTCTATTGTTTTGATATCTGCTAGAAAATCATAAATTATGACTCAAAGGAGCTCTTTAAAACTCCAGATGGATAAATTGTATTTAGATGCTGCCTGGGACTTCAGAATTTAAATTTTATTCCGCTAGGTGGAGAATGATCTAGCTCAGCCTTAAGCTTGGTCTCTAATTGACCTTGATGAAATATCATCTACCTTCCGGGGCTTGGTTCCCTCATCTGCTCAACTAGGAGAGAGTGGAGAGTGAATCTCTAAGTTCTTCTCCACCTCTGATAGCCTATCACATAAACTCTTGAGGTGCAGGTATTCTATCTCCTGTGAATTCATACTCTGAGTGCTTAGCCTGGGACCTGACACAAGGTAGAGCCAATGAACAATTGTTGAATGCATGGAATGAACTGAGCTTTTAATTCAAGACTCCTGTGGAATCTTCAGGGGATTTAAAATAGAAAGTTTGGAATCGGTGACAATTTTTTTTAAACAGAAAACCGTAAAAACAAGCAGATCAATAACCCAGACAGGTTAGTATTTCCTCTCTGGCTGTAAAAGGTGTTGAGGAACTGAAAGACTCTGGAATAGAGAAAAGACTGATGGTGAGGAGGCCCAGGGCCCTGCAAGGTCAAGGGGGAAACTAAATGTGATAAAGCATGGAGGTGGGAAGAGTGTTCTAAGAACACCAGATAATTCTGTTTAATCAGAAGAGTCCATGTAAGACAACTGTTCTCAACCAGTGAATATGTGTTGATGTTTCTGCAGACATTTTTGATCACCACAGCTGGGGGTGGCGGGGAGTCGCTTCTGCATCTAGTGGGTAGAGGCCAGGGATGCCGCTAAACATCTTACGATGTACAGGACAAACTCCCACAACAAAGAATAATCCATTCCAAAATGTCACCTGTGCTGAGGTTGAGGACCCCCGACATAAGGAACTAGGAAATGTTATGGTAGGAAACAATGTCTGAGGAGGAAGTTCAATGTGAGGCTAAGGAATTCTGACCTGATCTGGAGAGGTTTGTGGAGGAATGGTTAGAGCCTGGATTCTGGGGACTAATTCTACCCAGTACTTGCTGTGTGACCTTCGGTAAGTCACTTAACTTTCCCATATCTCAGTTCTCTTATATGGAAAACTGGGATTATAATAGTATCTATATCAAAGGGTCCTTGTCAGGATTAAAGAGTTAATACATGCAAACTCCTCAGAACAGTGTCTGGCACACATTACGTGCTAAATATGTTAGCTATTATCATTACCATGTGTAGGTAATAGGGAGCTACAGTCGACTCAAGTTCGAGAGAGTAACAAAAGAATTGCTTCAGTTGCTGATAACCCTAGAAAAATTACCTAGAGCTGTATGATCGTCATGTGACTATTATATCCACCCAATTAATAATCCTTCTTCAATCAGCTTCTGCTTCAGATGACACGGCAGGCTGGATGTGTGTGGGTCTGCCTTGCTGTTCTCAAGCCACTCCCTGTCGGGGCTCTGTTTTCCAAATATCCATGAGGCCCAAACCAGCATCCAACTGCCTCTGCAGTCCAGGATCCTCACGGTTTTAATGAATAAGTGGAAGGAGACAGAGGAAGCCAGACATGAAGACAGATGGAAAGATGGAAAGGCAGGAAGCCTTCCACAAAAGCTGCTGCCAGGGATATACCCTGTTCACAGGGATTCCAAGGACAGAGTTGGGGGCGTGTTTTAGAGGTTTGTCTGAGCTACCGATACTGTTCTCTGGGAGCCCTTGTTTGTAAACAGATATTTCTGCTGACGCTGGGCTTTGTAAGGGCGGACAGAGTTGGGTGAGGGGGAGAGCGTTAGAGAAAAAGGCAGGTTGTGTCCGCGAGCCTTAGACCATGTGTTTGTTGTTGAGAATACAAAGACCTCACTGTATTAAATGAAAATGCTTGTTTTACAAGGCGAGTGGGAATATGATAGGTACATGTCGAATGCTTCGGAAACTGAAACAACCCCATGCCACGAGGGCTTCGTGCTACATCATGCATCCAGGGGCACACGCGGATCATGAAGGCTCAGAATCACTATACCAGGGCTTTGGGGTTTGTGGGCAAAGAGAGTCCCAGGAGCTAGGTGACGGTTAGCCCCCTTTTCTGCTCCCTTTATAAAGCCTGTCCTTTCCCAAGGAGCCCTGCCTCTATTGCACATTCTCTATTGGTTTCCCACTACCTGCTGACCCAAGGGTAGAATCTGTTATTGATCTAAAATATTAGTGTTGATAAAGAAGCCTCCAGGAGTCTAGACCCAGACTCGGAGCGCTACTGGAAATACTTATAATTATGTAACTAAGCAGGCATAGCTAATTTTTCTCAAAGCAGTTTTCAGCTTCCGAAGTGAGGTTTTCAAAATGTACTCTAGTAGAAGTGAAGGGTGCAATGGAGGTTTCTCAGATTTTTTTCAAGGACTCACAGTGGCAGAAGAATAAGAATTGGAGTCTCCGAACTCTTGCCCTAGCCCTAGCATAGAGCCTGGTAATAGAAGGTTACATGGGTGGAAGGGTAGATTGGTGAGGGCGTGGGTTGATGGAGAGATCAAAGTATGGAGGAGGTAAAGAGGGAGAGAGAGAGGGAGGGAGGGAGGGAGGGAGAGAAGGACGAAGGGAAAGGGAAGGAAGCGAGGGAGGGAAGAAGGGTAGGTGGGTGGATGGTTGGATGATGATTGGATGGATGGACGAGTAGATGGATATTTGGATTCACAGATTCATGGGTAAAATTCACAGTGAATAATTATGATCAGGACCACCTAAGGCCACATTTGAAGTGAACTTGCCTGGTTTAAAACTCAGAGAAACTCAGAGACCAGAGTTTGAATAAACAAAGTTGTAGATTATATTTCTAAGGAATAAACTACTCCTCAGAGGGAAAAAAAGTCCCCAATTCTATTTACTCCAGCAAGGGTACAGATGAAGGAAAGTGCAATTCCTCAGTCTGATATGACAACTCCACATCAACATTCTCATTTTCACAGATCTCCTAGAATGTTCAGATTTTAGAGCTGGGACCAGGCTTCAGGAAATGACCTCATATGCCCCCTTCTTTTAGGCATTTAAGTCATCATTTGGGGGCCATAGACCCCTTTTAGAAAGTGATGAAAACTTTCGACCCTCTCCCCAGAAAACTGTGCAGAGCCTCAAATTTTTACAGAAAATGTCTTGGGTTCACAGATCTCTTCAAGTCCTCCTAGAACAAAGTGCAAGGAACCCCCCACCTCCTTTATTGATCTCAAATATTAGTGCTATTCAGGTGTTGTACTTGGTAATGATACTAGTAAGGAAATGGTAATGATATCAACCAAAACACTAAGTCATAACTAAAGTAATAATATCAACAATCAATTCACAGCACAATAGTGGTATAATTGAGATTCTACTCTTGGTCTCATGCCATTCATTTTCCACATAGAGGTCAGAGTGATCTTTGGAAAACATACACCAGATCCTGTAACTTCCTTGTTTGAAACTCTGATAACTGCCTAGTTCATCTAGATTATAATCCACGTTCTATGACCTGGGCTGCCTTTAGCTCCAGACACACATGACTCCCAATGGCTTGAATATCTGCTCCTTCAACATCCTGAGCTTGTCCTGCCTCATGGTCCATGTGTTAGCTCTTCCGGCTCGCTCTCTCTCTCCCCCCGCCCCCCCCCCCCCCCCCCCGTCTCGCTCGCGCTCTCTCTCTCTCTCCCTCTCTCTCTGGAACTCTGGAACTCTAGAACTCTGGAACTCTCTTCACTTGTCTTTTCATATGGCTTGTTCCTCCCCATCTGTCGTTCAAGCTTCAGCTTGGTCACCTACAGCGATGTTCTTCAACTCCAGTCATTCTCCATAGCACCCACTTCTATCACTTGTCACTATTAATATACAAGCCCTTACAATCGTTTTCCTGTTTACTGGCTTTCTCTCCTCGCAAGAACAGAAAGTCCATGAGGGCAGGGACCTGCTCTGTCTTGCTCAGGGCTGCAACTCTAAGAGTACTGGGCACATACTACATATTTGTCGACTCTATGGAGACACATAGAGTTTTTTTAAAATTTTTTTTGGAAGCCTTGGGGTGGTCTAATCTCTTCCACTCTTTGGACTTTAGACTTCCCAGCTGTAAAAAGGATATTTTGGGCCCTATCCAACTATAGGATTCAATGATCTGAAATCTTTGTGACCAAGTTCAAGAGACCTGGGCCCAAATTCCAGGACAATATGGCAGAACAGAAGGAATGGTCTCTGTCCGGAATCTGGAATGGAACTTGGGATCATTTCCTTGCCTCCTCTGGAAATCAGATTCTCTCCATCTGTGAACTGAGCAGACAGGACCAGATGCATTGCAAATTTACAGCATCTATTCATCCAGAAGTTCACTCAAAGATCTGCTGAACCCCAGCAATGTGCCAGGCCCCGGGAAGGTGCACTGAGCATGGCAGACGTGATTCTCGCCATCACTCTGCTTTCATATCCTCTGGGAGGTCTCCAAGGCACAGGTGAGGGATGCAGGAACAGCATGGGCACATCCCACACAATTGCACCTGGTTCTTTAGCAGCTCTCTCCAGGGATGGGATTGGAGAAGCTGAGAGGAAACCATGGGGAAAAGGACTTAAAACCAACAGAATGGTACACTGGCTGGCTCAGCAGGAAGAAGGGAGGCTCAGGAATAGGGAAAGGTGGGAAGAATATATACAGGTAACAGGTCAGCTCAGAGAAACCAGAGCCACATCGAACGGCTAATAGCATTCATAACATATTTGTCCACATTGCTTGGTCCTTCCTAAGGCGCATATCATTCCTCAAAGCACCTTTCCTTCACAGCACCCACTTTCAATCACACTCTTTTCTCCCTTATTTGGAGCCATCTCCAATTCATTTAACAAAGTTTACCAAGCACCACTGGCATGGCTGGTACTGTGCGACAGGTAGGAATAAAGCAGGGATGAAGACAGAAATGGTCTCTGCTCCTAAGGAGCTTGGAGACAAGTGGAGAAAGACAGATATGTATGAAGGTGCCACAACAGAGTGATAAATGCAATAAGGGGTTGTTGGATTTGATGTGGGTGGTGACATTGAACTGTCCAATCATTTCCTAGTGTCATACTCCTAAAAGCTACTCTAAGTCAAGGTCCTCAGCTGAGACATGAATCAAAAAGTGTTTATTGTTCTACTTTGATTTGTGTCTCTACATTTAAAATGGCATGCATGGTATATCCACATGCAGGGCAAGGCACACACTACACGTACATGAACATGTTCATTGTTTGTGAACAATTCTCCAACCGTTCCAGGTGGAAGGGATCTCTCATGCCTCTGAAATCTCAGAGCACATTATAGCCCCCATAATAAACAAGGGTGTGCAACAACACAGTTTTTCTGCCTCTGTGCTCTTCCAGGACTCTATTAATTGCTTAGTTATAGCGGTTACCATGTCATGTATCTGTTTACCAGTCTGCTTCTGCCACTAGGACTGGGAGTTCCTCAAGGGATGGAACTGTGCCCCATTCTCCTTTTTAATCCCCATTTCCTTGCTTGATGTGTAATACACAAAGACATAAAGATCGCTCAATAATTATCTATCAAATAGATGGATAGATGGATGGATGGATGGATAAATGGGTGGGTGCAAGGAAGGAAGGAAGGAAAGAAGGGAGGTCTACCTCTCTAAATAAACTGCCATTTACCACTGAACTTCACAGAATGCCTAGGACAGAGGTTTGTCACATAAGAAATACTTAAGAAAAGTTAATAAACAGCTGTACGACATTTTCTAATAAGCTCGCTGCTGTGAACCCACAGATGTAACCATAATCCAACACTGTAGAGGAAAACAAACTGGTCCAGTGGAAAAAGCACTGATTTGGGAGTCAAGAGATCTGAATTCTACTTTCAATTTTGCTACCGGTTTGCTGCTTCACCTTACTCAACTCAACTTAGCTTAATTTAACAAGTTAACTTGCCTGGATCTCAGTTTCTCCATCTATAAACTGAGCAGATTTTAAAAAAGCAAACTAATGTCTTGGGAAAGGGATGAACAAGATACCATATTTGTTTCTAGCAGATCAGCTCTAATCAGCCCAGTGGGGCTGTTCTGTAAAGGGGTCATCCTGAGAGCTTACCACTGGCTCTACAGAGGCCTAATCGGCTCCAATGAGAGCACATCACAAATCAGCCTCGTTAACTCCAGAGTCATTCGTCTGCTCAGAACCCCATAGTTCATGCAGCACGATAACCTGCATAGGTCCCACACTGGTTCAGAATGTATCAGGTCCATCCTCAAAGGGTGACAGTGTATTTCCTTTGAGAATATTTGGGGGAATATGCCCCAGGCTTTGATTCCCGAAAGAGGAATCCAGAAATGTTTTTGGCAGAGAGAATCTTTGAAAGTGTATTATCTCCTGGTAGACTGGGAAATGCTCTGGTGGACACAAAGGGTCTGTTTGCTCAAAAGTCACTGGCAAATAAAATATATTCTGCACAACAAAGAGATTTCTTAGCCAATCTCTTTAAAGTCTTATAATGTTCATTCCAATTTTTCTTCCATGTCTCTCTCCCTCCATTCCTTCCCTTTTTGTTCTACAACCTCTAGATGTTTGCATTAGCCACTGGGGGTACCATCACCCATCCATCCAACCATCCATCTATCCATTCATCATTCACTCCTATTTTCATCCTCTGATGGAACATTTACTGAACAGCTACTGTATTCTAAGCAATGTACTAGGCCCTGTGGATAGAGATAAAATTAAACCGGCCTTTTCTTGAACCCCAGCTCCACCATCCTTAAGCTGTGAGGCCTACAGCAAGTTATGTCACTTTCTAAACCGAATTCAACGGGTCCAGAGTGTAGCACTCAGCACAGTGCCAGAACATAGTAAGTGCTCATTGTACGCTAGCTGCTTTTATTACTCTTATTACTGCTGAGAATGCGTGCTCTCCCCCCAAGGGTACATAAACAGCGGACGGAGGATTCCAGATCCCGAGGTCACCACAAGGTCTCACAAGATCAAGGGAAGCAGAGGGGAAGAAGGCCCGCTGATCAGAAAGGAGGGAAATGGATGAAAACGCAGGCAACAGATATGACTGCTAGGACACTTGAGCCCTGAAAAGCACCCGATAAGGGGAGAGGGGTGAAATCTGAGAGGAGAGCAAAGCTTGGGATTATGTGCTGCAGTTCACACACAAAACAAATGCTTTGCAAACAGGCGAAGGGCTGAGAGGGCAAGACCCAGGCTAAAACGTGGCTTGGATTAGAAAGGCCAAAATGTGAGTTGAGGAGGCATTTAAATACACTGCCCCCCCACCCCGTCTGGAAGGCCGGATATCTTTTCCCTTCTGACTGCTCTGCTCAAGGGGAAATGGAATTAACCACTGTGTAACGTTTTTGAGTGTGACGCACGGGCCAGGTCATGTGCTTTGGGTTACGTAATGCAACATGCCCAAGCTCTTTCTCCCAGAATCATTAGAAATTTAGCTGGTTCTCTCATCCAGTCATGCATTCATTAAACAAAAATACCTATAGTTCCTTTATAAGCCAGGCACTTGGCTAGGCAGTGGAGAAGTGGAGAGGACCCCAAATATGCAGAGAATGAAATGTGATAAAGAATTCCAGGTGTTTCGATAAACGTGTGCAGAAGGTATAGCAGAGATAGATGGATAAGGGACGGGGGGGAACCAGTTATACTTGGCGAAGAGTCAGAAAGGGCTTCCCACAAGAGGGGAACATCGAGCAGAATCCTACAGAGGCTTAAGTGTCCTGCAAAATGGTGCCTGGGGATTTAGGAGGTATGTTATATAATGAAAATGATGGGAAAAAAGCCTAAGGCGTCTATCTGGTGGAACTGTAGATAATTCCAGCGCTACTGAAAGGCCTATAGCTACAGGCAGTAGAGTCAGATTTGCATTTTAGAAAGATTTGACTGTGGGAAGCTGAAGGATGTGTAGGAGCTGAGGCTCAGAGAAGTGGGCATATACAATATTAAGGAAATAGTCAAAGCAAGAGATGAAGAGGGCCTAAGCTAAGAAGGGGGAAGGTTGGCTATAAAAATGTTAAGAAGACAGGATAGACAGGAATTGATGACTGAATAAACATGGTGGGAGATATATCTAGAGCAGATGACACTAGATGAGGATGGAAGAAATTTCGGAGGAAAGACAATTTCATTTCGGATATGTTGAGTCTGAAGTGCAGGCTGACATTTCCAGTAGACAGCTGGATCTATAAGTCCGGAGTCCAGCAGAGTCTGGAGATAAATGATGATCAGAGAGATGGTACTTATTCCACGGAAAAGCAGGCCAAGTCAGGAGAGAAGCAGACCTTGCCCTGGCCAAAGACTCAGAAGACAGAGGATCTTACCCAGCAAGGTCACTGGTGTGGACAAGTCACTTCTTCACCACCCCTTGGTTTCTCATCTTTGAAATAAATGGTTTAGATTCTGACTCTCACACACCTTGGTTTTTTGGACTTACATGAATGTTGCTTCACCAAACAGAGTAGAGGATATATTCCCTTCTTACGATTTCTGTGTGCTCTGCATCTCTTAGGGCAAGGCCACCTTGTTCCTGACTGGCCTGCTATCTTACCTCTCTCTGTACGCTCATCAGCCTTTGTAGCTGAACGATCTCCAATCTCATGGGGGGAAATAACCCCCTCTTTACAAACACATCTGGTTATATTCTGCTCAGCCACATGTCATGTTTATAGAGCAAAAAAAATTAAGAAGAGATGGATGTGGGACAGATATAGGGAGAGGTTCTTGATTACAAAGGTGATAGGTACAGGTTAGACCGCCAGTTTCTTGAAGGCAAAAGATTAGATCAGGGATCTGCAATTAGTCATATGCTCCCCCTACCCAGATACTCATATCCCAAGCTGTGACCCCCCCCCACCCCACCTCCTAGAGTTTCTGTCTCTGTTCCCTTCAAATGGACTGGAACCTGGGACCTTCTCAGGTTCTGCAAAACTGAAACAGGGTCGCCTCTCCTACTCTTGCAGGTTCTATGGACCCTGGGTTTGTGACAAATGATACTGGAAAACATTTTCTTTCTCTTGTTGGAAGAAAAATCTGGGGATGACAGTGCTAGGGATTCCCAGAAGTAAAATAGGCAAACAGATGGCTACAGACTCAGAGTTTTAGTATTTTAATCACGAAGTGATGTGATTAAAATGATAAGCATGACTAAAAGGCCAGTGGCTTACACCAGAGTCCAGGAACTTGCCTGGAACGGCTTCAATAGAGTAAGAAATGATGAAATTTGAGTACTCTAACCATTAGCCAAGACGTGATCACTGGGAAGGTCACTTAGTGAGTTTCTAAAAAACATTGATGGCAGCTCTTATTAGCAATATTATTAACGAGATGGCTTCCAGCTCTCGGGAAGTGCCAATATTCCCTACATAATGTCTTCAGTCACTCTTTGACTGAAATTCTACCCATTGGTACGGAAGCTTTTTTTTTTTTTTTTTTTTTTGCAGTACGCGGGCCTCTCACTGTTGTGGCCTCTCCCGTTGCGGAGCAACAGGCTCCGGACGCGCAGGCTCAGGGGCCATGGCTCACGGGCCTAGCCGCTCTGCGGCATGTGGGATCTTCCCCGACCAGGGCAGAAACCCCTGTCCCCTGCATCGGCAGGCGGACTCAACCACTGCGCCACCAGGGAAGCCCTGGATAGGAAGCTTTCTGAGGAGACATTAAAGAATATATGCCCATGGAAGAGCAACATTCTAGGTTGGTATCAGTCAATGATACCTTAGTAAGACGGGATACCATGTCCTTTTTCAAGAATGAGTGTAGCTGGGGGAGAGGAAGCAGGAAGTGTGTGGGCACTTGGTCCCTGAGGGGCACAGGCACCACCGAGCGGAAGAAGCTGCACTCAAAAAGGAAGAGCACCGGAGCTACTGCGAACATTGAGGATCTGTCTTAGGACAGTCCTGATGGGGATTATAGAATCTCAGGGAATCTCTGCTAGATGCGTCTCAAGGACAAAGACAGATAAACTCCTCCTTACTCCCACTGTTCAGATGAGGAAAATTGGCCCAAGAAGGAAGATAAGTTGCACAAAGTCACACAGCAAGCTACGGACTAAACTGGCCTGGGCCTGACACCCCCCACCCCCGCACTGCTCCTCCTTGGCACCCCGAGTCCTCCTCCAGCCAGCCCCGGGTCTGCGCCGAGGCCTCTGCTGCAATGCCCCTTCTCATCGCTGCCTCCCTGACCACCCTATTTATTTATGTATTTATTTATTTATTTTGTGGTACGCGGGACTCTCACTGTTGTGGCCTCTCCCGTTGCGGAGCACAGGCTCCGGATGCGCAGTCTCAGCGGCCATGGCTCACGGGCCCAGCGGCTCCGCGGCATGTGGGATCTTCCCAGACCGGGGCACAAACCCGTATCCCCTGCATCGGCAGGTGGACTCTCGACCACTGTGCCACCAGGGAAGCCCCTGACCACCTTATTTAAATTTTCCTCATCCTACAACCCAACCCCACACAGCTCCCTTTTCTACTTTATTTTTCTTCATAAACATTCACCTGACATTACGCGATCTATTCGCTTACTCATGTATCTTCTGTCTCCTCCTCAACCCCCCACTCCAGAATATAAACTCCCTGAGGTCAGAGATATTTTCTTCTGTTCCTTGCTCTGTACTGAGGACCTAAAACTGTACCTGGCACATAGCAGAAACTCATCAAATACTTGTTGAATGCCTGGGCAGGGATGGACAAATTTTACTTTGTCCTTTGTTTCTAATCTGTATTTCTTAGATTCTCTACAGTGAACACACATTGCTTTTGTAATAGGAAACAATGAAATGTTTATTCTGTTTGCCTTTCATTTTAGTTTTTGTTTTACATTAAGATGATAGGAGTAAGCCTCTCCTGAGTGGTGAGGGAGGGAAAGGCAATTCCTGGCTCTGCTAAAGGAGATAAACATGTCTAATTTATAGAGTTATTGAGAGAATTAGAAGATAATGTGTAGTGAGGCCGGACACATAAAGCCAATATGAGTTAACGTTTACTGGGTGCTTACCCATCGTCTAGATTCCATTACTAAGCGGTTTCCACATGGAGGCCCAGTTAATCTTCAAAATAACCCTATGAAGTAGATGCCAGTGTCATCCGCATTTTACAGAGGGGCAAAAGTGAAGCTTGGCGATATTAAGTAACTTGCCCAGGGTCATACAACTGGCAGGTGGGAGAATCAGGAAATCAAACACAGGCACTCTGACTCTTGAGTTCTACCATCAATCACTACAAAATACTTCCTCGGTAAACATATGCTCCTTTCCCCTGTTGCCTGAGCGTGTCAATTCTTTCTGAGATCAGTCAACTGCAGCTCACCAACCCCCATGCCCCCACCAGGCTTCACAAGGTTCTAGAAGGCTTCCAGGGCAATGGGAGATGCAAAGAAATAAGGAGCCAGAAAAGTGAGAAATAGGGGTATGTGGAAATGTGAGTGTGTGTGTGTGTGTGTGTGTGTGCCTGTGCGTGTCAATGGTCACAGTGTGTTTTGGATTGTCACAATGATTAGGAGATCCTAGGCGATTCTTATGCACAAAACCAAGGATGTGAAATGCTTCACAGTGTGTGGAAGGGTTCCACACAGCAAGGAATGCCCTCACTCAAAAACTTCTTATTGCACTGCAAGGCTCCACTTGTCCCTCCTACATGCCCCTCCTAAGGCTCCCGTCCTTCCTTTCCTTCCCCTCAAGCTCTCCCAGGATGGTCAGTCACCTGAGTTTGCAGTTGTGCAGAGAGAAGGGCAGAGGGAGCTCCTAGTGTCAGAAGCCTGGACTGCAGGCTGACTCTCAGTTATTCTCTGTGTGACCTTGGGAGAGTCCCTAACCCGCTCCAAGTTGCAGAAATGCGTTTGGAAACCTATCAGCTCACAGAACACGCAGGGATCTAAGACTTCAGCTCCTCCTGTGGCTCTCAAACTCTTTTAAACTTTTTATGATGGAATTCTTCAAGCACACACAGAGGGACAGACAAAAAAGTATTGACGCCTGTCGTTTCTGTCACCTGGTTTCAACAATCGTCAGTCTGCCAATCTTCCTTCATCTACCACTCTTCCTCCCAACATCCTATTTTTTTTTTCTGGAACACTTTAAACAAACAAAATAGACATAACGTCATTTTACCCATAAATACATCAGTACACATTTCTAACAGATTAGGATCTTTAAAAATATATAATCACAATACTGTTATGATGCCTAACAAAGTTAACAATGTCAGTCCAGGTCCATTCAAACTCTATCAATGAGACACTTGCACGTTCCTTCAAAAGAAATCTGGAAGAAGCACACAGTTTAGGCAGAGTAGGTGAAGGGAAGATGCGGGGAGACAGAGTACTCCCCTTCAGCCTCTCCCCAGGGCATTCCTAAGATTGTGGGGCACAGTTTGAAAGCCCCTATTCCACTGCTACCCCTCAGTGTGCACTCTGAGAACACTGAGGCACAGAGAGGAGCAGTTAAGTTGTCAAGGTCACACAGCAAGTAAGGCAGACCTGTTAAGTTCCAACATCAAAGGACTCCAGTGAGGTCACGCTAATTCGATCACTGTTTATCATTTGCAGTGTCAATAATGATAATAAAGGTGCCTTTCCAGGAATGACCCTGATTGTACAAACCCCTCACACCTCTCACTTTCTGGGTCCTCCAACCACTGTCGACCTATGGACTGGGCTCTGATCTTGGCTTAGAGCTTTTCCTGTCATCGTCTCACCTGGTTCCCGTGACAACCCGCAAGATACGGATGTTGAATGTAACCACACCTGAAACTCTCTCCCCAGAGGCCCCAGGTCACACAGCTCACGGGAGACCAAGCCAGGACTTGAGCCCAGAGCTCCTAGGTCCCAGTTCCAGGTTTTCAAAGAAGCCAAGGGGCCAAGACCCACAAGTCAGCTCTGAGTTGAGCATTTCCAGTAAATGCATCAAGGCATGAAGGAGAGTCCTCAGTGCAGCAAGGAAAAAGATAAGAGACACTGAGGGAAAGGAAATTAAATTCCAGAGAAAGGGCAGCAGGTGAGGGGAGAAGCAGGCACCCGCTAGGTTCCTAAGTCCTGGGCGATAGGTAGATGAGGAACAAGCCGCTTGTATACGGGGTCCTCCTACCTGGGGTCCTTGGGGATCATCTCGCATCCTCATCTAAGACACCTTGCGGCCAGTGCTGGTTTCACAGTGATCTCAAGGTGAGGGGGTTTGAAATAATAGGAACAGTTGCCTGCCTTCCGAAGGACTGGCCCAGGGCAAAGCGGGGAATGCCTCACGGCTGGGCTTCCCTCCTTCCTTTACACTCCTTATTCCTGCTCAGAAGAAAACTCCCCTCTCAAGCACAGTGAGACATCCATTTGAAATCAGATGCATGGAACTCCATGTGTTACCCCCTTCTAGGACTGTCTGCACTTTAAAGGAGGCACCAGAAGGAGAGGGTGTAGCTTCACATATAGGACCAGCTTTGGAAAAATGGAATGTCAGTGCCACCCCCCACCCCCTGCCCCCCTGCTCCTAGGCATTTAGGGCCAGCAGGGGAATTGGGAATGGAATAAAGGTCCTTTCTGGTGTCTGGCCACTCGGAATCGGGACAGCTAAAGTTCTCTCAAAGCTCTGCCGCCAACCAGCTGGATAAGCAGGAAATGCCACTCCCCTCCTCGGGCCTCAGTTTCTCCACCTGCAGAGCAGGGAGACCTCAGACTGGATCAGTGATTCTCCCCACTGGTGGCCCTTCCACATTACCTGAGAAGGCTTTGAAAAACACCAGTGCCCAGGCCAACCCCAGACCCACGACATCAGAATCCCTGGGATGCAGCCTGGGCGTCAGGATGCTGAAAACGCTGATGATTCTCGGGGCTCTGAGGGACGGGAGCTACTGGACGAAACAATCTCCCAGGCTACCTTGAGAGGGGCAGTTTGTGGATACAGTTTAGTGCTCAGCCCCTTCGTGACACTGGTCCTCAGTTTCCCTGTTGTACCATGAGCTGCCTGATTCAGTCCATTCCCAGCTGACCACGCAAATCCCGTGTTCCTGAGCCCCGCACCTCTGAGCCTCAAGTTTGCCTTCCTGTGTAGAGGGACGAGGGCAATGCAGCCTCCATTACCCCATCTGTCCACGTGAATGGCTGACCGGGGGAGCGTGAAGTAGGAGGGCATCTGGGGAAGGAGCAAGAGGCATGTGACAACACAGCTGTGACCTGGACCCCACTGTGACCACTGTCTGGCTTCTGTTCCTCAGGGTGCATTCTCCCTCTGGGTGCTAACTGGTTTTCCTATTCATTGTTCCAGTGGTTTTGGACCTCCTCTGGCTCTTATCACCAAGGGGTCATCCAAGTAGGTCAAAGAAGAGGAAATCAAAGTTCAAGGAAGGGATTTGAAGGGGTCCAACTGTTCCCCAAGATACACTGTCTACTCTAGATAGATTGCCCAGCAACTTAAGAGGGAAAGCCCTAACAATGCACAAACAGGTCCTACTTTCTGAAGGCCAAGCTGGCATATTGGGAAAGGGAAAGTGGTTACTTACTGGATCCAACTACCACTGACTGAATCCCTAATATGAGCTGGCTCTGTGTCAGGTACTTTCTGCCTGTTTTTTCCACTTCAGTGTCCTGATATCATTATGCCCATTTTACAGAGGAGGAAAGCAAGGGCTAGAGAGATAAAGTGACGTGACTCAAATCACACAGCAAGTCATTGGCAACAGAAATTCCAAGCCCAGTCTGCCTGATAATTTGACGTGAAAAGAAACACAGATCTGCTAGGTCAAACCCAGAGCTCCAAGTGAGACTTGGATTCATGTTTTATCCCCTTTAATCTGTAGGCGTATGGTCAGCACAAAGAGATGCAGGAAAGAGTGGCGACATTCTGCAGCAGGTCTAAAGAAGGGAATGGGGGTCATTCCTTCTCTCTCCAAAAAGACTGCTGAAGAAGAAACAGGCACTTAAGACTCGAGTTCATATCTGGGCTCTGTCCACTGCAAGAGCCCGTGGGGCTTTGGACTAAGTCGCTTCAACTTTCCGAGACTTTGTTTCCTCATTTGGAAAACAGAGGTAACAACGTCCACCTTCCAGGGCGGTTGTGAGGATGAAACTCGCAGACACAAGGCAAGCGCAGTACCCGGCACCTCGGAGGCACCCAGGAAGAGTTGCTTTCCTTCCTGCCTTTAAGTGTCCTCAGTCCATAAAGCCAAGGCTGAGGTCATTGGAAAATCATGTCCAATAGTAAGATCACAGTTCATTGAGTACTTACTATCCACTAAGTCCAGTTCTAAGCACTTTCCACGTATGAGCTCATGTAATGCGTCAGGTACCCGTGCTACGCCCACTTTGCAGATGAAGAAGCTGACGCCCAGAGGAATCAGTTAACTTTCCCAAGGTCACACAGCCAGTTAGGGGCAGAGGTAGATTCACGCAGAGGCAACCCAGCTACTAAAACTGGCTTCTCACCCCATGGCAATATCCTAGACCCCAGCCGCCACTATGAATGTTGTGGGGAGAACCATGTTAATACATGAACTTCTTGAAATCTAGCCTTCCCTGTTACAGTTCTGAAGTTGGGGAAATACAGGCACTCTTTTTGGGGGGTTGGTTGGGTTGCGGGAAGTAGGGGCCGCAGAAGAGAGGAAATAAAAACTCTCTTCTGAGTAGTGGCTGAACTCAACAGTCCAACATTTAGAACAAAAGAGAAAAGCACGGAAAGCGGAGGTGCTGGAGGGGATTCAGGTAAATCCCTTTCTCCTTCTGAGCAGGGATTCTGGATCACTGAGGGGTGGGGGTGGGAGGAGGGCAGCGCTTGTGGGGTCCACATTTCACTTATCTAACAGGTCAGGAGACACTTTAACAAGATTAACTGCTACTCAGGGGCCTCCGCTCCATGGAGCAGCAAATTGACTCTATTGTTTTCTTTCTCGTCCTCTTTTCTCTTTCTGTCAAACTGGAGGGGTACGGTGGGGGAGGGCAGTTGGGGATGAGGGGCAAGGGTCTGGATCCTGCCTGGTAAAAGGCGAAGGGGTGTGTCGGGAAGCCCCCCCGCCCCCAGACTTGAAAGGGAGCCCAAATTGCCGAGCACCGAGGCTGAGGGCTGTGCTGGGTGGTGGGTCTGTGAGGGGTCGGAGGTAACAGGGTTTCTCAGACACATTCTCTCAGCAGTGTAGCGGGTAAGGTCTGGAAGTGAGGATGCCCAGGATCAAATCCTAGCTCCTGGCATTGGGGAGCTGTGTCATCCAGCACACATCCTTCCCCTCTCCACGTCTCTGTCTCCCTGTTCGGCCAAAGACAGAAGAACTGGCCCGGGTAACCTCCAAGGACCCTCTTCACAATAGCCTTAAAGGACTCTCCAACCCTCAGACCATCCATCGCTGGTGGGCTCTTCAACCCTCAGACTCCTGCACACAGGCACTTTCTCACTTTAGCTTTGTTTTTGCATGCATAAGCCTTCCCAGTTTTATTTGTTAATATATATATATATATATATATATATATATATGTATTTATATATATTTCTCTCCTTCCCTTTTGGAAAAAATAAAAGGCATGTTTTCTGAGCTTCAGAAGCAAACTGCTCCTTCACTGCTTCCCTCTGCCTCTCCGAGCGCCTGTCTGAACTGGTGTCAGTGAAGTTTGAACCGGGGCAGAAATAGCATCCCAGGCGGATCTGGGAGCATAGCCCGCCTACCAGGAGCGGCAAGGCCTGCCTCTGCCAGACGACAAACCCGGTTAACAGCATCATAAAATTAGACCTTTACGAAACCCAACTGAATCCTGCAGACAAGAGTGATGTAAGGCAGCCTGGCCTGACAGCAAGGCAGCAACCCTCTGCCTGAAATAGCAGCGCGGTCCCTGCTGAGAGATGCCTGCTCTCTCAAGACAGGTGACCAGGGATTCCTACGAAAGTGGTGACGCCCAGCCAGAGAGAGCCAGCAGAGGTCAGGCAGCAAACTGGGCACCTGAGGTCGCAGCGGGAGGACACGGTTTGGCACCGGCATCCAAACTGCCCACCTCGGCCCGGCCTCTCCTAGCCTGAACTTACACGAAGGAAGGAGCTGAAAAAGTGCTTCTGCAAAGAACCTCTGTTTGTTTGCTTTTTAATTCAAGGAGAAGCAGGTTCTTTTTAGTCCAACAGTCTGTACCGTGTGGAGGATACGCAGAATGAGTCTTTTCTGGCTCAAGGCCAGGTGTTTACACACCGCAAATCTGGCTCAGACTCAACTAGGGGAGGGAAAAAATAAAATCCACCAGAATCCTCAGGAGAAAAGCTCTGAGCTTTCTGGTGCTACACGGCAGCAGTGACTTTTTTTTTTTTTTTTTTCCTCATTTTGAGAGGAATGTTACTTCCACACATAAAATGGACCAGGCATTTTATACAAGCAATAATAACCTAACGTCCCCCATCCAATTAAAGGATTTTACTGCACTATCTTTGTGTGAGACAGCGAATGAGTCCTCAAAAGAGCGTGTGTGAAGAGAGGCTCCTTGTCTGAATTACAGACATTTATAAAGCAGGCTCCTGTGGAATCCCAGGTGCTATATTTTTTATTTTGAAAAAATGCATTTACTACCTTTTCATTGATGATACCTATATAACCCTGCACTCTCCCCTCTGGAGGAGAAGCCTTCCAAATCACTGGTATGGCAGGTAGAGACTAGGAAAAATCAGATCTACTTATTTAAAAAAAAAAACCCTCCAATCTGCAGGCTCTGTGTTTTTCCTATGTTCCGAAAGAGAAGTAAACATACCACAGCCCTGAATTATAATCATCATTATTATTATTATGAATAACATCTCCCCTCTACTCTACATTATAACCCCCTCTGGCTGACTAGGGCTTGAGGGCTAAAAGTGAATAAGCTCAGTTTCCCTCTCCTTCCTGGGGTGGGGGGGGGGGCGGGTAAAAAAAAAAAAAGAAAGAAAAGGAAAAAAGAAGCATGTGATGACGTCAGGTATGGGGGAAAGTCACTTTCTAGCTCTTGGCTTGGTAGCGGGAGAGCGGGAGCTTTGGGGGCATATTCTTGGTATAGCAGCAGAGTTTGGGTCCCCTAAATGGACTTGATGTAAATAGGACAGCGTTAGCGCAACGGTTGAGAAAGTCCACGCCAAAATAGAAAGAAGCGGACTGCCGGAAGAACTCAGAGCTTTCCCTTCTAAGAAAGTGTGTGTAAGGGGGTGGGATCGCAAAACGCCTCCACACGTTTCCTGGCTGCAGCGAAAGGGGAACCCCTACTCTCACTTTGAGACGTCCTAGGACATGGCAAGACTGTTTGTGCAGGAAGGGAATCTCCCAGCCAGAAGAGGCAAAACTTTCCTTCTCTCCTCCAGCGCCGCCCCCCTCCGCCCCCCAGTTTTATTAAAGGCATTGCCACAGATTCATTAGGAGGGGGGAAAAATGGATGTTGGTGCATTTCTAAGGTTTGCAACCCTCCCAAAGTGTCCGGTTTCACTACGGGCTGTGCTGTAGAACGGTGTGTGTGTGTGTGTGTTGGGCGGGTGGGTGGGTGTGTGTGTGAGGAGGGAGAACTCAAATTCATTACGGGCTCGTAAAAGTCCCAAATGAGAAAAGCGCCCCGTTTTCTCAGCCTAGTCGGGGGAGGACTGGCGGGGTGTGCCTGAGGAAAGTCTCACCCCAGCCCCGAGTGACAGGCTTTGAAAGCAAGGACATGGGATGGCAGTATGTGTGCGCGTGTCTGTGTGTGCCTGGGGTAAGGGGGTGAATCCCAGAGGCAGGCAGCAACCACACAGCAACTTTGGGGGCACTTTGAGGACTTCTAAGTCCTGGCCATCACAACAACCTTGTCTTTGTAGGCTTTCAGGGTAACGGGGCCAAGTAAAGGGGGAGGGTCACCTCCATTAAAAACCCAAAGAAATCAACGGTCCCCTAGCCACTTTTCGCATGCATCCCAACTGGGTCATTCCTTCATCCCAAACGGAGACAGTACCTCTGACCATCCAAAACACGGTTCACGCGCACGAGGCTCCCCGGAGACCAGCCCTCACCAACTGCGGGTCTCCAGGAGGCCGGGAGCGCTCCCTGCGCTCTTCCAGCGGGGCTAGGCGGAGACGCCTTCCGCGTGCGCCCATTCCGCAGATGGGGCAAAGTGAGGCTCGCAGCTCGCCCCGGAGCCGCCGCGCCGCGGGCACAGCGGCTCCCGCACAGACACACCCGCCAGCCCCCAACGATCCCGCCACCAGCGCCCAAGCACCCGCGCGCCCCTGGGGCCGCAGGGCCGGTGCAGCGCCCGCCTGGGCGCCCTCGCCTACCTGTGATCACCGCCGGAGAGCTCTGGCCCCCCTCCGCTCGCAGCCACACTTGCAGCGTGAACGCGTCCCGGGGCAGCTCGAGGTCGGCCCGCAGGCGCAGCTGCTCGCCTCGCCCGCTGAAATAGAGCGCCCGGCTCGGCGGGCTCGGCTCCTCCGCGGCGCCCCTCGTCTCCCGCTGCTGCCGCCGCCGGGGGACGCGCACGGCTTCCCAGGCACCGCCCGGCGGCGGCGGCGGCGGCGGCGGCGGCGAGGCGCGGCGGCCGCGGGCCGCCCGGGTGGCGCAGGTGGCCGGGCCGGCGGCGGGGCGCGGGGGGCGGCCGGCCCGCGGGTCTCTCCGGGCCCGGCGGGGGCGCTCGGCCAGCCCGCAGCCCAGCGCGGCGCTCAGCAGCCCCAGGCGCAGCACCCAACTCCAGAGCCGCATGTCCGACGGTCCCCCCCGCCCCCCCTTCGCCCCTGCACCGCCGCCCGGAGCTGCCAGCTTTAGGAGCCTCGGCGCCTCGACTTTCTTCGCTTCTTCACCCTTCTTGGGCGAGCCCCCCCGTCCACTTGCTTTTTTCTTTTCTTTCTCGCTTTCCTCCTCAAGGTGTGTGCTCCACTCCCCCCACCTTTGAAAAATACAGCCCAACTCCTCCTGGTTGGCAATTAATTTCTCTCCCCGCTCCTTTATCTGCCTTATTTCCCCCCTCTAACAGCTGGTTGCCTTCCTCCTTGTTTTATTTCATTTTATTTTATATGATTTCTCGCTCTTAAAAAAAAAAAAAGCTCCTCTAAGACACTGATCCGCTGAATTCCCTCCCCCCAAAAGATGCTCTAATTTATTTATTTTTTGCGTCCTTTATAACACAAGCCACAGCCCCCTTCTCCCCCCCGTCCCCCCTCCCCTCCCTCCTTCTTCACAAAATGAAAGGAAAGAGGGGGGAAAAATCCCTCAGAAGATGAGTAAACAAGCGTATGCTAATCTGCTCCCGAGCGCTCCACCTTCCCAATTGAATGAGTCCCAGTTAAAACTGCGGGGATCATGACTAATCAATCAGTTTGGAGAGGCCGAGCTACCCAGCCTTCCTCCACTTTCCCGTTTGCCTCCTTCGCTCCGCTTCTCCACCCCCTCCTTTTTTTTTTTTTTTTTCAAGAAGACAATCTTAAAGTAACAATTTAATGAAATTCTGTACACACCCCCTTATGGTCCTCCCAGCTCTCCTCATTCCTGCTCAAAACACACATTCCTGTTTTTGTTTTGGTTTGCTTGCTTTTTTCCCTCCTTCACTCCCCCCCACCCTTTTTTTTTTTCCTCCTGGCGGGAGAAAAATCTATCTCTTCTCTCAGGATCCCCTTTGCACTTTGCTGGTAAACCTCATCCTTCTCTATAGCACATAAAGAGTCTTGAAACTTGATTCTCAGATTTTGTTGTAATGCTGTCTCTTTCTCTCTCTCCCTCTTTCCCTTCTTCTTCTTTCCCTTCTCTTGCCTTCCCTCTCCTTTTTTTCTCCCTTTCTCCTTTTCCCTCTCAGAATTCCCTTAAAGTTATACAATGATGAACGTCCCCCTCTTCTCTGAGCCCCGGGTGCTTCTGGCTTCAGCTAGTCCAAATGTTGTCCCAAAGTCCTCACTGAATCATCAGAAGCAACCAGGAAAGGCATTTTCTGAGGCATTTGCCTTCCCGAAGCTGTACACTCAGCACAACTAGGTCTCTGAATACTCCTGAATACTCTTAAAAATATTCTGTTGGTTGTTAGAAATTATTTTATTTTTATATAAAAAATGAAAAAAACTATTATTTTGCCTTTTTTTTTTCGACCTAAGAAATTCAGGTGCTCTGACATTGTTCAAGTCACAGGTAAGGATCTAACCATTGGCTGCTTTGTAGATCTGTTTTGAACTGGGACATATATGTAATATATTTTTGTTCTTTTTTTTTCCCCCTCTTTGTAGAACTCAAAGGCTCCCCCTTATGGCAAAACAGTTCCTTTTTTTTTTTTTTTTTTTTTGCTTTTTTTTGTTTTTGTTTTTGTTTTTCCCTTCCAAGTGTTTAATAAGTTAAAATGAGTTAGCAGTGGTGGATTACAAATTATTAGTTACCGGTCTGTTCAAATAATGTAGTGATAAAAATATGCTGTGTGAGGTTTGCATGGGGATAGTGAGCTGGAAGAATTAACTCGACTTTCCTCCCTTGTATGTGTTCCTGTCCTCAGGGCTGCTCCAGACCCTGCCTGAGAGCTGGGGTCATTCTTGCATGCTTCAGAGAGAGTGAACACCGGTGGAGAATATGTGTTGGTGAAAGTATGCGGATTTGTAGAATGAGCAAATGACTCAGACATCCCCTATAAAAGCCGGAATGTGGTGTGCAGGGATTATGGCACCATTCTGAAGACGGGAGATCCCAGATTCAGATCTTGGTTTGGGAAGAACTTGCCATATAGTCTTAGACTAAGAATGTGTGAAATCAGCTTCTCCCGTTATAAAATGAAAATGGCATTATATCCTAAATATGTTTCCAGAGACTGGCTGAAAGAAGATGATCTTTGGTGCATAATGCCATGGATAAGGAATTTGCCTAGGCAAATCTTTCACTTTCCGCAACTCCAGGTCACTTATAAAAGTCATAAGATTGACATTCAATAATAATAAAGACCTATATTGAACTACATATAGTATATCCTGCAAAATCCCCCTGTTTTCTCAATAGGGGTTGGAACCTGACTACTAATTCACTTCAACTGTGGCTACTAGGTATTTGGAAACTGTATTCCTTCCAAGGGCTTCTAAGTCATTTTATACAATAGTTTTGAATATTCCTAGACATCTGGGACTTTGTCAACTCTCCCACCAAGAGTGAAAACACGGGACTTATAGTTCTAAGTCCCACTCACTCCACCATGTATCTGGAGCGAGTCGCTTAGCTAGCCCTGCACTTCCGAACCTTTAAAATGGGATATGTGTTTCACAAATGTGTTTTGAGGTTAAAATATACTTTGGGGTATATTTTGTAAACTATAAAAATGCTATATAAATCCATTTTATTCCACTGTTGTTGTCAAGGACCAAGTGCTCCTTAGGTTCTTAAAGACAAACAAAAATCTGGGAGGCCAAGTCACCATTTCTGTCCTGTGGCAGGCATGATGGGAAGGAATGGACAGGTCCAAGTCTCATAGATCCTTGAGCTTCTGGACCTCAGCCCCTAAATGTGTTGGAAGCAATTGGCAAGGCCTTTCACTGGTCTTTTCATGGAACATACATTTATTATTCTATCCCACCTGTCTTGGAAACCACACTTACTTTTATGCCTGTATGTATCTATGTACGCATATATGTGTTTGTTTTTAACTGAGCGAATAGAGCTGGATGAAATGTAACCCTTGGTTCATGACGCACCCTTATCATCGGCTTATACATTCCGCTCTTATTTATCTATATATAACAAATAATGTATCGAACGCTGCCATCCCTCTTCTACTCCATCCCTTAATGTCTCGTGGATTTGGCCCGTCTCCTTTCATCATTTGTGCTCAAAGAGCAATCATCTGAGAGTTAGGAGGCTTGAGTTCTCATTCTGACTGTGAATTCTTTGACCTCAGTTTACTCCTATGTAAAATGAAAGACCAGGAGTCGAAGATTCCTGAGATCACTTCCAAATCTGAAATGTAATGGAGCCCCTAATTGCTGGAATATGGCAATAATTCCCATCTAATCATCTCATATTTGGTCAATTCCCCCCCACCCCCCAAAAGGCCCCTTGTTTCTGGGGAATTTCATTCTAAAAACTACTTTTTAGAACAAAAAGAACTGTTCCTCCACTCTTAGGATATACTCCTTCAATATTCATTTTATTTGGTAGTAACTAAAAGCAAGGCATTTTGCCAAGGAGGTATAAGGGTTCAGTGGAAATTTGGAGGGCAACATCTAAGTGGAGTCGTAAAGTTTGAGAAGGGCTTGAATGAGTGAGGCCGGTTCAAAGTATGCATTTCAGAGTCACCCCGTCCTGGGTTCCTATGGCCTTCAGCAAGTCACTCAATTTCTCTGATCTCAGTGACCTTATCACGGAGCTGTCCTGAGGATGCTGTGCTGTGTGATACACTGTAGGAGCTCATTAAATGAGCAACCTTTCTTCCTTTCCAAGGATCTAAATTTCATGGCCCCTGAGGCTTTTGTCAGCTTTCATCTATAGCCTGAGCCCCACCTATTTCTTATTCCAAGGCAGAAGGATTATTCTTCCCTCAGAATTCCGAGGCAAGCATTGTCTGTCTGGTAGAATCTGGAACTTGATTAGATAGGATCCTCCTTTGTTCCTGGTGTCCTGTTTATGTTTTCTTTTCTACAAGATTAGAACCCATCTAGGGTAAGGATCTTCAAGGGCCAGTTATATCACCATACCCCTCCCCCACCATCCTGAAGGGGGCTCCCTCCTCTGGTCACTCATAAAACTTCCTCTGAATTTCTCTGGGCACATCCCCAAAGCCAACTCTCACACTTAATTATTTATCTGCTTGTCTCCCTTTTCGTGTGGGACAGAGTCTGTTGCATTCATACTTGTGTTTCCCCAAATGCCTAGTCCAGCACTTTGCTCATAACTATAGCTGCTGGTTCAGGAAAAAAAAAAAAATACACACACACACACACACACACACACACACACAGACTTGTAAATCCATATACATGTGTAGATGTATGTATGTATATATTTTTGCTTCTCTATGATTCTTTGGTTCTTCCTATGATGCCAATATGGTCAGTGCTATGAACATATTAGGCTCTTCGTAAATGCATAATTTCTTTATTTTGCCAGCCTCCCCTCCCCCAGATGATGCATCTGAGGACACCCAGACAGATATACTGAAGTTCACTGGCTGCCCATGTGATGGTCACTCAAAAAAATGTGGGCTTTGGAGAAGAAATTGGATTCACATCTTACCTTTGCTAAAGAACAATTCTAATAACAGCTTACATTTATTGAGTATGCACTATGTTCCAAGCAATATTCAAATGCTTTTTATAGGAATGAGTCCATCTAATCCTCAGAACAAGCTGACAGAGGAAGTCTGATAATCATCCCATTTTACAGGAGGAAAAGAAAAACAATCCTGAATCACAGAGACTAAATAAACAGTAGAGAACTCAGCCAATCTGGATCTAGCACTCTGTGCTCTAGCTCTGGGGGCTAAGAAGAATCACTTAACCTTTTGAATCTCATTTTTCATTTTCACAGATTTCATGGGGTTATCTGGGAGCTTAAATGAGACGATAGGGATGGGCATCCTATTGCATAGTGACGAGTACATATGTCAGTGGGTGCTGGAGAAACATTAGCTTCTTTACTTCCTCCCGTACAGTAGTTTAATTATGCTAACTTAACACATGAACTAGAGTTGACAATTGTAAGAATCATGCCAGCAGTAATAACAACTCGTCTGCACTGAGCACCAGCTATGTGTCAGGCACCGTACTGAGTTTTAACTTTCCACAAAACTAGGAGGTAGGTTTGAACCTAATTTATCTGAATTGCTCAGCAGTTTTCTGCCTATCCTTCTATCTTCTTAAATCATGTTAAAAAATACATTTTACTTTCAGCCCTGAGTATTTTTTTTAGCATCTCCAAGCTCCATCTGAAAAAAAAAATTAATCTCAGGATTTAATAATTGCCTGTTCCACAAAGCCACAAAGAAAAGAGAACCGATGACCACACTGCCATGCCTGAGGTGGGGACGGCTAGATGGGGGTTAGGGACCGCTCTGGCTGGAGGTGCAGCTGGCGAGCTCCAGATGCTTTCCTCTGCAGTTTTTGAAACTTCTGTGTCCCCGAGTGGTGGCCCTGCAATGAACTGGAGTTCTCTTCTAGTCTTCCTGCAGATTTATGACCAGGAAGCTGAAACAGCAACTTCTAGACTCCAACCCTGGTCCTTTGGCTCACACACACCAAAGAGCTTCATTTTATTCAACTCAGATCCCGAAGGCATTTCTTAAGCTGAGAATTTTAGTTGAAGATGATCACTGCTTGACACTGCATTTTTTTTCTATTTGTAGAAAAACATGTAATTTTATGAATTCTATCCTTTATTCTCTTCACTAATAATAATTACCTAGAATTTATTATGAGAGATACTATCTTGAGTGGTTACATAGATGATTTCATTTAACCCTCAAAACTACAATCTGTAGCTTTTCTTATTCCCATCTTGCTGATTAAAAAAAAAAATGAGGCTCAGTAAAGTTGGTTGGATTTTATGACATTTGAACCCAAGTCTATCTCACTTCAAAGTCCACATTCTTAACTGCTTGGCAGGTGCCTGCCCCAATCTACCTTTAATCTTCGTATATTTTAAATTGGAATCAGAATATCTCCATAATCTTGCGGAAAAGGAAGCTTTGTGAGAAATCAGAAATGGGCAATGGTGGGAGTTTTCTTCATTTGGTATGTTTCACCTTTTTTTGTTGAATGGAAAATAAAATGTGTGATAAACCCTTCCGCTTAATTCCAGGACAAATGTATCCTGTGGCTTATTTGAGAAGAGGCCTTAAGTCACATAATGGACAATGCTTTCAACTCTGTTTTTTCCAGAAGTTGCAGAATCACTGTCCAATTGCCCACTTTTTATATCATCTGAGATTGAAGGCATGCAATTAACTGTTGTTCAGTGAAGACCTTTCCATGGGAAACTAATCCAGCAATGCTTTCTGATGAGATCAATCTATACCAATTAAGAATAGCACTACTTGTTGAATGCCTTCCATATGCCATGCATGGACCTGCGGGCACATATTCTCACAACTCAATTAGGTTGGTTTTGCTCTGCTTGTTTTTAAAAGATGAGGAAATCCAAGTTCAGAAAAAAGGGAGCAGTCTACCCCAAATCACCTGGCTAGAAGATATATGTCCAAACCCAAACTCTAACCTACGTGCTTTTCTCCAATCTAGTGCAAATGTCACCTTCTCCATAACATTACTCTTTATTAAATATTAAAATAAATCATTCCCAGAGGATTATTTAGCTTTGTTTCCTCTCCTATACTGTTGGATTTATGTCCTTGTCTTGCTTTCTGTGACAGGTCTTAAGCTTCTTAAACATGAGCCTGAGGAATGGTGCACCAAAACAACAACAACAAAAAAAAGATGAGCCTGAGTTTTCTGCCTTTTGAGATCCCCCATGGGGTTAACTCTCTATGGTATGCTGAATATGAGGTCAGTGAACACTGGGTGAACTCTTGGGGAACCTCTGTACTCCTGCCTACGTGTGACTTCCAGAACAATGCCCTGCTTCTTTCATCTTAACTCAGCTTGAGTCCTTCAAATTCTTTTCTGTTGTTGTTTTTTGTTGTTGTTGTTATTTTCTATTCGTTTGCATGTACCTTTTATTTATTTTAAAAAAAAATTTTATTGGAGTGCAGTTGATTTACAATGCTGTTACTTTCAGGTGTACAGCAAAGTGAAGCAGTTATACATATATCCACTCTTTTTTAGATTCTTTTCCCATATAGGCCATTACAGAGTACTGAGTAGAGTTCCCTGTGCTATACAGTAGGTCCTTATTAGTTATCTATTTTATATATAGTAGTATGTATATGTCAATCCCAATCTCCCAATTTATCCCTTCCCCCTTTTCCTCCTTGGTAACCATAAGTTTGCTTTCTACATCTGTGACTCTATTTCTCTTTCATAAATAAGTTCATTTGTACCACTTTGCATCAACATGGATGGACCTAGAGACTGTCATACTGAGTGAAGCAAGCAAGACAGAGAAAGACAAATACCATATGATATCACTTATATGTGGAGTCCTTCAAATTCTTAAAACCCAGTTGAAGAAAGCTGTAGCTCTTTCAGGAGAGCTCACTCACACCCTCCACCAATCAGTTAATCTTCAAACCATTCAGCCAGCACTATCATGCATTACCTTGTATTGCTACTTACCTTGTCATGTGGACATAACTCTACCTAGATCGAATACGAGGATGATGTTAGTATGTGCTACATCAGCCCACTGACATATATATTATATATATATATATATATATATAACCAATTATATATAATTATATATAATCACATATATATTATATATATATAATTATATATAAATATAATATATATATTATATATATATAATATATATTTTAAAATTAAAAGTGCCTTGCCTCCTGTTAAGTCTAGCACTCTCGCTTTGCAGAAGAAGACTCACAGAGAGGAAGAGATTATCCCAAACTCACACACCTAAACCACTCCAAAGAGAGAACTGTCTGGTTTTCTCGTCCCCAAGCCAATGTTTCCCACGATTATCTGCTTTTCTTAATTCAGATGATGATCATTTACTTATTCATTCAACAATTATTTATCAACTATATGCCTGGCACTGTGCCAAGGTCTGGCTAGCTGTCCAACACGACTATATGCCTGGCACTGTGCCAAGGTCTGACTAGCTGTCCAACACGATTTTTTACTTTCAAATTATCATCTTTGTCTCTAATAGTTGAAATTCATTGTTTGCTTATGGGTGGTGAGTGCTTATATACAACATCATTTAATCTTTGTAACAACACTAAGAGGCACGTAATATGACTACCTCCGTTTTACAGAGAAGAAAAGGAGCTTTAGAACACCCATGGATTTGTAACAACAGAAAATCAGGTATGCTTGCCTCCCAAGCCCAAGTTTTTAACCTTTAGGATAAACGACATCAATGAGAAATTTAAAAGTTCCTTTCAAACAGTTGGAGATTGACTGTGCAGTGCCCCAAGCCTGTCCTTAAACCCACAGATACAGAGAACCAGCAGTGGCCAGCCCTCCACAGTGAAATCAATGGGCAACACTACTGAAATGAACATCAAGAGAGAACACCACTCGATCCTGAGAGCAGACAGACCATCGACTGACTTGGACCACGTATGAAAGCACTAACTTCAAACAATTAATAGATACCAACAACAACAACAATAGCCTTAGGCGATGGCCCTAGTGTATGTGGAGAGCTCTGTGTTCTTCAGAAGAAAGGGGCATATAAAGCTAACGTGCAGGGTCATGTTGAGAAGTGATCAGTTTGTGCTTGGACCTGTTTCTGTGGTGTTCAATGACGACCATGAGGTAGACTAGGCTGATTGAAGAGTTCTTGTGAGAGCCAAGAATCTGGGCTGTGTTCTCATTTTTGCCACTAAATTTCTCTGTTGCCTTAGACAAGTCCTTTCCCTTTCCTTTTGAGAATCTATCAAAAGGAAAACTTGATAGATTTTGGAGGTAGAAAATCACCCAGCCCCCAGTCTGACAGCCAACACACATGCACCAGTACAGCTGTGCTCTAGGACCACTGTCCATTCTGTTCTCTAGGGCCAATGTTCTTTCCGATTGGTTGATGTCTGTGACCAACCAGTCGTTACTCCATTTTGATAACTTATGTCTGATCTTAGAGGGCTGACCATCATCATCCTGATTCCAATGGGAATCCTGTTAAGACCCCTGGATGATGTGCCCCTAAGAGTCCTTTCCACTTGATTCTTCCCTCATTCTCATCGGCACTGTGGAGTCACTCCATGCTACTGTTGGCACAGTTCAGAATGGTGGGCTAGGTCTTGAAGTCCAATGGGCTCTGTTTTTTCTAGAAATTGCAGAATCACTGTCCAATTGGCCACTTTTTATATCATCTGAGATTGAAGGCATGCAATTAATTGTTGTTCAGTGAAGACATGGGAAACCAATCCAGCAATGCTTTCTGATGAGATCAATCTATACCCATTAAGAACAGCATTACTTGTTGAGTGCCTTCTGTATGCCATGCATGGACCTGCGGGCACATATTCTCACAACAACTCAATTAGGTTGGTTTTGCTCTGCTTGTTTTAAAAGATGAGGAAATCCAAGTTCAGAAAAAGGGAGCAGTTTACCCCAAACCACCTGGCTAGAAGATATGTGTCCAAACCAAAACTCTAACCTACGTTCTTTTCGCCAAGCTAGTGTTTGCTAAGACAATGCATTCGGCTAAGCTTGAACTCATCCAATCTTCTCAATGCCCATTTGAAATAAGCACGATGCTTAGTCGTTCTTTTCGGATGCGGAGCCTGAGGCTTACCAGGAGAAGCTAACTGACTTTTGGGGGGCTGTGTGGGATTTCAGCCAAAGGCACTGACCTGAAGACTTTGCTCTTAATTACTCTCCACTAATGCTTCCATTTTTAGTCATCAGAAGGAGAAGAGAGACCCTCACCGCCTCACCTTCAAGGCCAACCCCACAGGAAAAGTTCTCTGAACACCTGAGCAGCCATCCCACCATTATTCTTCTGACAATCACTCTAACCATCTGCATCTCAGTTTCACCACCTGAGAAATGGGAATAACAACGCCTCCTTCACTCCAGAGTGTGGTTAGAAAAATGAGACGATTCCATATATCCACAGAGCCTGCTCATGGGAGTATCTCCTGCAGAAGCGGCTTGCTAGCTTTGCAGTCTTATGTGAATGCCCTCTCCAGCTAAGCAGGATGCAAGGATCTGGGGAGGGTTCGTGTCTTGGAAACAGGCTTTGGAGCATAACAAGCATGGGTTTAATTCCTGGCTCTGTCCATTACAAGATGCATGCTCCTGGGCAAATGACCTCACCTCTCCCTGGGTCTCTGTTTCCTCATCTGTAAATGGGCTTAGAATTGCCTACTTCGCAGTGTTGTGAGGCAAGGCACGATGAGACAGTGCACTAAAGCCCCTGGCACAGCGCCTGGACCAGAGTATGTGCTCAGTGATGTGGCTGTCTGCCTTTGGTGTCTGTATCTCACGCCACAGCCAGCCTGTTGCCAATGCCTGGAACCCATGGAATGATAGACGGAGAGTTACGCAACTTTTAAAGGAGCAATTTCAACCACAGATATGTGTTCCAAGGGATCCCATTCTATCCAAATGGACTCATTCATTCTCAGTCTACAGTTCATGAGGGAATTAAGAGAAATGACATTCTTTATTTTCATTGCAACTTTTTTTTTTTCTCTCTCTCTCCTTTCTTTTTTAAAAAATTTCAGACTCCTGAGGGACTAGGGAAGGTTAACGTGGGAACCTAGAATTTGATGCAAATAAATATATAATTTCTGCATTTCCACCTGTCATTTTCTCTGTGCCACCTCTTGTGTGTCTGCCCTGCCAGGAAAGCAGAAAAGAAACTGAGACACCCCCTGACACCCCCTTAGCAAGCGAACTTGAGGTGTGAACTTGATTTGTCCACTAACATGGCTCCCAAACTCTCTGCCCAGGTATCTACTCTGCTATAAATACAGGTCTGTCCTTTTGCCTGTTACCAGGGAGGCTAAATATTAGTTTGATAATGGCAATAGAACCTTTGCAGGAGGTGCTGACATTCAGATCTGTAGAATGAAATGCTGCTTACTTGGGACCACCAGCAAGGAATGCTACTGGACTCATTTCTCTTTCTTTTCTTCCTTTCTCTCTTTCTCTGTCTCTCTCACACACACCTTCCCTCTTTCTTCTTAAGTAACATGCCATTATAGGAACAAAATATAAGATTCAAGAGTAAGGAGAAGTGGTCTAAAGCAAACTTGGTCAGTGGGCCACTTGGGACATGAATGTAACTGTTCCACCTCCTGCCTGCCTCACAGGTCACATGTAAATGACAGCAGTTAATCCCACATTTACCAAGCACTCACTTTATGCCAGACGCTGTGCTGTAAAAGCTTCACAACTATTATCCCTTGAAATCACACAGCTAGTATCTGTCAGAAGAGGACTCAGCCCTGCATAGCTTGCTGTCTTTATCCACTAAGAAATACCACGTGCGAATTTAAAAGTCTTCTGAACATAATACAGAGACAGACAGGAATCATCGTTGTCAGTATTAACAATCTGAGTAGCGATCCAGGCTACAATGGCAACTAGTCAGTCTGCTTAAGTACAGTTTGTGTACTTGATTTGATCCCTTACAGTCATAGTAGTTGTATAATAGATATTTTCTATCACCTGCTTGACATGGTTGTCATTACTTTTGGGAACAATTCAAACACTTTAATGAACATCAGACTTCACTAAAGTGGACTGTAGGGTCTAAGTGCCATAGAACTCAGAGCTATATATTCCTGATCTCATCAGTATGAAAATTCTGACGTTCTAATGAAATTCCTCTGAACATTTCCTTACAATATTTTATTATACTATCACTGTTGAGTAAGATGCAACTGAGTTAATAAAACCTGTGGAAACAGATGCCAAGGGAGGCAGAACTAGAAAGAAGCTTATCTTGTCCAATAGCTCCCATCCCTATTTTAGAGACTGGAAAATAGAGGAAGGGGGGGGATGTCAACTAACCGTGGGCTTAACTGAGACAAGATCCCAGGATTCCTGAGTCCTACAAAAGTGCCCAGTCTACTCTACCTTAATTCCTGTAGATAGCACTAGGCCAGCTGAATCTTTTTTTTTGTGGGATATGCTCATGAAACACTTTTAAAGCCTAGGAATTTTTTTAGGATAATGAATAAGCCCAACCAGTTGTCAGTCATAATAATGACACTAGGAATGATATTAGGAATTCTATGACTTCTGCAAAGGGTGTGGTTCTGATCCAAGGAGTTACTCATCTCTACAATGCAGAAGAAAGTCTGCCACACAGATTAACATGCCATTTAAAAAATACTCGTTAGTATTCCTTGTCCTTGTAGAATGGCTACTATGCCCTTCACATTGTTCTCAAGGAACAGCCACCTGCTCACAGAAGTTATGCATGGGTATTGCAACTTTCACCCCACCCAGATAAAATTTTGAGGTAATTATATATTTTGTTGTTGTTGTTTTTCTGAATTAATAAGCTCCAAACAACGCCTTTATTTCCTGGGGGAAAGAAATCTGACAGCTCCAGATGGTGACCCATCAAAGGCTGGATATGCTCCTGAATCCTTCTCCTTCGTGATGATAGGGTCCCCGGTGGGGCCAAGTGCTACTGGCTTGCAACTTCCACAGAGGGGGACAGAAGCACGGGCTACTGCCCGTATGCCTGCCATCTGAAACCTGATGGGGAGAGTCGAGATTCTGTTAAAAGATCAGCAGCTCATCCTTAATCTGTGTCCTCATCCTTAATCTGTGTCCTCATCCCACGGAAACGTACATGGGACTATCTCTTACTGAAGACATGTTCTGTTCATGATGGGGCTTCTGACAGCCATGCTTTCCATGCCCTCAGGTGGCACAGGAAAATGAAAAATCTCACCTCACTTGATTATTCTTCAGATCTCCACGATGACACTAATTACGTGGTCTAATTAGCAGGTTCCTGTCCGGAGATTATGAGCTACTTGAAGAAAGAGGGTAAATCTTAACATTTGCTTGATTTTATCTTTGGCTCAATGCTCAGTGCCTGCAACTTCTTACGGAATGCAAAGAGCCTAAGAATGAATATGTAAGTTTGCTGATTTTTTTTAACATCAAGTTGGGCAGTTTCACTTCTTAATTGAAAAACACGATGTCAGGCAACTAGGAATGCAGTCTTTGGCTTCAGAGACATCACAGTGTAGAGAGAAAGATACTTCTGTAAAGAAATGCATGCAATGAAGCATTTAAACTGCTCCAGTAGAGGTGCACGTGGAGTACTGGAATTCCTCAAGGGATAAATGGTTAATTCTAACTTAGATGAGGGGTGAAGAGGGCAGAGGTTGGGGAAAGTTTGAAAGAGGAAGAAAACACAAGTTTAAACATATAGGAAGAAGGCTGACATTCCCCGATGGAGGGAATCGCACGCGCAAAGATCTCGCGGAAGGTCTCGGACAGACAATTTGAAAGGTACCGTTGGCTTGGCTGACCAGGGCATAGTGTGCGTGTTGACCAAAAGCCCTTATGAGATGTCCAGCCAGCTTGAACTTGACCCTGGGACCAATGGGAGATAATGAATGGTTTCATATAAGGGACTGGTATTATGAGATTTGCATTTCTAAAGGATCACTCTAGCTATTGTTCAAAGAATATGGTGGATGCTGGAAGTGCAGAGACAAGACTAGACACCAAAGGACTAATGTGAGAGATGATGACGTTCGAACAAAGGTAATGCCTGGAGGATGATCAAAATATGTTTAGGAAGTAAAATCATCAGGACTTGGTGATGAGAGAAGGATAAGACAGGAGGAGGAGTTGCAGAAATTTTAGAAAAAGGAACTTTGGAAGTAGATCAAGGGGCACTGGAGAATGAAGAGGGAAAGTGCCCTTCCTCCTTGCTGGAGGCCTCGGATGAAATATTCCTAATTGGGAAGCCAAGGCCAGCGTGGGGTCAGGGGTGGCCCTCCTGATCCTATCGGTCAGGGTAGATTATTCTTCAGTGTCAGATGGCTGCTGGCTTCCTGACTTTGACACACTTTCTATGTTCTAGAACCAGAATCAAATTCACTAATCTTATTTACAACAAGGTGCTGTAAATAAGAGATCCTCAGGCATTTATAGGCTTCTCCCCAGTGCAGGAATTTCCCTTTAAACATTCCTTATCCAGGAAGCCATCTGGCTTCCTTAAATACTTCTAATGACCAGAAGCGCAACAACTTACAAGATTGCCCTGTGTGAATCTGGTAAAGTTTAATGGTGGACATTAACCCCAATAAATCGATTGCAAGTTTACAAAATGCTGTTGCCTATATTAAATCCTTTTAGGTCCACTCTCATCATGCCAGGTAGGTTATGAGATTTACTCAAGATCACTTCATCAGTAAGTGGTAGTAGCACGTCTGAAACCCCAAAAAGATGCCTCGATCCTCTGCTCCCACGATGCACATGTGTGTCGTTGTACTTAATCATTGCATCTTCTGGTTTTTTGTCAATTTTCCTCCATTTCACTGTAACCTCCTTGAGAGCAAGAACTCTGTCTTATAACTGCTCCTCACGTGCCTTGTTGAGGGACAGGCCCAGAATACATAGGTGTATAGTAAATGTTTGTTGAAAAACAACAAAAATATCTTCTGAATCAGTCCTTTTTGTCGAAAACATAGAGGCTAAAATCATCTTCCCTGAAACTTTGATCACAACTTCATCCTCTAAAGTCATGGAGGAGAAATATTTGCCTTTCACCTGAGAATCCTCAATCATGCCATGTGAATCCAGCCTTCACTGCCCACAGCTTTTACATATGGCTACCAATTCTTCCTCCCAGTCAGAAGCTTTCCTTTTTCCCTTTACTGGTTCCACTTTTTAAGATGTTACTAATTAATAGTGGGTGCAACAAATAGATCCCCCACCACAACCAGCTGTTCCCTGATTAAAAAAGCCTTGCCCATGTATACAAGTCTTTGATGATTTCAAGAGACAAGAGGAAAATTGTCACGGCATCAGGGATTCAGTGACCAACCTTCAGCAGTCCTAACTGGTGCCAAACCATGTGGATGAAAAGAAAACCAAGATGAGTCAGTTGCCCAGAGGTTTTGTTTTCAGGTCACCAAGGATCTGGGTGATTGGAGGCCTGGATGCCAGGATTGGTGTGGCCATGTTTAGCCATGGCTTCTAAGTGAACACAAGTCTAGCACAGCAAAGACTGGCTCCAAAACTTATGGGAGGTAAAACAGAAGGCGAGGAGGAAAGATTTGTGCAGAAGGAGAGGGTCACAGGGGAGGGGAATTTGGCTCTCAGATCAGTGGTGGGGGACAGAGAGATTGGTATTGGGGAGCTCACCGGTCATGGTCTTGGGTTGCCATTCCTAGACGGAAAGGCACAGCACCAAACATTTTCTGAGCGCTGACTCTGTGCTACAGACTCTGGGATATGCTGGGAGCAAGTGGTGGACGAGACAGCCATGGTAGGTGCACGTGTGTAGCTTAGCGTTTAGGGGAGACAAGGGACATTAGAAAGCCTTATGATAAGTGTTCCAAAAGGGAGGTACAGGGCACTGAGGGGTCTCAGAGGAGGGTCACCTAATCTAGATCTGTGAGTGTGTGTGTGTGTGTGTGTGTGTGTGTACATATATCAGAGGGCATCCCAGAAGTTTTCCTGGAGGGAGTGAAATCTAAGCCAAGGCTTGAAGGATGAGTAGGATTTAGCCAGGCTGTGTCAGGGGAAACCTGCTGCCATCAAGTGAACAGTACTGTGAAAGCCTGGAGGTAAGCTATGAGAGGTTCAAGAACGGGAAGAAAGTGTGGGGATGGGGGTGGAGAGGGAGAGGCAAGAAGGGGTCCAGGAGAAGTGTACCAGGACCAGATGCTGTAAGATCCTGTAGGCCATGGCAACACTAAATAAACAGTGGAGTGGCAGGGATCTGCATCGTCTAGAGCCCTCTGCTATGCAACGAAGAGAGTGGGTGAGGAAGGATGAGATGCGAGGCAAGGAGGTCAGTCAGCAGGCTGTTACGGGAATTCAAATGAGAGATGACAGAGACCTTGATGCATCCCAGGTGGCACTAATGGCACGTTTCCATTCTACTTCAGTCTCTCCCAATTTCCTTGAGCGCTAGTGCTTTCACTGCATCTTAATCCTTCGTGTATCCCTGCATCTAGGGCAATGCCAGGCACATAGAGGATGATCACAAAATGGTTGTTGAATGAACAAACAAACTAGTTCTGGTCCTCCAGACTGGAAATTTTCATCACTTGTCTCCTCTTTATCTCTTCCTTTCTCTCTCTCTCTCCCTCCCTATCTCTCTCTCCTGTTCTTATGAACAATTCTCAACTTCTAAAAAGGATGGAAAGCTCTCACTGAAAGCATCATTGAATCCACCAGGTGGGTTCCTGATCACTAGAGTTGTTTTTAACTTTTTCATTTGTTTTCCCCATCCCCCCATCCCCACTGCAAATGCATATATAGACCTTCTGATTTAATGATCTCCCTGTGGAATCATGTCATCCCAGAATTGGAAGGGACTTCAAAGATCACTGAATCCAACCTCTATAATAGTTATAATTGTGACTATATTAAATGACTAGCAGCTACCAGGCACTATTCTAAGTGCTTTTTGCAATTTTACACTTTAGTCTTTACAACAACCCTACAATCAGGTACTATTATGATTCCCATTTTATAAGGAGAAAACTGAAGCACAGAAAAGGGTAAGACGAACTCACCCAAGAACACACAAACTAGTAAGTGGTAGAGCTAGGCATCACACACCAACGGTTCAGTTCCAAAGTCTGTTCTCCCAAAAAGCTGTCAACCAGGGACAGCGTTTTGAATCCCACTTGGAGACTGAGTTCATTCAATGCCATCCCCAACCAATGGGCTTTCAGTTTCCTCAGTGTATTTAATGACAGGAAATCAACTGTGTTTTGTCTCTTCCCAAAACACAAAGCTGCAATTTATTAAAATGCCACCTGTTGGGATGGTCAAATGATAACTTCCCTCTTCCCCTTGGGAATGTACGGTTTGGTTACAGACTCCAGGGAATATGCTGTCCTCGATGTCATTCATCAGTCCATCACTCTCCTTTGTAACTCTTGCTCAGGCTTGGAAGGCTTTTGTGACCACTAGGCTGGGTTATGCTCCGCACCTCTGTGTTCTCGTGAATCCTTTCACTTGCCAACCCAGCTCTTATCACATCATTGTACAACTGCCTGAATATCTGACTTTCCCTTTCTGGCCTTGGCAGACATTTAAGTTCACCGCCTCTGGCCCAAATGATCTCAAAGGTCTTCTCCACATTTAAAATCCTTGAAAGCCAGTCCCTGGTTATTGGGCATAATCAGGAGCAAATATCATCTACTGATTGCTTCTTCCCCTAAAGAATAAACATTTTCTAAATGTACATTTAAAAATTATCTTTGGGGCTTCCCTGGTGGCGCAGTGGTGGAGAGTCCGCCTGCCGATGCAGGGGACACGGGTTCGTGGCCCGGTCCGGGAAGATCCCACATGCCGCGGAGCGGCTGGGCCCGTGAGCCATGGCCGCTGAGCCTGTGCGTCTGGAGCCTGTGCTCCGCAACGGGAGAGGCCACAGCAGTGAGAGGTCCGCGTACCACAAAAAAAAAAAAAAAATTATCTTTGAAGGCATCACTTAAAGAAATCGTCAAGAGGGAGTCAGAATCATTTGGAGAAATGAAACGATGATCATTTTGTCTGGCTATTAAGGCCCTGGCTAGTCCCCCACCCGATATGATGCCCTCAGCAGATAAGTAAGTGGAGTGAGTAGCATGAAAATTTAATATGCAAGCCCACTTAGGAACGAGTAAGGAAAGGAAGACCTCTAGGAGACCTGACCTGTGAGCATTATTTGGTGCTAGCCATAGTCAGGACTTCAATGACAATTTTTCTTCCAAGGTATGGTTCAAAACCTGCAAGACAAGATGGACTTGAAAGAAGAAGTCAGAGGGAACTCCCAAAAGCAATTCATGAATTGAAAGTAAAGGCAAGAATGAGATCTAAGATGTGCAGTCAGCATGACATCTAGCACACAGTAGGCATTCAGCAAGACAGCGACATATATGGGGAAAATGTGTGATATTAGCTTTTGCAGGAGAGATGCACAGATGTGTGTTACGGAGAGACCTGCACATAATGTAGAGCTGGACCACCTCGTGCTAGCATACCCGAAGGATCATCTCATTTCCTGTGTGTATAACTCTGTACTGTGTTCATTTTACAAGTAAGGCTCCTATGGCTCAGAGAGGTGAAGATCATTGCCCCCAATCAAAGGGCAGATTGTACCCAGGACACCTGGCTCCAGTTTAGCATTCTTTCTGTGGCACTTGGGCTGCTCTACCTTCCTCTAATTCTTCATGACATTTATTTCTGACAACACCTTCCATTTATTCACTTGGTTTGTCTTCTGGTGTCATCTCAGCAGGCATTAGGTTCCTGGACTCCTGCTCTGCAGCAAACATCCTCCCTGGTTTCCAACCAAGAGTGGTCCAGAGAGGTCTCGGGGCTGGTTCCATTCGCAGACATTCCCTCTCCCACTCTTCGAAGATGTCTGAGCTCCTGGTCTCTTGCCAAGTACGAGGGAGACTTCTGGCAGACTGTCCGTTTACCTGAGGCCCTAGGAGTATGATCACACGCAAGGAGAGAGATGGAATTTCCCTGATTCAACAGAATGAAATGGACAAGAGTTGGCCCAGTTTTGTCTCCTGGTACAAATAAATATGTGGGTTGTATGAAATGATCTCACAGACCTTCTGGTCATTTGGGTTTGACAAACAGTAGAACAGGTCTCTGTTTTATATGAACCAGAAGAGGACAGGTATATCATTTTTTAAGGGGAGAAATGCAGCTGAGAAGTAATCCAGAGGAAGATGGAATGAAGACAGTGACTGACAGGTTGGACAGTGTGGAAATTTACCCCAGAATTCTGTCCGAACTGGATTTGAATTTTGCCTCTTGTCTACATATTATAGAATTTTTAAATGTGATAAAATGTGCATAACACAAAATTTACCATTTTAACCATTTTCAAACGTATGGTTCTGTGGCATTAATATTCTCATTGCTGTGCAACCATCGCCACGATCCGTCTCCAGAACTTTTTATTTTCTACAACTGAAACTCAGTGTCTCTTAAATGATAGCTTCCCATTTTCTCCTCCTCCAGCCCCTGGCAACCACCATTCTCCTTTCTGTCTCTTCGAATTTGATGAGTCTAGGTACCTCATCTAAATGGAATCGTACCATATTTGTCCTTTTGTGAATGGCTTATTTTACTCAGCATAATGTCCTCAAGGTTCAACTATGCTGTAACCTGCATCAGAATTTCCTTCCTTTTTAAGGTTGCATATTATTCCTTTGTATGTATATATCGCATTTTGTTTATTCATTCATCTGTCGATGGATACTCGGGTTGCTTTTTGGCGACTGTGAATAATGCTACTTTGAATACGAATGTGCAAACATTACAAAAATTGCTTAATCACCACTGATTTTATATATATATATACATATAGTTTGAAATCTAGTAGCTTACATTATGTAGCCAAAAGAGGAGCCCACTGAACATACTGTAATGAGTGGAATAATTTTTTGTATAATATAAAATTGGATGTTACTATGGGGATTATGGGAAATTGGTCTTCCCCATTTGTAACAGAAGTCTTTTTCTAAAAGCAAAATATCACCATGCCCTTTCCTTCCTTTAAAAATACCCCCTAATGCACATTAGTTTCCGAATAAAATACAAGCTCCTCAACATGGCATGCGTAGTCTCAGCCAAACTTCCCATCCACATGTGCTGTCAGTCCATCCATCCTTAAGCTCCCTGTGCAACAGTCAAACTGTATGTGGGGCATGACCTTTCCTGATGCCTCAGGACTCTGCACTTCCTCTTCCCTTCACCTTGGAGAGTCCCACACTATAGCACTTATGACACAGTATGGTACAGGGGTCCCTTCCCACGTCATTCCTCTATGAAGCTACTAGAGGGTGAGGATTTTATCTTGTTCATTTCTATAATGCTTATATTTAACATGGAAGGAACCAATGTTTTCAACTGAGTGAACAAATGAAGGTTGGAATCCCTTTCAGTAGGTAAAACAGGATTTGAACATCTTGATTGGACTTGATTAAGCATCTTGATTTGCTGTAGAAATACCTTTTCAAGACACAGTACAAAAGGAAATAGAAGTCCCAGATGTACGTGAAGCCTGGGGATTTTTATTTGAGGGGTCAGACAAGAACTGGAAATCCTGTAAGTTTTTTGTTTGTTTGTTTTGCTTTTTAAAGCATATGAGCAGTAGGATTAGGTCGCTGTAAGTGTACCATGAGCTGGAGTCCGAATTAGAGAGAAGGGGAAGGTATGACAATTCCTGAAGAGCCGCAGCGTGTTCCCTGAGATGGTCTTTCCCCTGGGCCTTTCATAATCCCATAAAACAGGTCATTTAAACAGAATTTCGTCGTGGCAAAAGACTGAAGGTCACGTGACAAGTCGTGCTCTCTGGGCTTTGGATCACTCATTGATAAAATGAGAAGGTTGGCCCAAGATTCTGAAGTGCTCCAACTTCTGCCAGTCTGGCAGGGCTCTCCCAGCACAACAGCCTCAGTCCAAGTACTTCCTAAGGTGGCACTGAACAACTTTTATGGCTATAGCATTTTTTTTCTCTGGGCCCTCAGCTGTCCAGCATATGTACCCATCAGTTTAATTTTTCTTCCCTGATGCCAAAATAAGTCTGTTTCCTTGTTTGCCTGAACCTGTAAACATTTCCCTCCCCTGAGCTCCCTTCTCTCTAGGCAAAATGATCATTTCCTTCCTTTTCATAATCTTCAGGCTCTTTCCCA
Source organism: Delphinapterus leucas (assembly GCF_059928025.1). Classification (NCBI taxonomy): domain Eukaryota; kingdom Metazoa; phylum Chordata; class Mammalia; order Artiodactyla; family Monodontidae; genus Delphinapterus; species Delphinapterus leucas. The sequence continues at coordinate 107,077,747 of NC_143134.1, read as the reverse complement.
CGTTGAACATGTCCCACCTGTCCTTTCCATCTTCAAATGTGGTACCAGACATCGGTCCCAAGACTCCAGGGGAACTCAACCTGGTACATCTAAGAGCTTGATTTTGCTGTCTCTGTGCATAATGACAGGTCAGTATCATCAGCTGAGATTTCATCCAGAAGCTGGGATTAATCTGAATTTTAAGATTGGTGTTACTTGAGAGAAGAATAAAAAGTTCTAAGAATGGAAAATCAGGCATAAGAGATGGAGGATTGAGGACCTCCTTCTTCATGGACTCCTCTTAGATGAGCTCTGTCTCTTATGTTAGTCTTCTACTGCTGCTGTAAAAAAAAAAACCCATGATGCCATTAGTGGCTTAAAAAACTACAATGTATTATCTCCCAATTCTGTACATCACAAGTCCAGTTTGGCTTGGCTGAGGCTCACAAAAAGTCCAGTGGGCTCTGCTTAAGGTCTCACAATGTCGAAATTCAGATGTCAGCAGGCCTGTGTTCCTTCTTGGGTCTCTTGGGTGACAATCCACTTCCAGGCTCATTTCAGTTACAGGACAAATTTAGTTCCATGTAGTTGTAAGATGGAAGTTGCTGTTTCCTTGTTGGCTTCCAGTCCGGGAGCATGGTGGGAGGTGAAGCTGACGGTGAAAGCAAGGGCCAGATTTTGCCTTGTAGGTGTTTGAATTCTATTCTGTTCAATGGATAATGCAAACACAATGTCATTTGTGTTTACAGACATCACTCTGGACTCTATCTGGGGAATAAATTGTAGGAACACAGAGCAGAAGCGGAAATATCAATTCCGGATCTATTGCAGTGGTCCAGGCAAAAGATCATGGTGTCTTGGAGTCCAGTGATGGATTCCAATAGCTCACCTCTCAAGCAGTGCGGCTTCAAGTTTTGCGTTACAGTTTGAGAACCTCAGGATTGACTCATTTTGTTTTTGAAGTTAAGAGTCCTAAAGAACATTTAGTACAACTTTGCATTTCAGAGACAAATAGACAAGAAAACTAAACTCCAGCCTGGAGTAACTTGTCCAAGTTCACCAAGTCAGTTGGGGCAGAGCTGTGATTAGAACTGGTGCCTCTTGACTCCTAGCCCAGTGCTCCTTTTACTGCACTTACAGGCTCAGAATTGGTCCTTGTATTTCACAAGCTCATTGCTTGTGATTTGAAATTGTTCATGAAGTGCAGAGGCTATTTTTTCTCCTGGCTTTTACAGAATTAAGGTATGCTGTTCTTGATGTCGACTGTCATACGTAACATAAAATTATAGATCAAAGGAAAAGAGGGCCTGTCTGCAGGTATCAGGGAAATTTTAAAAACTTCCTGGAAACATGCAAGCAGAAGCAGGACTGATTTACTTTGATGCCACTAGGATGGCCTGGCAAATCTGGGGCTGTTCCCCTACTAAGTACCAAGAATGGATTCCTGGAAGGTCAAAACTTCTCAGGTATACTTGGCAAAATTATAAGGCAAGATGCAGGCACAAAACCATTGTTAATTATTATCCTGCTAATTTAGAATCACTAAGAAAAATTATGAAGGTATGTGTGATGTTAATGTATGATAGTGGCCAAATTAGTAGTGACACCTGCTCTCAGTAGTAACAATGTGTTTTTGAGTAATGCAATCTTCTCTGACTTTAATCTTCACAATCTCCTTTGCTTATTCTTATTGATTTAATCTTACTGTGTCTGTTTAATTCCTACAAGTCACATGTGTGTGTATGTATGATATACTAGTATATATCAATTATATTTACATATATTTCTTTATTCTGTTGTGAGATCCTGGCTTAGCCTAAAGGGAATTCAGCCTTGTCTAGGTATGCCTAATGAAGTGATAGATTTGGTAGACCCATAGGCAACTGTCTGCATGAAGTAATTTATCTGAGTGCTTTGTATTTCATTTTTTTTTCCCTCTTAGTGAAGGAGGAGCAAGTAGGTTGGTACCCTGGTGAGTGTGGGAAAGAGAGAGACAGGGAAACAGGAGAAAGGGAGAAGGGAGAAAAGTAAAGAATAGGAGGGTAGAATGGGCAACAGGTCATCTGCTTCCTGATAGCACCAGAGGTTAGTTTCATATGCAGATCTCTGGGGAAAAAGGTGGAGAGGAGAGGGCAGTACAGGAGGTGGAAAGCAGAGGATGATGCTTCTTTCTCAGGTGGGTTCTGACCCTTTAGAGAGAAATGTTGGTGGCAAGAGCTAAGCAATCTGTTTTCAATAAAAATCTGTGAGACATAACTCACAATAAATAAATAAGTCAGCTGTAACTATATAACAAACCACTGCAAAAAAGTCGTGGTTTTAAATAAACATGTTATTTTTCACAAGTCTGAGTTGACTGGGCAATTCTTCTGACCTTCATGGGATTCAGGTGATCAGCTGAGTGTTGGCAAATCTACAATAGCCTTAGCTGGGCCAACTACCTCTGCTTCACACGTCTCCTTCTCCAGCAGTCTGTTCCAGGCATGTTCTTCTTTTTTTTTTTTTTTAAAGGGCCTCAAATGCTTGGCTTTTTAATTAATTAATTAATTAATTTTTGGCTGTGTTGGGTCTTCGTTTCTCTGCGAGGGTTTTCTCCAGGTACGGCAAGCGCGGGCCACTCTTCATCGCGGTGCGCGGGCCTCTCACTATCGCAGCCTCTCTTGTTGCGGAGCACAGGCTCCAGACGCGCAGGCTCAGTAATTGTGGCTCACGGGCCCAGCCGCTCCGCGGCATGTGGGATCTTCCCAGACCAGGGCTCGAACGTGTGTCTCCTGCATTAGCAGGCAGACTCTCAACCACTGCGCCACCAGGGAAGCCCCCAGGCATGTTCTTGCAAGCACTTTTTCAAGCCTCTGCTTACATCAAGTTTGTCATTATCTCGTTGGTCAGTCACATGGCCCAACCCAGAGTTAGTGGGTTTACCATAAAAGGATATTGATGCAGGGGGGAGTGAATACTTTTGCAGTCAATCTCTTGCATACAAGCAAACTTCCTTCAGGCTCAGGTGATGGAGCCGTGCAGGGTTGAGGAGTGGAGTAACCTCCTTATTTCTAACTGGAGCACAGCGTGGCTCTGATGTAAGTAAGGTGTACTGTAGACAAAACAGCCAGGTTTGGCAACTCGAGGAGCTCCTACTGATGGCTGAGATGGTGGTGAAGACATGAGATGAGTCAGTTACTGCAGGAGCAGAGCCTCCCTTGTGATCCACCTTGGGCATGCTGCTGTGGAATTAGAGTGTTAGTCTTTGGCGATGTATTCTGTGGGACCCTGGGGTACATTATCCTCAGCGGGAGCACATTACTCCCTTTCAGGGTCATGAATGCCATGTTAATGGTGAGCAACTACCCCACGTGACTTTGTGCAGAAGACACCAACAAAGGGACCAGAACAGAGGAACAGGAGTTAACTAACTACTGAGCATATGTTGATACCAAAAAAAACCTAGAAAGACCCTGCAGCTGGATGACGTGGGGTCCTTCATTCATGCAGGTAGAAGCCTGTAATAGTAAAATTTGGGTGTTGATGATTTATAAAGTTCATGCGATGCAAAATATATTACAACCTAGATTTCCTACCAATTATGATTTCTTTTTTTTTGAATTAGGAAGGTTGTAATCTCATCAACTGGAAATGAATACCTAGTGTTTTGGGGTTTTATTATTCATAAATTTTGGCAGAAAGAGGCATGGAAGAGTAGGAAAATATTCTGTACTGGCATCAGGCAGACCTGAATCGGCATCTTAATTTTACCTCTAAGTGGTGTTTAACATTAGCAAACTGCCTAATCTCTCTATGCCTCTGTTTCTCATCTGTAAAATGGGAATAACCACATCTTTGTTATGAGGTTGGAGGAAGGATTAACAAAAAAGCATGCAAAATATCTGACACATCACAGGTGTTCTAATAAATGTAGTTGTTTTCATCATTGGATATTTATTGCATGTCAACTAGAGACTAGGCATGGTCCTACATGTTATAGATTCAACACCAGTCAAAAGTCCCAGCACTTCACATAGGGATTCGAAGAATAAACAAATGAGTAATGACATGTCTATCTCCCCCTACATAACAATGTATTTCTTGAGGTCACAGTCAGTGCTGTGTTCTTCGTTTTAGACCCAGTATCTCCAGCATCTAGCACAGAGCTTCCTGATGAGGCAATGTCTTTTCAGCTGAATTGTATGGTATCTCAGAACTCTGGTCTTATCATAATTAATATAGAATCTCACACAAAACAGCTGCTTAGGACATTCTGGAAGAGTGATCAAGGCAGAGAATGAGAAAAAGGAGGAAGAAAGAAAAGAAAGAAGGGAGGGAGGAAGGAAGTGAGGAGGGAGAATGGGAAATGGGAGGGAAGGGAGGAAAGAAGGAGGAGAAATAAAAGAGACTGAAAGAGAAAGAAACAAAGAAAGATGGAAAAGCCTCCTCTTTGCATCTTTCCTGCCAGAATTCTTGACTTGGCTCTAGAGAAATAACCACTCACCACCTCTGATGGAGATGCAGCTTCAGGAGTAAAGGGGCAAGCAACACAACATAATTACGGCCCCCAGCAAGCAGGCGAGCTAGGAGCCTGCCTAATTCTCCGGTTCCCTATCTTCTTGGAATACAGTTGCCTTTTTTTCCTTCTATTTTCTTTAACTTTCTGATTGACGGCCGACCACCCCCCGCCCCCAGTACTCATGTGTGCTCATCTCAGATACCAAGCTCTCCCCCAGTCCTTCTCTCTCAACACCGAGCACAGGGGTAATTTATCTTCCCCTGGCTACACCCCTCCAGGGAGCTCCAGTCTCCCACCGCCCTCGCCCCCTGCTATACCTTAACCTCTCACCACCAAACCGCTACCCGCCTCAGCTCGTGCTCCTGCCCCTTGGTTGTCAGAATGTGTGGAAATTAATTGATTTGGGAAAATAGAATTCAGGGGGCCTGCAGTAAATCAAAACATTCCATTCATTCTGCCCCAGCTTTCAAGGAGAACAGGGAGTCTTCAAAAAAATAAGGAGGAGAAACTAGCGTGGAGGGGAGTTGGGGGGTGGGGGGAGGAAAATCAGAGGAAGAGGGGGAGCTCTGAAAAATTGGATTTAGGGTTCACGTATTAGAAATGTGGCCTGTGTGCCTCTTGGGGCAATGTCGCTGCAGGAAATAAATACTGTCTTGAGCTTTCAGCAAAACTACTGCCATATGTTGTGGGACTGGAAAGTTGCAACCCCTTCTCTGCACCCCTAACTCCCTTCTTACCCCCACCCCTGTTGATTCGCTTAAGGCTCTGATTAAGTTTGGTGAAAGCCATATCTTTGCCATCACTTTCCTATGTGTTACAGACGGACTGGAGAGGAAAGGCTTGCTGCCAGCCAATGGAGGAGAAGGGGGACCCTCTCCTCACTGGGTGTCAAAGGTACAAGGGTTCAAATCCTTGCAAGGGTTCTTGCCTGCTTGTATGAGAACACTGGGTCACCCCAACAAGGTTTGGAGGCTGCCTTGAAAGAGTAAGCAGACAAGATCTTTCCTAGATGGAAGAGTGGAAGTTGCAGGGAGGCAGATCTCAACCGGAGGGAAAAACAGGAACGTTCATGGCAATCAGAAATATGTTAAAATAAAGCAGACTTTCCCAGGAGGTAGATGCTTTCTTGAACTTGTCATGTTTCAGCACACATGTCAAGAAGTTGTGGAGAGAAATTATAAATTGTATGAGGACTTGACCTAGATCTATGGTTTATAAACTTTTATGGCTATGGAAACCTTACTGGTTGTTGGTTAACGTTTAATCAAACTCTATTCGAACCCCCAGCATATACCTAAGAAAAAAACAGCAATTTGTGTTTTTTTTCCTGGAAATGATTTCCTATTTTCAGTGTCTTGATTAATATAAGAATCAAGAAATTTGGAGCTATCACATGGTGACACAGTATTGATAAAGTCCCGATTGACAAAGATATGTGGACATTTATAACAATGTTAAAAAAACCCACCAAACTTGCCTTGGAGATTCTGGATATTTTCTAATAGAGATAACTGGAGAAACTGTGACCAGAGTGCTGTACCAAAAGCAATATACATGTGTAGAGTCGCCCAAGCACTGGGGAATCTATGGAACATAGTTTTAAAACAACTGCTCTGTAGTTCTGTGAGCTCCCACTTACTCTGAAGTTGTGAAGTTTTACGAGTTCTGAGTATACCCAAGAAAGGAAGGTTTCTTATCTATGGGATAGAGTGAAAGAATCTTGTATTTCTTTAAGAGTCTAGATTATGTTCGTGGATTATGTTCATAGTATTTAGGAAGTTACTGACCCCAGACTGCTTGTGGGGACAGGTAATCTTTTGTAATTAAAACTAAGGTTTTAATTACCTGATCAAGGTAGGTGGTGTCAAGCAGTACTATAAGGGATAAAACATAATCTCACATATGTTCAAGATCCCCAGAAATAGACCCTGAGGTAAGAATTTGAGCGGAAGCTGTTTATTTGGGAGGTAATATGAGGAAACACCAGTAGACAAGCAGGGAAGTATGACAAGGAAGGGAAGGAAATGAATAAGCAAGTTACCACTGCATGTGGGCAACTGGGATTATTATCCCGCTAGGGGACTCTGGGAGCCAGTCTTGAACATGCACTAAAAATTATCTAATGGTACCTACCTCATTCATTAGGATGGCTACCATCAAAAACAAAACAAAACAGAAAATAATTGTTGAGAAAGTAGAGAAATCGGACACCCTGCTAACTGTTGATGGGAATGTGAAAGGTGGAAAATAGTATGGCAATTCCTTAAAAAGTTAAAAATAGAATTATCATATGATTCAGAAATCCTACTTTTGTATATATATACCCCAAAGAGTTGAAAACGGGGACCCAAATAGATATCTGCACACTCATGTTCGCAATCGCATTCTTCACAATAGCCAAAAAGTGGAAGCAACTCAAATGCCCATCTACAGATAAATGGATAAAGAAAACATGACATATATATAATGGAGTATTATTCAGCCTTGAAAAAGAAGGGAACCCTACCGTTTGGGATATGGATGAACCTGGAGGACATTATGCTAAGTGAAATAAGCCAGACACAGAAAGACACATCTGTAATGATCTCATTTATATGTGGAATTTGAAGAGTCAAACTCAAAGAAGCGAAGAGTAGAATGGTGGTTGCCAGGGGCTCCGGGAGGAAATGGAGGTCAAAGGGTACAAAATTTCAGTTATATAAGCAATAGGTTCTGGAGGTCTACACTATAGCGTAGAGCCTACAGTTAACAATGCAGTAGTGTACACTTAAAGTTTCTAAGAAGGCAGCTTTTATGTTAAGTGTTCTTACCATAATAACAATAATAATATAATAGTCATGATACTGTGGGAGTAAACTTTGGGAGGGGATGCTTATGTTTCTGGCTTTGGTGGCAGTAATGGTTTCATGGCTGTAAACTTATCCCCAAACTCACTGAGTTGTATACACTAAATATGTACCACTTCGTACATGTCAATCATACATCTATAAAGTGTTTTTTTTAAAAAACTAGCTATGTAGTCTTTGGACAATTTTTATACTTCTCTGAGACTCGGTGCTTTCATCTATAAAATTAGTATGATAGTACCTACAGTAATTATCATTTGGTCTACCATTGAGATAAAATTGTTCCCAATTTTAGGGACCTCATTGTGAGTCTTGGAGGGAAGTAGGGAAGCCAATGTGGGGATATGCATCCCTTTAGGTGTCCTGGTCTGCAGGGCATAACCTGGATCTGGCTGATTGGAAGCCCCTGCCTTGGAGTTTGGAGGCTGAGTGAGTGGTTCACGTATGAGGGAATGAGGGAGAGAGGATGCTCAGGTGAAGCAGAGACGTCCAGGAGTACGGTCTGCATCCACAGGTGGTAGAGGCCCACAGAGGACTCTGTGTCTGCTGCCCAGCAAAGGTCTGTTGCTTAAGACAGCAGAGGTGACTTCTGTTGTTGCTGACACAAGTCCCGCTTCCTAGGGTTCTTGTGGGGATTAAATGAAATTACACATGTAAGGCATTCTGTCCAGCCTCTGGCAGGGAACTGTACGGCTGCTTTCCCTCCCTGACCAAGCGGAAACTTCAACACAACTACAGACTCTTACTGCTGAGTTCAGGCTGCTGGGTTTTGCTCCATCTTGCATCCATCCATCACGCCTTCTCTCCCATGTATCCTTCAAATACTCTTCCAGGAAAAACAAAAAGGTGAATGCTCACAGAAGTTTTTTCCATGACTTAATTCTATCCAGAAGGAGGCACAGAACGATGAATGTTTAAAGTTTTGTTGTAGTTCACTGACGTCATCTATCACAGTGGGTTTTGGTCTTTTTCCCCCCAGTTTCTTACCAGTGGATACATCTTTTTTCTTCCAGTGAAATTCTACATAGAACTCCAATATATGAATTAAAATTTATTGCTACTTTGAACCTGCTTTGCAATGTATTTTTCTCCTTGCCAAGAATGACTTTCTGTTTTGTATAATAATAATTTGTGTTGTGTCTTATTCCACTTCCTTGGTTCTTCATCTGGATAAACTCTTCTATACCTTTATTCCCGTCTTTCCACATACTGTGACATTATGCACATAACAGACATTCCGTGAAGATTTATCAAAGGAGAGGGTCTACTATTGACAGGGAGCAGTGCTCTTACTGTTAGCTTAGTTACCGAAGTAGCACTTTTTTGTTGTTGTTAAAAACTTTCTCTGTGACAGCTGGGCAAAGGGAGAGGGGAACTGCTGAGATTATTGGAAGACAGTAGCTTATGGTCTCACTGGAGCAGGGTAAAAAGGAAAAAAAAATCAATTAGAGTTAAATGACAATGAGTAAGATATTCAAGTTTCTTTTTTTCTTGTATTTTAGGAGTTTCAAAAACAGTAAAGAGGGCTTCCCTGGTGGCGCAGTGGTTGAGAGTCTGCCTGCCGATGCAGGGGACACGGGTTCGTGCCCCGGTCCGGGAAGATCCCACATGCCGCGGAGCAGCTGGCCCGTGAGCCATGGCCGCTGAGCCTGTGCGTCCGGAGCCTGTGCTCCACAACGGGAGAGGCCACAGCAGTGAGAGGCCCGCGTATGGCAAAAAAACAAAAAAAACAAAAAAAACAAAAAAAAACAGTAAAGAGAGTTCCAACATGCCATTCATCCTTCTTCCCTCAATGGTAACATCTTACATAGTGACAGTATATTAAAATAACTAGGAAATTGACACTGGCATAACACTTCTAAACTACTGACCTTATTCACACTGCGTCAGTTTTTTACATGCACTTTTTTGGGTTGTATAGTTTCATGAAATTTTATAATATGCATAGATTTGTATAATCACTACCACAATCAAGACACAGAACTATTTCATCATCCCCCTCAAAAAACTCCCTCATTCCTTCCCCTTAGTTGTCACACTAACTTCCCCAACCCTGACTATGGCAACTACTGACCTGTTGTCTATTACTATAACTTTGTCACTCCAAAAATGTTATATAAATGGAATCATACAGTATGTAATAATTTAAGATTTGTTTTTTACATTCAGCCTAACGACTTTAAGATTCATCCAAGTTGTTGGCTGTATCAATCATTTGTACTTCTTATTGCTGTGTAGTATTCCATTGCATAAATGTATTAGTTTACTTATTCATTCTGTTGTTTGTCCATTGAATTTTTTCCAGAGCTTTGACATTGCAGATAAACATGCTATGAACATTCACACACAGGCTTTTGTGTAACACTGGGACATTTCTCTAGGGTACATACTCAGAAGGGCCATTACTGGGTCACATGGTTAAGTGTATGTTTAACTTTGTAAGAAACTGCTCGGCAGTTTTCCAGAGTGACTGTAACAATTTACACTTTCTCCAGCAATGTATGAGCTACCTTCACCAGCGTTTATTATTACCAGACTTTTTACTTTAGTCATTTTATTAAGTGTGCAGTGGCATCTCATTGTGATTTTATTTATTTTATTTTAAAAATATTTATTTGATTGTACCGGGTCTTAGTTGTGGCACGTGGGATCTGTTTCCGCGTGCAGGATCTTCGTTGCAGAGTGGTGGATCTTTAGTTGTGGCATGCAGGATCTTTAGTTGCGGCATGCGGGCTCTTAGTTGCAACATGCGGGATCTAGTTCCCTGACCAAGGATCGAATCCAGGCCCCCTGCATTGGGAGCGTAGAGTCATAACCACTGGACCACCAGGGAAGTCCCTCATTGTGATTTCAATGTGCATTTTTCTAATGGCAAAAGATGCTGAACATCTTTTTATGTGCTTATTTGACTTCTATATATTCCATTTGGTGGAAAAACTGCATAAGTCTTTTGTCATCTTCTAGTAGGATGGCTTGTTTTCTTATCTTTGCGTTTAAAGCATTTTTTTTATATATTCTGGGCACAAATTCCTTGTTAGATAAGTGACTTACAAATGTTTTCTCCTAGTCTATGACTGGTCTTTTCATCTCTTAATAGTGTCTAACATTTTTAACTTTTATCAAGTCTAATTTAAGTTCTTTTTTCTATTGTGGATCATGCTTTTGAAATCACACAAGAATTTTTCAGTTGACTTAGGTAACAGGAGTTTTCTCCTATGCATTCTTTTAAGAGATTTATAGTTGCATGCTTTACATTTAGATCCATTACATTACATTTATGATCCATTTGAGTTAATTTTTGTGTTAAGAACTGAGGCTTAGTTCAAGACTCCTTCCTTTCTTCCTACTGTTTTTTCTCCCTCCCTCCCTCTCTCCCCCGCTTCTTGTATCCAATTGTTCCAGAACCATTTGTTGAAAAGGGTATCTTTTCTCTATGAAATTGCTTTTGCACTTTTTTCCAAAATAAGTTGAGCATATTTGTGTTGATCTATTTCTAGTTTCTCTATTCTGTTCTATTGATCTATGTTGCTATCCCTCCATAGATCAATAGAATGTGATCTATCCCTCCATAGATCAATTGATCTATGTGGCTATCAGCACTACACTGCATAGGTTATTGTAACCATAACGTAAGTTTTAAAATCAAGTAGTGTAATTTCTCCAACTTTATCCTTCTTTTTCAAAATCATTTGAGCTATTCTAGTTACTTTGGCTTTGCATATAAGTTTTGGAATCAGCTTGTCTGTACCTACAAAAATCCTCAGAGGATTTGACAGAAAAGGCATTAAACCTATAGATCAATTTGGGATGTACTGACATCTTTACTTTGTGGAGTTTTCCAATCCATGAACATAGTATGTCTCTCCATTGAAGGTACTTTCTAAAAATTTATTTTACAAGTGTTTTGTAGATTCCAGCTATGTACTAATAGAGATTCTGTACATGTTTTGTTAGATTTATACCTAAAACTTCAGGTTTTTAGAACTATTAAAAATAATATTATGTTTTTAAGTTGGAGTTCTTATTACTCATTGTTAGAATATAGAAATATGATTGATTTTTTTCTGTTGACTTTGTATCTTGCAACCTTGCTAAACTCACCTAAGTTCAAGAAGTTCTTTTGTAGAGTCACTGGGATTTTCTACATAGACAATTATTTTGTTCTTTTCTTAATGTCCTCATTTATTAAATTTCTTAGGGAAGTGAGAATTGAATAGGGCCTGATGCCATCACTATACATAACCCCTTGAAGGAGCTGAGAAATAAGGTTCAGGGTCTTGGGGTTCATATGGCAGAAAAAGACAGCTACCAAGACTGGGAGAAACACCTAACTACTAGAATACTTTGTATTTAGAGTGTGTATGAGAAAAAGAAATAAGATCAGTAACACCTCAATTCGTTAAAAAAATTTTTAAAAAGCAATGAAAGAAAATTTCCAGCGTTTACAATTTATTATATTCAATGTGCTGGTTTCTAAGTTGGGTCATGAGGCAAGCAGCTACCACACTGCATTTAAATACTACAACCTAAAGCCACTGACATTTATTGTTCTCAGAAACAATACAGTATTTGGTACTGTACTGTTAACTCTTGACTGCAACCTTATATTTAAAAATGTGTCTTTCATTTTATATGTATATTTCATAGATCCTCAGGAAGCAATGAGGTAAATGTCAGTCCCAATTTTACCAATGAAGGCCCCCCGACTAGAGGGTTGACTGATGACCTTGCTCAAGATCACGCTACAATTAACAGGCCAAGTGGAGACTTGTATCTGAGAGCTATCGAGCTCTAAAGCCCATGTGTTTAACTATTAAACTATAGAAGGTCCCAAGTGACAAAATAAAGAAGCTAATAGAGTTTAGTGGGGTCACAGAGGAGACATGAGAGCAACCATGCACTACAAGGCCACAGTCTAGCCTTCGAGGAGGGACAATTACCTGACAGGAGAAGCTTACCGATTCCCTGCAATTACCTTGTAAATGTGACCATTAACAGTGGGACGATACAAAGGCACCTTAGTGTATTTAAAAAGCAAATATTGTCGATGTATTTTAATTTAATTTTAGGGGTCATAGATAGAACTGGATTTTTTTTTTTAACATCTTTACTGGAGTATAATTGCTTTACAATGGTGTGTTAGTTGCTGCTGTATAACAAAGTGAATCAGCTATTCGTATACATATGTCCCCATATCCCCTCCCTCTTGCGTCTCCCTCCCACCCTCCCTATCCCACCCCTCTAGGTGGTCACAAAGCACTGAGCTGATCTCCCTGTGCTATGCGGCTGCTTCCCACTAGCTATCTATTTTACATCTGGTAGTGTGTATATGTCCATGCCTCTCTCTCACTTTGTCCCAGCTTACCCTCCCCCCTCCCCGTGTCCTCAAGTCCATTCTCTACATCTGCGTCTTTATTCCTGTCCTGCCCCTAGGTTCTTCAGAACCTTTTTTTTTAGATTCCATATATATGTGTTAGCATACGGTATTTGTTTTTCTCTTTCTGACTTACTTCACTCTGTATGACAGACTCTAGGTCCATCCACCTCGCTACAAATAACTCAATTTCGTTTCTTTTTATGGCTGAGTAAGATTCCATTGTATATATGTGCCACGTCTTCTTTATCCATTCATCTGTCGATGGACACTTAGGTTGCTTCCATGCCCTGGCTATTGTAAATAGTGCTGCAGTGAACATTGTGGTACATGACTGTTTTTGAATTATGGTTTTCTCAGGGTATATGCCCAGTAGTGGGATTGCTGGGTCGTATGGTAGTTCTATTTTTAGTTTTTTGAGGAACCTCTATATTGTTCTCCATAGTAGCTGTATCAACTTACATTCCCACCAACAGTGCAGGAGGGTTCCCTTTTCTCCACACCCTCTCCAGAATTTATTGTTTGTAGATTTTTTGATGATAGACACAGAATTGGATTTTTAATTAGAGAGATAGTTTTCCCCAAACTACTTACAAAAATTTCCACTGAAAAATAATGATGATAGACATAAGGATCCAGGAGAAGCAGGAAAATGAAAATTTCATGTGTTTCTTTGAGAAGTAGACATGGTGCTAAACTAAGACACACTGCAACCACCCTCAATTTTTTTAACCATATTTTTGACCATATTTTAAGGAGAACCAAAAAAGAAAACAATTGAGTGAATAATGTATGCAGCCAACAATCCTATCAAGTAGGTGCTGATCTCACCTGGAAGATAAAGCTCAGAGAGGTGAATGGACTTCTTTCCAGTTGCTCAGTCAGTAAACCACAGACGTGGAACCCAATTCCAGGCTCCCGTGATTCTAAAGATTTGCTCTGTCCAATGCTTCATATTGACTCTCAAAGAATAAACAACATTTCTCCTGATTTTGATTCTGAGGTGTGACTTACTAATATTTCAAAGGAATTGTATAATGGATACACTGTGTGGCATTATCACCACTGGCAGAGCCGATGAATCATTAACATCTCTAACTGCGTGGTGTAACTGTTCCTGCCATGGTTATCTTGTCCGCTTTCCAACCAGAGTTTTGGATTAAATATTTATTCGCCATTAAAATATTAATGCAGCCCTGCTGTTTCTGTAACAAATATTAATTTCTTATGGCATTTCCAGGCAATGCCTAAGTTATATATTTCATATCCCACAAGAAACTGCTCATCTTCCGGACCCTTTTGTTCAGTTCTCTTCACTCCTCTTGGTTGCAGGAGTCTGGAAGGGAGCAGGAGGGAAGAGGCAACTGATCTGTCAACCAAGACCCTGCCCAGTCACTGCTTTCCCTCTTTCATGCCACTGTGTTGTCTCTGGTCCAAGGAATGCTCCAATTAGCAATTCAGGAAGCCAGTAGGATAAAGAAAAGTAAGATCACTCGGATAAGAACCCACTGTCTAAGGTAAACCAGAAATCACTGAGTGTCATGATTTCAGGAAAGATAATTTCGTCCTCCTTCAGTATCCTAACCTCACTCACTTTTCCTCTCTCTGGACATGGATACTCTGTTTGTTTTGTTTCAGTTTTTCAGCTTTTTTTTTTTTTTTAATTAGAAGGAGACCACATTCACATTTTGGGGAAAGGAGAAAATTCATACCAAGAAAGGGCTCTCTTTATAGTCTCAAAAAGTTTTCTTTGCAACTATAGTGCTCAGAATTACCTGGTGGTGCTTGTCAAAATATAGATCCCGTGGCTGACACAGACCCACTAAATCGGAATCTGAACTGGGGTGTGTGTTTAAAGCCTAGATTACAATACATTTCAAAGTCTGAGAAGCCTCAGGTTAAACATTGGGTTAACTAGGCTTTGATTTCAGACAGATTCGGTTTGAATTTTGGTTCCTCTCCTTATTTACTCTGGGAATCTGGGCCAGTTGGCTTTGTAGTTTCCTTATAGATAAAAAATGGGAATAATAATTCTTATTTCAATCAAGATACTAATCTTAACCATCACCTCCCAAAGCTTCCGCCTGCTCCTTTGTGATTTGTCGTTGTTGCTATTGTTTTAAAGATGTTTAAAATGACAATAATAAAACTTGAAAATATGATTTGATCATTGGGGGATGTGCATGGCACATAAGCATTCAATAAATGGTATATCTTTATCTTTATATGATTGATAGTATCAAGAATAGCTTGGCCAACCCCAACCTGTACACAGGAAGATTACACCAGCAAGCCCTATGTAGCTCCTCCATCACTGCAGGGGTAACCCCAGGATCAGAGGAACTTAAAAGAAGGTACAAGAGAGTTTCAGAAGTATAGTTCAAGGTAGCCTAATAGGAGGCCTCCAACATGTTCTCTGTAAGGCTTTTGATTTTCAGAATTAATTCATGCTGGGGGAACCGAGGAAGAGTTTCTTTTTGGCAGGCTGTGAAGGGGGCTGATTTACTGGACAATTGCTCATGGCTATTTCAGGTGTCTGTAAGTTGCGCCTTGCCCAGGACCACACGCCCCGCCCTCCACCCCCGGTTCACTGACTGTTGACGCTCTTTCCCTGCACCATTGGGATTCACCTAGGGGTTCTGAGGAAAATGTCTTAGAATTATAGAATTCTAGGGCTTTAGGATCAAATATACTTAGGCAGAAATCTTGACTCTATAACCTACCAGCTGATGAGAACTGAACAAGTCTTCAGCTTCTCAAATCCTCAGTTTCTGCACATTTAAAGTAGGGATCATATTCTCTTTTATGTTATGTTTAAAAGGGGAGACGTGTAAAACATTAGTTATACCCTCTTCTTACTCTTATTTTTAATTATTTTCTTTTGGCGTATACCTTACATTTTTTTTTCTTTCCTGCGAAATTTGCCAAAATAATTCCTATAATTATCCTTTACTCTTATGTCTTCCCCCAGACCAGCTCCCCTACCCCCCCCCGCCCCTTAACTTATCGACTTCTCTAAGAATAGAGAGATCTCTTGAGGCAAAATATTCCTTTGGGGTCAGAAACATACTGAAAAAAAACTTCATAATCATTTATGTATCTGCTTTCTTCAGAAGTTGCCACGGTCAACAGCCTCCCTCTCCCCTGCTCCCTCAAAGTAATAGCTTTTTAGGAGGCTGAACTGTTAATTCCTAGTGTGCTGCAGCTGCAAAACCAAAATTGTCCCAAACTAGGGTGGGTCGACAGAAATGGAATGTTTAGGGTGAGGGAACGTCTGGTTCTGTCCTCATCTGTGCCGATCAGCCCACATCTGCAAAGGAGTGTACAGTTCTAGGTGTCACACTTTAATGACAAGACAGACCATGAGTAACACGCTAAAGACAGAATCATTTAGAGAATGAGGCAATGAGAAAAACAAAACACCCAGATAAGAGCAGGTGAAAAACTTGGACCTTGAAGTGTAGGGATAAGATGATGAGGGATGGACCAAGATGTGACCACTGGCTTCAGAAATCTGAAGGGGTAAGCAGCATTCAATACACTATGTGAAACTACAGAGGGGTAATATCAGAGTCAGTGATTACCTGTCACAGGGATATGTCGGTTGAATACACACGACATAATTCTCTAACAACGGGAGTGTCTTAAGATGAAAATGGCTGGCCGGCAAAGGTTGGAGGCCATGTCGATCTTTCAGTGCAGGTGATGTTAAACACCGTTCAAAAACTCCTGAGATTCCATGGATAAGTCATAAAGACACTGTACAATGAACACAGCATTTTTCAAAGTGTGTTCCTCAGATCAGACAGGTTTTAATTTAAGCGTTCTATAATTCTATAATTAAATAAGTTTGAGAAATGTTTGCTTGGCTTGGTAAAACCTTCTTCCAGAGGATTTATTTAGTTAATGAATATTGTGAATTCTCAAAAATGTACAGACTATATAAAATGTTTCCCAAAATTGTTTGGTCATTGAACCCTTTCGTTTATTATGCAGTTTTCCCTAGTGGAACACATAACACTAGTGTATGGCAAACCCTTGTGTACAGTTGAAGTGGAAGATTGGGCTTTGGAGTATGAAAGAAAAGAGCTCAAATCCTGGCTCTGCCTTTTACTAGCCATGTGTCTTTACGCGAGTTACTTTTACTTCTCTGAGCCTCCTTTATCTCATGCGTAACAAACACCCCCAAGGTTGAAAAGGTACAGAGTAAAACCTGGTACTGTAAGAATATGATAATTGTTAACCATCATCAGCATTATTACCATCAGTATTCTTGACAGGATCTAACAGGGGTTTCGCTTCTATAATAGTCTTCAGTTCTTTGAGATTTAATACAGTAAACTTTTTATGACATTAGCTTTTTGGAGGTAAGTTTGGCAGCACTGATTTAATTTTAAAATATGCATGTGCCCCGACTCCTCCAGTATTCCTTAAGGAAGCTACCTCCAAAAGCATTTGCACATATATATTTGCACAAATATATCAGTACACTAGAGCACTGTGTACAATATCTAAGACTAAAAATAACCTCAGTATCTATCACTAGAGGACTTGTTACCAAAACGAAACAGAACAAAGCAAAACAGAACTTTCCACTGAGGAATTTGATGTGGTCATTAAAAAGAATGATATAGATCTGTTGGTGCTGACATGGAAAGATTCTTCATGGCTGTTCTCCAGTGCCTGTAGCATAGTGCCTGACTCATGGCAGGCAATCACTAAATATTTCTGAAATACAATGAATCAATATCACTATTTCTGAGTGAAAAGGCAAGTTGCAAAACAATAGTACATATATATATTTGTGTGTGTGTGTGTATTATATGCACACACACATGTGTAAACGTGCATATGCATATATATACACGTATAATATAGCATATCGGCAGCTGAGAACCCTTGATTCTTTTTTTTTTAACAGTTTTAATTTATTTTAATTAGTTTTCATTGGAGGACAGTTGCTCCTCAATGCCGTGTCAGTTTCCACTGTACAGCAAAGCAAATCAGCCACACACATACATACATCCCCCCTTTCCTGGATTTCCCTCCCATTCAGGTCACCACAGAGCACCGAGTAGAGTTCCCTGTGCTATACAGTAGGCCCCCACCAACTACCTATTCTATACATAGTATCAACAGTGAATATATGTCAATCCCAATCTCCCAACCCATCCCACCCCGCCTCCTTGCTAGAACCCTTGATTCCTGAAGCACAGTTAATGTTGGTCCTAATCTAAATTCCATGTCTTAATATTTTAAAATCTTCCCCACGGCTTCTGCAAGTTTCAGGACTTTTCTCCCCATGTTTTGTTCCATATGCATGTTTCCACATATACTCATGCTGCTTCCATTTGAACCTGGGATACAAAATTCAATCTTTTTACCTATATCTCCAAGAATCAACTCATATCCAAGTCTCTTCTTGTTTAGGGTTGATGTTGCTAAAGATTTGAAGAGTTATTATTGAGCCTAGAGGGTGGCATTGAAACAAGTATGGCTTTCTGCCATCTTTCTGGCTTCAATGTCACTTCCTTCCCTTCCTCCAGCCCTCTCCCAGCCCATCCTCCACCTTCAGGGTAGCAGCCTAACTGCTGAGTTTATATGTTTCCTCCCAAACTCTTCTAGCCATACTAGGGGCTCCTACTTTCTTTCTTAACATATTCCCAAACAAATGCCCTTTATACAATGAATCCTACCAAATACAGCAGCTTTTTTCCCTCATCTAATTACAATTATAAATTTATAGACAAAAGTATGGAAGGTTACACATTATACCATTAATAGTCAAAATCTTTGGGGTTATGGGCTTGTAGAGGTTGGGGTATATGGTTGGCTAAGGAATTTTACACTTTCATGGGTAAATTTCTATGTTGCTTGAATTTTCTTGTATAGTATGTTTTATGTTGATAACCAAATACAAAAAGGAGACACACAGTTCCAGTTCACTGTTTCTACCATCTGAATAGAAGGATATGAGACAAGTAAGAAACTGAGCCTGTTTGGTGATAAAATGCTGCAAAATGAAAGGAGAGACCAACCAAAAGAGACTTGACTCTGTTCCATCTGATAGAACGTAAGCACCCCAGTGTGTTAGAGAAGGGGAGCTTAGATCTTCTTGGGTGATCTACCAGCAGAGACATATGGGCAGCTGAAAACCAGCATTTCCATATTAGGCAGCCACTGTACCCTGAAAGTAAAAGCCCTTCCATTTAGGCATGAGAAGAGCATGTTGTTCAAGTAAAATCCTAGCTAATACCGTGGTTGTACACCTGCAAGTGAGAGCTCTGCTGAGAAGCTTGTCAGCAACTCCCCATCACGTTAAATAGCTGTGGAAGCGCCGGGTACCTGGCTGTTGAGATAATAACATTGACGGTGTCTCAACATTTTAAGGCTGTGACTAATCTTTGTTTCCTTCTTTTTTCTTATGCTTGAAATTAAATACTTCTCTCTTTGGGGGAGCTGCTTTCCAAAGAAAATATTATTAATCGATAGCCCCGAGGATGGAAAATATCCATTTTTCTTGGAGGCCCAAGAAGTCCACAGGGATGCTATTTTGCTTCACATCTTTCTCTGTCCTCAGAGGCTCATGGGGCAGCAGAAAAGGTATAATGATCAGAATAAAGACAATGCTCCACTGTATATATGTACCACATCTTCTTTATCTATTCATCTGTCGTTGGACATTTAGGTGGCTTCCATGTCCTGGATATTGTAAACTGACATATACACACTATTATATGTAAAACAGACAACTAATGAAAACCTACTGTATAGCACAGGGGACTCTACTCAATACCCTATGATGACCTATATGGAAAAGAATCTAAAAAAGAGTGGATATACGTATATGTATAAGTGATTCACTTTGCTGTACAGCAGAAACTAGCACAACATTGTAAATCAACTATACTCCAATAAAAATTAATTAAAAAAAGAATGAAGACTGCAAATCATGATAACAATGGCAGCTAAAATCTGAGTACTTGGTGCTAAGTTCCGCAATAAAGAATTTTACGTGTAAGAACGGACTCTATCCTTTCAACAGTCTAGGAGCTAAGTGGCATCGTTCTATGTTTATCTTCCAGATGAAGAAATAGCCTCAGTTAGACTAATCTGCTCAAGGTTAGTGACACAACTAGCCTGTCTCACCCAAAGGAGCCCTGACAAGAGCTGTTCACTTTACTAAGTGACTGAAATCCATTCAAAGGATGTTCAGGGACAAGAGATCAACCTCCTTGTTTTACAGATGGGAATCTGACCTCCAGAATAGTAATGGACATCATGACATCACAGATGTGAGCTAGCTGTGATTGATGAGGCCAGGAAACTGTATCTAGGACATCTCTGCTGCTCTAGTGTATAACAGTGGGTCCAAAAGGAGGGAAGTCCCTAAGATTCTTACTGCCTCACCAAGTCCCACCAACATCTGTGCAAATCAGGTCCCAGCATTCACACTGAGCTTTTCAGAAGAAACCTTTCTCCACCTTCTAGGAAAAACCCTCCTTTGCCCCCCAGTAAGACTGCCCAAATGGATCAGGCAGACAGGAAGAGTGCTGGCTTGGTGGCATCTGGTTTGAGAATGGGAACAGATTGCTGGCATGTTCTGAAAGCCCATTAAATTTCACTGAATTATTAAGTCCCTTCCTTGCTCCTTCATCAGAGTGATCTGTCTTCTAGGGTTCCATTCAGTTCTTTCCAACTCTCCAATCCTCAGGAAAAAAGCCATGCTTTAAAGTGTTCCTGCATAGCTGAGTGTAGAAGCAAATGCCTTGATTAGACCAGCTTTGATCCCATTTTATCTTACTGCAGCACAGCCATTGGGGTAGAGAGGTGGCTGGACTGGGACGGAAAAACACTGGTGTCAGTGCATTCAACGTCCAGTTATGTTTTTTAAACCACTTTACTGAAGTATGACTGACAGCTCTCCGATGTTTAACTCAGTAAATTGGGCATGCTGCTTCAGCCCTCTGAGTCCAACTTCTTCACCTCTAGTTTTACAAATGAGCTACACACAGTGACAGTGTGTAACTGTCACACAGTGTCGAGAGGGCTAAGTAAGAAAGAAGTAAACACAAACCTGCTTGCAAATAAAAAGGCACAAAACAAACATAAGAAAGATGTTGATTTACCTATTATTACAGTGTTGTGGAACATGAAACACCTGAGGCAGAGTCTTACGATTTGTCTAGATTCTGTCTTTAACTTTTGTGGGTTTTGATACATCTCAAAAAGTAAGAAAGCTACCATACATGTAAAATTGACTTCAAAGAATTTTAGATCATGAGGGTTTGAACTAACTGACCTCCTTAGCACCATGGTCCAGGCTGCTGTGTTTGCTATTCAGAAACTGAGTCCAGAGATCAAGGACTCACTGTTTTGTCTCCCTAGGTTTTTTGGATATTATCCTAAGTTACCATTCCTTCTAGCTCATATCCACTTTTGCATAAGAGGAAGAAAGACACTTAAGGGACCCAAATACATTACCTGTGTTCCAAATTACCCCTCTGAGCTAGAAAGGTCATCCTGGAATCAGGCATGTAGAATAGAAAAGGCTTATACTTTTGGAAGACAAACACGTAATGAATAACAGAGACATACATGTGATAAAGACTGAACAGGAGAGAGCTGAGCAATCGACTAACGTGACTCATTCTTACCTCATTCGTATTTATTAACAACAACAACGATAATGGCCTGCAGAATGGCTCCTATGTGTTAGAGCTTTACTTGCATCATCTCATTTAATCTTTCTAATAAGCCTGTGCTGTGAAGGTTAATACCCACTTGTAAGGGATGAAGAAACTGAGGATCAAACATATTATGCAATCTGCTCAAGATTGCAAAATGAGCAAGGGATAGAAACGTGATTAGAAATCAGTGTTGCCGAAATCCAAACACTCGTATACAACACCACAGTGTTTCTCCTAAGGTGGACAGACTTCTCATGCCTTCCATTTTTGAATTATGCTTGGCAGGTAGTCAACATCCATTAGGTATTCCTTGATTATATTCGGTTAGCATTGCTGCACAACAGAATGGAAAGCTGGAGAAATGTGAGAAACTGCAGGATAGATGAGGTTGAATGATAAGAGGATTGAACTATTGCTGGTCTATCAGTCATAAATCCTTAGTTTTCTTTTCATCTTGAACATCATTGTATTCATGTGACCTTGAGCAATCCACTAAAACCTCTCCATGCCTCGGTTTTGATGCCTGTAAATAGGGACTATTGTACCTGCCTCACATATCCATCAGGGTGGTTCCAGAAATCAAATGAGCTGTCAGGACAAGTACTTGGCAATAAAAAGACATTGCTATTTTTATTGCTATTTATGACTAAGCATAAGGGTTTATAGTATCTCTCTCTGAAAAATAACTATGATAAACTTACATAAGCAAAAGGCTGGGAGGAGTGGGGCAAAGACATGAGTGGAGGGGAGTAGGAGGTGTGTGGGTGAGCAAAATGAGTAATATGGGCACTTCAGGGCATGGGAAATATTACAAGAGTTCATGAATTCAACCCAGGATAATGCGTCTGTGGGGTGAACTGGAGGGGAGACAGGTGAGCCACGGAAGTGGGTGCTGGGAGGAATCAGAGATGGGAATGAATGACTCATCGTTCCCACTTCTGGCCCCATCTCCTGGAAACACAAAGTAGGTGCTAACCCCACATAATAGCTTGGGGCAGGAACAAAAGGTTCATTTAAGAGATTTTTATTGGGCACCTACTAAGTGCATGGGAATGGGAAGACAGGGAAGAGTAACAATTATAAATGGGATAGTTGCAAGGACAAGGTGATACATTGAAAAGTGATTAAAAGAGAACCTGGAATGAGTCTGACATTTGATAGATGGTAGTGATGATAGCGCTGGTGTTCATTTGATGCTCAGGAAATGTGGAACGTAGAGATGTATCATATGTCATGCCTGCCTTCAAGAAGCTCACAGTCAGTTGGACCAGAACTAGAGCAGGACAGGAAAGACTTGAGAGGGGAAGAAAGAAGATGGGACTGCTTGCAAAAACAGCTATGTCTCACTCATTCCTGTATCAACACGTTTTGTAATGCTACTTGACAGCTTCCCCCATCAAGAGGTGGAGTCTACCTTGCCAACCCTTGAATTTGGGCTAGTCTTGGGCCTTGCTTTGCCAAAAGAATGTGGCAGAAATGACCTTGTGCCAGTTTTGGAGTTAGGTTCAAGAGGCCTTGCACACTTCTACTTTCTGTCTTGAATCCTTGCCAGCTGCTATGAAGACAAGTGCAGGCTAGCCTGCTTGATGATGAAAGACACATGATCACGTCTCCCCTGTTGTCCAAGTCAACAGTTGGCCAACTGCTAAACGATGAGTGAGGCTGTCCTAGACCAGCCAGACCCAGTGGACCCGCCTGCAGACTATAAACACAAGTGTGAGCCCTCCTG
The DNA here is from genome assembly GCF_059928025.1 of Delphinapterus leucas. Lineage (NCBI taxonomy): Eukaryota > Metazoa > Chordata > Mammalia > Artiodactyla > Monodontidae > Delphinapterus > Delphinapterus leucas. The sequence goes on along the minus strand of NC_143134.1, from coordinate 107,054,631 downwards.
AGGTTCTCCAGGCCTGGCCATATCAGAAATTTCCAGTGGATCTAAAGATTTGGGGAAGACAGTAAGTTGTTTTTATTTTGAGCCACTAAGTTCTTGTATTGTTTGGTACACAGCGACAGTCAGCTGATACAGGGCCTGATAACTGTGCACTACCGTCTTCTCCTAAGAAGGTCACAACTGGCCTGTGATGTTTTGTGTCGTTGACCCTGTTTTACAGATGAGGAAAGGAAGATGCACGAGGGGAGAAGTAACTCACCCAAGGTCACAGGGAGAGAAGTGGTAGAGCCAGGATTTTACTCAGTATATCTGACTCCAAATTCTGTGTGCTGCACTATGTCATGTTACCTTAAGTAAGGTGAAAAAATTGGTTTATGCGTTGATCAGGGTGGTTGGCGTGGGATAAAGACAGCAGGACAGGTCATCCACTAGTCAGGGGTGGGGCTCCTGGAAGGCGTGCACTAAAGTCTGAGCAAGAGAACACCAGGAGTGAAACCCACAAAGGTCAAATGGGATGAGTCTTGTCTTACCTCCTTAAACCACGAGAAAAAGGAAAACCTGATTAACTAGAAACAGTTCATGAAAGAGGAGGGATTTCAGGAAGAAAGAGTGACACAGGTGAGGACTCAGGACATGGTGAATCAACACCTCCATCCGAAAAGATGTGACCTTAGATGGGAAGAAGAAATGGTGAAATGTTAGAATATCATAGCCAAACTTAGACCACACAGAATTTCCAGTAATCCCTGTTGCCCTTTCCAAGGAGAAAGAAATTTGAAAGAAAAGCTTGTAAAGAGTGTTTTAATATCAGAGCCCAAGAAAATCTGTTTCTTGAATTATGCTCGGAAATCCTTCACTCTACCTCTCTCATTACCCCTTTGTTCAAGATTCTTACTCTTGGTCTATACGTAGAGAAATGCCTCAAGGTTTTTTCCTTAGGATTGATGTTACTGGTGCTCACCAAATAATTCTAACCGTATGATAGGAATAAGTCTTCTGAGCACATAGTAGGATCACATTCCCTATCTTCTTTTTTTTTTTTTTTTTGCTGTACGCAGGCCTCTCACTGCCATGACCTCTCCCGTTGCGGAGCACAGGTTCCGGACGCGCAGGCTCAGCGGCCACGGCTCACGGGCCCAGCTGCTCCGCGGCGTGTGGGATCCTCCCGGACCGGGGCACGAACCCGCGTCCCTTGCATCGGCAGGCGGACTCTCAACCACTGCGCCACCAGGGAAGCCCCCCCAATCTTCTTGTGGTCAAGTGGAACACAGACTAGTCCTGGAAAATGAGTTGTAAAGATAAGTAATATATGCCTCTTCCATGCCAGGGAATTTAATGGATGAACTTGAGACCAACCAGAGGTCTTTTTTCCTCTGCTGCAAAGACCAATAACATTAAAGATGGTGGCTGCTCTACCAATCTGGATCCCTGAGTGACAGCAATTAGTAAAGTTCCTCTGCCAACTGATGATGAACAAGCAATAAATAAACCTTTGTTATTTTAAAACCCTGAGAATTGGACGTTGCTTGTTACTGGAGCAAAACCTAGTTTGTCTTCATCAATAAGAGTACCTTCTCTTTGCTGGTCTAGGTCAGAATTTCTTAAAGTATGTTCTATGGAACACTAATTCTGAAAGGTTCTCTGCTGAAAGGATTCTATGATGAATAAACTCTGGGATACACTACCTACCCTATTTTCATCTTAGGAAATCCCCAGTAAAGATTGTGGAGCGTATTGGAATATACTATTCTAGACCCTACCCTATCCACGGCAAACCCATCTATTCTTAAGATCTCAAACACCACAACCATGTAGCTTATTTCTAAATATGTTACTCCTATATCCTAGATATCCCCACATAGAATCTTCTTCTGGCATTTCAAATTCGATATGGCAGTACCCAAATTCATGATCTTCCTATAACTCAATTTGCTCCTCCTGTTTGTTTACCATTACTAAGACATTAAATTACCTTCCATTTTCTTTATGTATACACATTTAAAAGCTCTCTAAAGTCATGGAATCTATCTAGTCTATCACTACCTATGCTTATGCCAAGTACAAACAGTGGCACATAATAGATGCCAATAATGTTTGTTGAATGACTGTCACCTGGGAAGCACCTTAGAATCTTGAAGGTGTTTATTATGTCCTTTGAAACATTACACTCATAAAAATATACAGGCTTTGCAGTTGAAGAAAGTTAGGTATGAACTTCAGCTCCCCCATTCATATTTTGCAAAACTGGTATGTTTTCAAACTTATCTGTAAACTCGAGCTTACAACATCTACCACATAACGTTATAGTAAATATTAAATGAAGTTCATTGTATTGCCTCACGGAGCATGAAAAACGTACTCAAAAATTTGATCTTTCTTGCCTCTCCTCCTGAACAAGTAACTGTCATTGCCAACATTTAAGTCCTGCTGATAAAATCTGAGTTGTTATTTTGGGAAAATTACAAAAGTTTTATGAAGATTGCCTTCAACCTATCTTAGAAAATCTCTCTGTGATCAACACTTGATTGTGATTCTATCCTCTTAATGCCTTCTTGCTCTATTCACATCTTTCTTGCGCTCTCCTTGGTATATCTGCCTTGTTTCTGGCCACCATCATTCGTCCCCCACCTCCATGTTTTTGACTATCCCTTAACTATTCTCTGGACTTTAGCCTTTTCACTAACTCATTCTCCACATTTCTCCCTGAATGATCTTCTAAAATGAAAGGCATTACTCCCCTCCTCAGAATCTTTGAATGCCACTCCATTGCTCTTAGAATAAAGACCGAGCTCCCTACTTGGCTTGACTTATCTGAAAGATCCTTCAGATTATGCCCATTTTTACCATTTTAGCCTTATCTCCTACGAGTGTTCACTTCAGATCCAACGCTTCAACTGCACTGAACTAGTTTTGGTTATGCAAACATGCCTTGCTCACTTTCCTGACCATGCCTTTGGCAATGCTGAGCCTCTGTCTGGGACACTGTATCTCAGCCCTTCACCTACCGAGCTCCAATTTATCCTTCAAGGTTTAGTTCATGTATTACCCTGTCCAGGAAACCTTCCCTGGCCTTACTTTATGGCCAGTCATTTACCCTTCCCAATGACCCTAAAGATAGGTATCATTTGTGTCAAATTTTACAGATAAAAGAGCGAAGACTGAAAGAGATTTAGTGACTTTCCAAAGGTCCCACAGTAAAGAAATGGTGGAGCCAGAACAAGAATGTGAGCAAAATGAGTTCAGAGCTGCATTCTAGACTACTTACTTCGTTATAGTGTCTCCCCAAGGAATGAACTTGTGCTAAGTTTCTCCTTCGTGTTCAGCATTGTGCTAGATCCTTTATAGCATTTTCACATTTAACTCTCTTAACCCAAACCATGCAGGAGTTAAAGATGCTTATTCCTTGGAAAACTAATTTTCAGAGAGAAGAATTATCTTGTTAAGGTTCCCAGGTGGTAGAGACTTCTCTAGGTTCTTTCACTGGACTGCTTCCCCTGGAATCCTCTCCCTCCTACTGATATGGTGGGAAGTTTGCCTAATCCTTCTCTTAATGGCCAGCCCCAGATGATTTTCCAAACTCACTAAGTTAAGCTTCTTTGGAAGGCCATCTATTATTCACTCACTCAACAAGCACTTACTGAGATTCTACAACATACCAGGCCCTGTTTAGATGATGATGAACAAAACAAAGTCCCTGCCCTCATGCAGCTTACATTCAACGGAGGAGAGACAAAAAGTAAATGTACCAAGAAGTAATATAAGTAACATATGATAAGGTAAGGGCTAGAGAGAAAAATAAAGCAGGATGAAGGGATGGAGAATAATGATAGATGAGCTTTTGAATAGAATGGTTCAAGATATAATCTGGGAAGACCTGACATCTGAGTGAATATATGAATCAGTCCTTTAGACACAGGATTGTCTTTTCTTTCCTCTCCCCAGTGTCTTAAAAGCACCACACACGCACACGCACACACACACACACACTCAGGCATGCATGCACTCCCACCCCTCACATACTTACACAAACACACGCATACACATAAACACACACTCACACACATTTATGCATATGTGCATATCTTACCTTCCTCCATGTCCCCAGTGATTAACCTTGGTTACTTCTGTGTTCACAGCACGAGGCTACCGATTTTCCATTCACTATTCCTTTCACAAAGTGCTTTTATAAGATCAGTATTCATAAGCATCATGCAAAAAGCTCATTAAAACACATATTTCTGGGACACAACCCAGGCTACTCTAAAGAGGTTGGCCTGTGGTGGGCCCTGGAAATTTTACTGTTAATCTAAGCCCCGATGACTCTGATGCAGTGTCAGGGGCTCAGTTTCTCATCATTCAGAACTGTTCTACCTCTGAGGCTTTAGAAAGAAATTCTCCTCTTCCAGAGTTGCGGGGGGCGGGGGGGTTTGGATCAACAATTGACTTTGGAGTCAACAAGACTTGAATTTCAAATCCTTTTATTCAGTTTTCATAAATCTTGCTTATCTAATCTATAGAATGGGGAAATGATACCTACCTCATTGGGTTGCTGAAAAGATTAGATGAGGTAATATATGTGAAAGATGCGATACTAAGCTTTGGGGGGGGCACTACTAAGCGCTATATTAGTTCCTCTTCAGTTCTCTCATGGCATTATCTAACTGGTTCCACCCCTACTCCTTCACAGACCCTATAGAAGTTCAGGGGTTCCCCAGTATTCTCCTTACATTTTGAAAAATCTGACAAGACTGGGAGTCAAGAAAGAATGACTTGGAATAAAATACTTATATACAGAAAAAAAAAAAAAAAATGAAGGAATGACTTGCCCCAGTTACGCAAACATTTAGTTTCTGAACCAGAATAAGAGCTGAGGTTGCTGAACTCCCAGATATTCTTTTCACTACTTAGTCATCTCTGTTCTGGTTTGGAGTTATGCTTTCCTGATTTCCCAGGGAGGGGGAGGCTGTTCTATTTAGAGGCACCACAGTAGTGTGAATATAGGTTAGGTCTCTTCAATCAGATCGCCTGGGTCAAATCTTTGCTTCTATCATCTGGTTATCTAGTTGTTGGGTGGCCTTGGGCTAATCTATATAAATATATATTGTGTTATATGTATTTCTGTGCTTAATACATTTTATTATATGTATGTATTTATTTATGTATTTTTGGAGATGTTAAGTTAAACAGTATAGCCTAGAAATGGTCATAATAAACATCTAGTTTCAATCCCCTGTTTGCTAGTTCTATGACTTTGGACAAGCAGTCTAAACTTCTTGAGCCTCAGTTTTTTTCATATCTAAAATGGAACCATGATATCTAATTCTTAAGTTGTGTATGTGTATGTTTTAAGACAGATAATGCGGGACTTCCCCGGTGGTCCAGTGCTCCCAATGCAGGGGGCCCAGGTTCGATCGCTGGTCAGGGAACTAGATCCCACATGCCTCAACTAAGAGTTCTCATGCCGCAACGAAAGATCCCTCCTGGTGCAGCCAAATCAATGTGAATAAATAAATATATATATATTTTAAAAAGATAGATAATGCATGTTTAACATATAGCACAAAATCTGACATTTAGTGGATACTGAATAAGAGTTGACATCCCCATGCCATGTATCTCTCTCAGAGTTTGAAAGACAGTAGACAACAGACCTGATAAGAAGTTGACTATTTATTTCATGAATTCAAGGAGCACCAAACGCAATACTTTGCTAGGTAGTATCTGATAGCACTCCCCTCTGGCCCCCAGATAGAAATGCAAACATCTACTTCAGAAGAGAAAATTAAGTTTTATTCTAGTGTCTGTACCATTTTTATTGGCAAGGGTCTCTCATACGGTGCCTGTTTTCCATTTGATGATAACTATTTTAGGTTCCTGTTGGCTGCCCTGTGAATCTATACCTGGGCACTGGATCGTCACTTGCTTCCTGAGCTGAAGTATTTAAGTCTGCTCTCCAGCTTCAAATATTTAAATATCTTCACAGTTAATATCTAAATATTTTAAATACCTTCACAACTTATGTCCTGTCTGAACCCATTTCACAGTCAAAAGATTAATATTTTAAAACTTGTGTTTAATAAGCAGAGGTGCCATTTGAGGCTTTCCTGCATGAGGGCTCTATTTCAGGCATTTTTTATTTAATTTATTTTTACATGTAATCTTATATAATCCTGATAAAAAATCCTTTCAGAAGATCTAGTTATCACCACCTTAATATGAGGAAAGTAAGGTTCAGAGAGAGTGAAGGGGTGAAAACTTAGCCAAAATCACAGATCCAATGAATGCTTTGAGTCCAGGCATATGTGACTCCAAATTTCACAAGAGGAAATATTTTCTTGCTTTACCTTTTTCTGTTTATGTTCTATAGATTGAGGAAATCTCCCTATTACTGAATTCAATACTTGGCTAAGATGAATTTTCAATTTTCTAGTTAGAGTCTCAGGGAATTACTGAATGGGATATTTTATTCTTTTAATTGAAAAATATAACACAAATACAGAAAACCACACAGAACAAATGTACGGCTTAATTCATCATTATACAGCCAACACCTTTGTGACTAGAACGCAGTTCAAGAAAATGAACTTTACCCACTACTTCAGAAGCCCTACATTGTGTTTTGTCGCAAATCAACCCTCTCTCCCTCCCCTACAAAATAACAACTAACCTGACTTCCTTCTAGTCACTTCCTTCTGTTTCTTTATAGTTTGGTCTCCCAAGTGTGCATCCCAAGACATTATGATTTAGTCTTGCCCATTATATTTTTAAAAATTTAATGAGACTTTTAATCTATAGTTCACCTTTTACCTCTTGATTTTCCTTACATTTCATCTGTGGGAAAACCTATGGCATTTGAGAAGTGTCACACAGTCTGGATTTTGTTAGCTGCACACTCAGGGCACAAAACATCCTGTTCCCTTGTCCTCTGTATTTCCTGCAAGATGGCAGCTGGATCCCAACAACTGATCAGCCTCAGTTCAATCCCTTCGGTAACACTGTAAGTGGTGATGAGTTCTTCCATTAGCGAATATACCTAATATGTATGTGAGATACTCCTTTCTTCAGAAATATTCCTACTTCCCAAAGGAGGATACTTTCACACTCCTGACAGGTGAAGAATTTCAGGTAATAAAAAACGGAATTAGAAAGTGTTTTGTAGAACATGAGTAATCGTGTACAATTTTTCTTCTTCTCATCTTTCTTTTTTCTCCCTCTCTTCCTTCTCGTTTTCCTCCTTGACTATTGGGAATTTACTGGGTTTAATCTTATTTAAACTCCAAAGTAATAGACAGAAAGAGAAGTTGGTCAGGTCTCCTAGGGGGCATCAAATTAACCAACCTCTACATTTTTTTTGGTTCAGATGCAGAGAGACAAAAAAAAAAAAAAAATGCTTGGCTTGTCAAGCAGGCACTGATAGGTCAGGTAGACACTGTTTAGAATCCAAGTCTCCATGAAACTAAGGATAGATAATGTGGGTCCTTCTGAAATTTAGAGTTAAATATGTATGTTTCTCTTTTCTTTAACAATCCTATTGGTATTTATGTTCTTGGTTTGCTCAGTGACAGAAGTTGAATGTAATTGTGTCCTTGGATTTGGGTCAAGATCTCTTTGCCTCTAAATCCTACACAGGACCACTTATTTTATGGCTGGGTAATTTTGGGGAAATTCCTGAAACTCTTTGAGCCTTGTGTTCTGTAACTGTTAAACAGGAACATGCCCGTCTCCTTCCCAGGGTCATCGTAAGCATTCAATAAGGTAAGATCTGTAAAGCATATGGCATAATGCCAGGCACAGTTCAAGTGCTCCAAACATATTGGGTTCCTGCATTCTTGCCATTTGTCTCTCAGCAAATCTTAAAAATGCCCTTATTTTCTACCTCATGTTAAAAACAAATGGAATTGGAGAATTAAGATAAATGAACATCTACAGAAATGTGCAGGTAAAAAGTTATTTAAAAAAACACACAAATAAAATGTTTGTGTTTTTGTTTTAGAAAGGTGGGAGAATGTGGAAAGATGGAGAGATTTTCTTAGGATGCTCTAAAGGTGAGAAAACCAGAAGGGAGGGAAGACTGACAAAGATATAAAGATGGGATGATACAAGCCATATACAGGGATCACTGGGCAGCTGGAGGAGCTGCAGTCAAAGGTGGATAGAAGGATGTAGAGGTAATTGAGGCTGAAAAGCTAGACTTAGGGATGGGCGGAGGCACTGATGTGACCCCAAGAAAGGATGACTAAGCTCTCAGTGGGTAATGACACACCTGACTCTAAACATAAAACGTTAAAAAAAATCAAAATAGGTGTTTGGTGACTCAAACCTACAGAGAGATTCTCCAAACACTGGCGAGAACAAAAACACCAAGGAAGGAAGAATATTTTGAGGAAGATTAATTATGTTTGAATAACGTTGTTTATTTTTATTGCTACAAAACAGCCTCACAATTCAGCTTTCTTCTGGCAAACAGCATCTCCACCAGGAAACACCCATGGATTTCTGTGCCTCACGCTGAGTTCCATCTGTTGCCATATTACTCAATGGCAAATGGCACCCACGTTTTCCCTTGTGGAAGATACATTTATTTATTGGGATGTAAAAAGCGTTATTTCTTTTGGTTTATTTGATTTTATAAAGGGGTCATCACAGTTAATTCTAAGTATTTGAAATCTGATTGATTGATTCACTCAGCCATTGCTACAAATGTTTTCACTGAGAAGAGATGCAGATGGAAAAGATTCCTATCTTCTGGGTGGCTATGGTAACCACTTACGACTGGGTAGCTCCTTTATCTGCAGAGGAAGGCAGCGTGGAGTTGTGAAAGAGGAAATGGGTTAGGACTCAACACTTCCGTAATCTTCTCTGAGCCCTGGTGGTAGGCTAGTTGTGTGACCTTGGAGAGGCTAGACTGTCTGCACGTTCAGAGGGCACGGATTTTGAAGATACACTGGCTCAGGTTAACTTCTAACTTTATCACTAACTGTGCTGTGCAAACTTGGGTCCTGCTCTGAGTATGTGTCCTCATCTGAAATGTTTAAATAGTATTAACGATCTCCATTACCAGGGATGAGGCACTTTAAATGAAGCATTTACTTGGCGATTAGGCTCACAGATAACACACATACAAGAGGAGTTTTCCTTTCCTCCTAATTTTTCTGAATTTCTTTAACTAAAAACTGAAGGCAGTGTTTCCCTGTCAGTTCTAGAGAGTTGCAAAATTCAAATAAATACATATTTATTGCACATAGATGAGAAGCTTTATAAATTGTAGTGAAATTAATACTTGACAATGCCCTTACTTTGGCATATTGTTAAATGAAAAATAAGATGCAAACAATTGATGCTTATTAGGGAGTGCTTATACAGCAACAAGTACTACTAGTTGCTGTAATAAACAATCCCTAAATAAACATTTTTATACCTCTTTTATCACAGTCCAATGTGGCTGGAGCAGCAGCATTCCTCTCTCTGAGTGGTACCTTTCATCTCAGCTCTCCTCCAGGACCTCAGAGTCTCCCACTGGATATTTTTTTTACATCTAGCTGGCAACTCGTGACGTAACAATGAGTAGAAGGTTCTGAGGTCTAGAGCTGGAACTGGCCCATATCACAACTGCTCCATTCTTTTGACTACATTTAAGCACTAATGCTGTCACTTAGATACAGAGGGGCTGGGAAGACTACCTATGTTCCCAGAAAGAAAATGAAACATTTTGCTGAACACACAGTTTTGCCTCTGCTACATTATCTCATTTAATCCCTGCAAAACTGTTGTAAGAGAGGGCTTATTGTACATAATTGGCAAATAGGATAACTGAGGCTTTGAGCTGTTAAATAACTTATGAAAAGCCACATAATTAGCAACAGACAAGCTTGTGTCCCTCAACTTACCCTGAATTACACATGCTTTGAATTGGAAACACAGGCAGATGAACTTGGAGGGAGGTCCTTTGCCTGGTCGGATTGGGTAGATGGGGTGAGGGTCACCCAAAAGAAATATTAAAATATTAATGGCTATGGACTGTAGGCTTTCAATGTCTAGCCTCCAACAGCCCCAAATATATACTATAAGAAATCATCTTCTCTGAAATAAATTTGCAGCAAAATTACAGTGCATAAGAAAAACTGAGATCTTTCATGGGCCAAGAATTGAGCTAGAGATACAGAGTACAAACAGCACATGAGTGTAATTCCTAGCCCCCGAAAGTCTTGGCCTAGTGGAGGAAATAATACAATTTTTTGCATAATACTTAACAAAAATGACATCATTAGGATAAGAGAACATACTTGCAGAAGGCTATATTAGATAAGTTTTAAAATATCAAACTCTGGGGTGACAGTATCTGGATTTAAACTCCACTTACTAAATATGTGACTTTGGGTGAGTTGCTTCCACTCTCTGAGTCCCAGTTTCCTCATTTGTAGAAGGGGAATTTTAACAACTAATTACATCACAGGGTCATGAAAAGGAAAATATATCCGTATAAAGAGTTTCATATATGTAAGGTTTGGTTTAAGGCAGATGTTCAGAAAATATTTATCATCTTCTTCCCTTCATGCAATAATACTATAGAAATAATTTAAAAATACTGCCATTTGTTAGAAGTTTACTATGCCCCACTTGACATGCTAGGTACTTATATGGATTATCCTATTTAATTCTCACCAGCCTCTTCTTGAAGAGACAGAGTTACATGCCTGAAATCACATCAAAGAGGTAGAGCTGACATTGGAACCCTGGTCCTCTGGTTCCAAATCCACTAATACCACCCAGCATCATTCTTTGGCAGTTTAGGTCATTGGGTCCAGTCATAAGTTGTGCTTTGATTCTCTTTTTGACATCTATATTTAGGCAAAAGGTACCTTTTCTTGAATACTTCTGGTGTTAGAGAACTCAATGTCTCTCCAAACTTTACAGCATTTATCAGGCAGCTGGTTAGAAATTTATTTCAGTTGGACAGAAATTTCCTTTCATATAATTTTCATCAGTTGGTTATGGTTCTGCCTTCTGGGTACACAGGACAAGTCTACCTCTTCTGCCTTAAGAATAAAACCCAAATGTTTACATATATGTATGATGAGCCTGAAGTCTCTTCTTCTCTGGAAAAAATATTCCCTGTTTCCTCAACTTCTCTATGACACCTGGGCCCTTCACTCACCAGCAAGTGACCCCCAGGCAGTTTTTAATTTGTTAAGTCTTTCTAAAAGTGCTGTGCCCAGAAGCAGAGGCGGTTTCCACTTAGAGGCCAGAACACTGCACAGCATACTGTTTTGGGCTCAGCGTTTTCATTCCTAAGAGCCTGAGATCTCATTAGCTTTCTTGGCAGCTTTATCCTTTCATTGGCCTCTGCTCTCCTTGCAGTCATCTTATATGACGAGCTGGTGAATTACAGGATGTCAGGGCTCCAAGGAACCTCAAAGATAATTTTTTTTTTTTTTTTCGGTACGCGGGCCTCTCACTGTTGTGGCCTCTCCCGTTGCGGACCACAGGCTCTGGACGCGCAGGCTCAGCAGCCATGGCTCACGGGCCCAGCCGCTCCGCGGCATGTGGGATCTTCCCGGACCGGGGCACGAGCCCGTGTCCCCTGCATCGGCAGGCGGACTCTCAACCACTGCGCCACCAGGGAAGCCCTCAAAGATAATTTCTGATAAAGGGTGAAATGAGGTCTAATCACCTTCTCCAGTGGGCAGAAGGACCATCTACACATTCTTCTTCCCATCTGTCCATCCATTCAACAAATATTTCTGGAGTGCCCATTGTGTGTGCGTCCCTGTGCTGACCGCCGGGTGTACAGTAGCATACAGAACAGAAATGCTCCCTCCCTCACGGAGCTAACAGTTTAGAGCAGGAACCAGACTTCAGTCATGTAATCTCAAGTAAAACATATTAGTATACTCTGTGATGAGGACAGGGGAAGAAAAGATCGGGGTGGGGGGGAATTCCCTGGTGGTCGAGTAGTTAGGACAAAAAGAAAAGAAAAGAAAAGATCAGGGTGCTATGGGAGAGGATAATAAGAGACCTGATCTAGCCCAGAGATGAGCACTATGTACCCCTACATCAAAGTATATATATATTTTTTACTGCACCACTTTTGTCATTTAAGCCACTGAACGTAATGAAATAAAGATGGCCACCAATTCTTTGACACTTTTCCCTGAGACACGGTGTCTGTTTCCCCTTTTTGTGGAATCAGGGCTGGCCTGTGACTGCGTTGACCAATGGGATGTGGTGGAAGTGATGCTGTGCCCGTTCTAAGCCTTGCCTCGAAGACGACAGGCAGATTCTACCTTGGTCTCCTAGAGCCCTGAGCTGCCATGTAAGAATTGTAGCTTCTCCATTGGAGAGATCATGTAGAGATGCCTTGAGACTTCATGAAGAGAGAGAGGGACCTAGCTAAGCCCAGCCTTGCAGACTCTTCCACCAAATTGTCCTCCAGACCAGACCAGCCATCAGCTGAGTACCACCAATGACCCCAGGTGATGCCCCATGGAGTGGAAGGACTGCCCAGCCGAACCGTACACAATGACCCCCAATATCATGAGATAAATAGAAGAGCTGTTTTTTGAGGCTTGCGGGTAGTTTCATATGCAGCAATATATAACCAGAACATTGCATTTCCCGTTTTCCTTTTCCTCTGGAAAGTTCTGTTATTCCAGTACCCAGGAATTCACATGGATTTATTCACTAAATATGCATCTTACATCTACTCTATAGGTAATGGGGATACAGATATGGAAAGACAATGCAGCACATTTTTAAGAACACAAGCCTGGGAGACAGATCTTAAGTTGGATCCTGTACTTGTCACTTATGTGCTGAATCATGTTAAGAAAGTTTCTTGACCTCTCTGAGCCTCTTTTTCATCATCTTCAATGTGGAGATAAAAATGCCTAATTTCGTAAGTTTGTGAATAGCACAAGGTAAAGTATGTGTGAAATTCTTATTTTAGCTTTTCTGGCGCATAGTGAATGCTCAATACAGTGGCTATTTTAAAATCATTATCTTAGAATACAATACTTAGCCTTAAGAATTTTACTTAATAATGAAATTACCGAATGATGGGGGAGAGAGTAAGGATGAGTGGGTGTAATGAACACCATGATGGAGGAAAGTACAGGACACCACTGTACTGCGGTAGAATGGAAGGACATTTACTCCAGACAGTAATGAGGGAAGACTCTCCAGAGCCAAAAACATTGAGATTTAGACCTGAAGGGTTAGTAGCAGGCAATTAACCAGAGAAAGGCGAAGGACTGGGCAGGAAAATAAGTGCCAGACTTCAAAGGGAGAAAAGCAATGGACAAGTTCAGTAAACTGCAGGCAGCTTTGCACAGGCAGAGCACGGCTTCTTTGTTGTCCTCGAATATCTTGCTGAACTTGGCCCAACAGATCTTCTTGGGACCCTGACTCTAGTCCAGCTTTATTAACTATGCTTCCAATCCAATCTCCACTTCAGAAACCCGATAACCTCCTTGAAATTGTTGCTGGAAATTCTGAGCAGGACTAGGGCTTGACCTCTATGCCCTGAGCATCACAATTAGAATTCTCCCTCTGGACACAAAAACAAAACATCCGCAGGGTATGAGGCCAAAAACAATATTAATAATCATGTGTAGAACAGCCCGCTACAAAGGACAGCAGATGAAGAAGCAACTCCAAGTACGTGAGATAAGCAAACAATCTGAATTATACATACATACACACACACATATATATATCGCTCACTATAAAAGCAAAAGAATGTTTCAAAAGAGAACTTAGAGACTGAAAACTAAACTGATAATCGGAAGTGTATAAAGCCAGAGAAGAGTGTTAAACAGCAGTTTAGACACAACTGAAGAAAGAATTGATAAAACAGAAAATAAATTTTGGAATATTGTTCAGAACGTAACACAGAGATTCCAAGGTTTAGAAAACAGGAAAGTAAAGTTGTGGGACAAGGAGGTTGCCTGGTTTGCCCATTCAGAGAGCATGTCTTCATGATGCTTTCACTGTGAGGCTTAACTCTGAAGGTGGACTGCTTGATAGGACCTGGCCAGCTTCATTATGCAGCAACCTTCTTTCCCAACTAAGATCCTTCTCTTTTTGCCATTCTCGTCACCTCGTACTGGCTTTACTGCCCTCTTAGTCTATCCCGCCTGCCCCAAAGTGACAGGCCCACAGGAGCTGAGGCACCGATTCCAATGCTTCCAAAAGAAAGACAGGGGAGATTCTGAGAACTACTTGAATGGCTCAAGTAATAGTGCATGCCCTAAGAAAGCACACCAGCATGTTTCTGGAATATTCTGAACTACACAAAACTATATAAATCTTTAACTTCAAAGGGTTCCCAGTCCTGTCCTTATACTTAAAAAATATTATTATTATATTTTTAGCATAGTTAGCAGTTATCCTAGTTAAAGATGATCCAGGTAAATAGTTCTGTCCCTTTCAACCTGCTAGGATCCACTGACAATCTCCTCCAGTAAATGAAACATTTTGTCATCCCTCAGTTAAAGTTATTTCTGGAGTTGTTATAATTTAAATCATTTTTTACAAGAAATTATGGGCATTTAAAATTAGGTACTGTCTGTAACTGTACTTTATGGACAACATAAATGATTCTGGGCCTTTCTCTTCTTTCCCCGCCTGTTTGCATCACAAAACTCATATATCATAAACAGAGATGTCTAGCATATCATAAATTTTCTTTGCCTGATGCTACATGTAGAGGACAGATGTAGTCGAAGGTACTGGCATGGTACAGGGACGGATGGCAGGAAGAAGGGATTTTGTTAATCTCTTGCAGGAGCAAGTATTGTTACTCTGTATAAAAGTCCACATAACCTTCTTTGGACATTCTTAATGGTTTCATTACAATTTTCAATTTCCCAAGGTAAAAAACATCTCAGAGAGATCAAACAAGTCACTAGCTGTGGTGCTAGGGGGGGCTATTATCGGCGGAACTGTGTCCCCCTCCAAATTCATATGTTTAAGTCCTAATCCCTTAGTATGTAGAATGAGACAGTATTGAGAGACAGGGACTGTAAATAGGTAATTAAGGTAAAATGAGGTCATACGCATAGGCCCTAAATCAGTATGACCTGTGTTCTTATAAGAGAAGGTGATTAGGACAGACACCGTGCTGTGTGTCACCGTGCTGACACCATGACCTTGGACTACTAGCCTCTGGAACTATTAGAAAATATGTTTTCTATTGTTTTCGTCATCCACTCTGTGGTACTGTGTCATGGCAGACTGAGCTGACTAATACCGGAGCCAATAATACACCTCAGATAGGCTGGAACTGGGGAGCTGAAGGCAAGTAAGGCGCTCACTTCATCGTTACAAGGGCCTCATCGAGACTTGCATGGCCCCACAAGCAAACGCCTTCTTAACTTTCTACCACAGAACATTCACTCTAGCCCCTGCCCTGCCTCAAGTAACTATCAAGAGACTCCCTAGCACCAAACTCCCCTCCCCTTCACATCTCACAATAGGGGTATTTGGACTGAGGTGGTAATTTTCTGAAAATTCCCTGGAGTTTTTCAAGAAAGGTCTCTGTGTTTAGCCTGACAGGGCATTTTTCCATTAATTCGTTTAAAAAACTTTTTTTTTTTTCTGAGTGCCTACTATATTCTCGGAATTGTGTTAACTTCTAAAAGGGAACAGCAATCAAAAGACATTTATTAAGAACCTGCCATGTGCCAGCACTATGCTCGGCCATTGAAAGGAAAACACTTCAATAGATACTTGTTAAATACTTTCCTTGAACAAGATACTGAGCTCATCTTTGTGGGAAGGATGAAGAGCTGAATAAGACATGGGCTGTGCCCACCACTGGCTTACAATCTTTTCTGCAGGAACAGATAAATCAAAGGTAACTTTAGCACAGGGCGGGAGTAATGATAGAGAGGCAGTAATACTTCATAGGCGCACAGGGAAGGAAAAATATTTGAACTGAAGGGATTTGAGAAGGCTTTTGCTGAAGATGTGGGTTTTCAGTAAAACTGTGAACACTTGAGCAGAACTTCACAGGAGAGGATGGGGCAGACATCTGAGCTACAAGTACTGAAAAAGCACCTACTGTATGCATATCCCTTCTGATAACACAAGGCAAGGAGGAGAGGACTCCTGCCCTTAAGGAGGTGACAGTTTTGCCAGCAGAGTCAGGAGGTAGAGAGTTCTGAACACTTTGAGAGCTGTGCAAAGTGAGATGCCTTACACAGGAGGGGAGTCCTCCTAAACCTGATGGTTGGGCTCATATAATTAACATCCATGGATCTTTGTCTTCTCTTCCATAAAAAGTGCGGGTTGTGCTAAACCACTTGTTTCTGGATTTCTGGATTTCACAGATGAGCACACTTTAAGAAAATCAAGAGTGGAATACAAAATGTCTTTAATTTTGCCAAGTCAGGACATTAAAATGCCCACTATGTTCTATTATCATTTTGCTAGTCAGTGGACTATACTTGGGAGCCACCCAGTTGTATCCACTGAGTCCAAGGACTGCCCAGCTCTGAGACTCTACCCTCTGGGATGCGCAACGCAAACTACTTTGGAAGATCCTAAAGTTTAAATCATAGCTTGTAAACTGGTGGTCCAGGGGCTGAATTCGACCCGTGGCTGTGTTTTGTTTGGACTGCAATGTGTTTTAAAAGAATTTGAATCACACGCCAACACTAAAAAGTGGTGACGTTCATATAAAAATCCAGATTTCTCGTTGTTTTTTAAAAACGGTGTATCTGGCAACACTGCCTGCCAGCGACTGATGGGCACTGCTCCTCTTGCGGTGTGGGTCCTCCACCATCCAGCACCACCGCCCAGC
This sequence comes from Delphinapterus leucas, assembly GCF_059928025.1. Classification (NCBI taxonomy): domain Eukaryota; kingdom Metazoa; phylum Chordata; class Mammalia; order Artiodactyla; family Monodontidae; genus Delphinapterus; species Delphinapterus leucas. The sequence goes on along the minus strand of NC_143134.1, from coordinate 107,037,830 downwards.
ATACTGTATTCCATTCAGCCACCTAGAGGGCATTTGGTTTGAGATTCCCAATTTAAATCATTTGCAGGGGGACTTGGATATGGGAACTCCACTTTCATCAATGAATCTCAGTTCTCTTATCAAACAAATGGGTGTAATGTGAGGATTAAGTAAAAAGATGAGTATGGGTATTTTGGAAGCTGTAAGTGCTAGGCCAGTGCAAGGTTTTAAGAATTTATAATCAGTGGTGATTTTGGGTCACTCAGACTCCATCTCACAAGTTTACTGAGCCAGGGACTTCACATATTAGAACAAATAGGGTGATTCTGCCTTCAGGGGCCTCAGCATCTACTAAGTGGAGTATGATCGGGAAGTGAGGATAGACAGGATAACACAGTTAAAGTGGTAGAAGTTCAGGTAAGGGTTGTCTCCGAGAAGGTGATGAAGGCAAACTCTTGAACTGTAAGATAACAGGGGAGTCACAGTGATAAACCTAAGTCATGGTTAACCTTTATTACTATTGACAGTGATTTCCATTATGCACAATTATTCTGTACCAGTGGCATCAAACAATGTAGCAACAATCACAACTCCTCTTACTAAAGGCTTGCTCTCTGCCAGGCTTGTGTTCCCAGCACATTCAACTGTTCAACTTTATTCCAAACAAACTGAAAGTCACTGTGGCTTCGCCATGTGCCTAGACCTGGGGATGCACGGTCCCCATCATCAAAGGTTAAGCGGGGGAGACAGACATTAGACAGTTATATACACGAAAATACATTTTATGACCAGCGTAGTAAGTGCAGAAAGAGCAAGGCCATGGTGCTATTGTGGTATATGATTGAGGGATCTAGCCTAGACTAGGAGGGTCAAAGAAGATGTTCTTGAGCAAAAGATGTTTAAAATTAAACCTTACATGTGTATAGGAGTTAACGAGGGGGCAGAGGCATGGAGAGCTGTGAAGACAGAGAACATACTCCTATGCATTATTTATTTTAAGCCTTACAAGGATTATTTCCATTTAACAGATCAGAAACCTGAAGTTCAGAGGGACTCAGTTAAACCATAAGCAGCAATGTTGGGACTGTACCCCAGGTCAGACATCAAAGCCCCAGACCCTTTCTAACTCAGATCACGTCTCTTCAATTTGTCAATCTTTTATTCTCTGAGGTTTATAGCATTTCTTATAACGACGACCGAGACATTTTCCCTCTCTCTTCATCTATTCAAGTCTTATCTTTCTCATCTTAGCTGCAATCACATTTTTAGGAGTATTTGATTCATATTTATCTTCCCCTCCTCCCCACACCCCAGACTGAAAGCTTCACAAAGGCAGGGGTCAAGTAGGCTTTTGCTCAGTGTTATATTCCTCATGACTAGCCCTGTGCCTGGCACATAATAAGTGCTCAATAAATATTTGTGGGGAAAAAAACACAACAGATATAAAGCAGAAGCCACTTGCCAGAATCTGTGAGCAAAGATTTGGACTTGAATTTTCCCCAGCACAGACAAGAGGGAACTGTGTATAATTTCCCACAAACAGAAGATCAATTTTTGCTGTGACAGCACAAGTCCATCCTAGTGGGGAAAATAAAGTCACATGCTTGCCCCTGGCATAAAGTTGTAGATTTTTGGCAGATGCATTCCACCATTTTGGCTGTTAAGCATTTGTGTGCCTGTGTGTGTATTTCTTCTCTGACGGTCTCCTTCTGTTTCAGTGGAAAAAAGCCAAAGGGGTGTGTGTGTTGGGGGGGGGAGAATCAAAGAAAGAACTAGACATTCAATTTCCATCAGAAGTAATCAAGGGAATTTCTTTATTAGAGGCAGAAGACTTTAGAAGCAGCAACAATAATAGTAGCCGTGGAAACGGCGATGGCAATAATAGCAACAATATCATCATCATTTCATGCTGTTGACAACAACTTAAAGCCACTAGGCATTTACTGAGTACCTGCTGTTTGCCAAGCCCTGTATTAGTTATTTCTTTTTTTACAAAACTGTCCCATTTAATTCTAGTGACTAATTTGTGAGGTAGGAAAGGCCACCTCCATTCTACAGATGAAATAATTAAGCTGAGAGAGAAAAAAAACATACGACATGATCAAGATCATCCAGCTTGAAGATGGGAAGATATATAATTTAAACTCAGGCCAATTTTTTTTTTTTTTTGCGGTACGCGGGCCTCTCACTGTTGCAGCCTCTCCCATTGTGGAGCACAGGCTCCGGACGCGCAGGCTCAGCGGCCATGGCTCATGGGCCCAGCCGCTCCGCGGCATGTGGGATCTTCCGGGACCGGGGCACGAACCCATGTCTCCTGCATCGGCAGACGGACTCTCAACCACTGCGCCACCAGGGAAGCCCTCAGGCCAATCTTTTAAACCCCTGTATCACACTTTTTCTTCCAAAAGATGAGATGATCATTTCTAGGCTGTTTTTCATTGTTTTGGGTTAGAATCTTTGAGAAGAATGACTTGATTTCCCTCTTGACTTGATTCCTCAATGATATTTTTATTTTATTTGGTTGAACTATACATTAAAGACTAAAATCCTAGTTTTACATACAGAACTGCATTGAAGTATTAAAATCAGACTTGATCAAATTATCAGGTCTACATCTCATCATTCAACCTCAAAACTACAGATTCCCTGCTTATGTGGTAAGTTCAAGAACAAGACGTTGGAAGTCTAACAGACTTGAGCTCAAAAACTCACCTGTGCCACTTACTAGTTTCATTATTTTGGGGACTAATAATTTATTACCGCTGAGTGTCAGTTTATCCTTGGTAAAGGAGGCTAATAATACCCAGTAAATAATATTAGCAAACCAAATCCAACAACACATAAAAAGGATCATACACCATGATCAGGCTGGATTCATTCCAGGGTCACAAGGATGGTTCAACATATGCAAATCAATCAATGTGATATATCACATCAACAAAAGAAAAGACAAATACTACATGATCATCTCAATAGATGCAGGAAAAGCATCTAATGAAACTCAACATCCATTCATGATAAAAACTCTTGCTAAAGTGGGTATCGAGAGAACGTATCTCAACGTAACAAAAACCATTTATGGCAAACTCACAGCCAACATAATACGAAATGGTGAAAATCTGAAAGCCTTCCTGCTAAATTCTAGAACAAGGATGACTACTCTCACCTCTTCTATTCAACATGGTATTGGCAGTCCTAGCCACAGCAATTAGACAAGAAAAAGAAATAAAAGGTATCCAAATCAGAAGGGGAGAGGTAAAATTCTCATATGCAGATGACATGATATTCTATATAGAAAATCCTAAAGACTCCATACAAAAACTATTAGAACTGATAAATGAATTCAGCGAGGTAGCAGGATACAAGATTAATATATAGAAATCAGTTGCATTTCTTTACAGTAACAGTGAAATAATCAGGAAGAGAAATTTAAAAAAGCAACTCCATTTAAAACTGCATCAAAAGAAAAAAATACCTAGGAATAAACCTATCCAAGGAGGTGAAAGACTTATACTCTGAGAACTATAAAACACTGATAAAGGAAATCAAAGATGATGCAAGGAAATGGAAAGATATCCCATGCTTTTGGATGGGGAGAATTAATGTAGCTAAAATGGCCATACTACCCAAAGCAATCTACAGATTCAATGCAATCCTTATCAAATTACCCATGGCATTTTTCACAGAACTAGGACAAGTAATTATAAAATTTATATGGGACCACAACAGACCCAGAATTGCCAGAGCAATCCCAAGCAGGAGGCATGACCCTTCCAGACTCAGACAATATTACGAAGCTACAGTAATCAAAACAGCATGGTATTGGCGCAAAAACAAACATATGGATCAATGGAACAGAACAGAGAGCCCAGAAATAAACTCATACACCTATGGTCAATTAATCTATGACAAAGGAGGCAAGAATATACGATGGAGAAAAGACAGTCTCTTCAGCAAGTGGTACCAGGAAAGCTGGACAGCAGCATGTAAATCAATGAAGTTAGAACACTCGCTCACATCATACACAAAGATAAACTCAAAACGGCTTAAAGACTTAAATATAAGACACAGCACCATACAACTCCTAGAAGAGAACATAAGCAGGATACTCTGACATAAATCACAGCAATATTTTTTTGGATCCATCTCCTAGAGTAGAGGAAGAAAAAACAAAAATAAACAAATGTGACCTAATTAAACTTAAAAGCTTTCGCACAGCAAAGCAAACCATAAACAAAATGAAAAGACAACCTGCAGACTGAGAGAAAATATTTGCAAATGATGCAACTGACAAGCGTTTAATTTCCAAAATATACAAACAGCTCATACACTCAATAACAAAAAAACAAACAACCCGATCAAAAACTGGGCAGGAGACCTAAAATAGCCAATTCTCCAAAGAAGACATACAGATGGCCAACAGGCACATTAAAAGATTCTCAACATCGCTAATTATTAGAGAAATGCAAATCAAAACTAAAATGAGGTATCACCTCACACCAATTAGAATGGCCATCAGCAAAACGTGTATATATAATAAATCCTGGAGAGGGTATGGAGAAAAGGGAACTCTCCTGCACTGTTGATGGGAATGTAAATAGGTGCAGCCAGTATGGAAAACTGTATGAAGGTTCCTTAAACAACTAAAAGTAGAGTTACCATATGATCCAACAATCCCACTTCTGGGTATATATCCGGAAAAGATGAAAGCTCTAATTCTAAAAGATACATGCACCCCAATATTCACAGTGGCACTATTTACAGTGGCCAAGACATGGAAGCAACCTAAGTATCCATCAAGAGATGAATGGCTAAAGAAAAAGTGGTACATGTATACAATGGAATATTACTCAGCCATAAGAAGGAATGAAATGGTGCCATTTGCAGCAACATGGATGGACCTAGAGATTATCATACTTAGTGAAGTAAGGCAGAAAGAGAAAGACATATTATATGATATCATACTTAGTGATTATCATACTTAGTGAAATAAGTCAGAAAGAGAAAGACATATTATATGATATCACTTATACGGGGAATCTAAAAAATAGCACAAATGAAGTTATTTTAAAACCAGAAACAGATTCATAGACATAGAAAATAAACTTATAGTTACCAAAGGGGAAGGTGGGGGAGGGATAAATTGGGAAGCAAGGGATTAACAAATGCAGACTACCATATATAAAATAAACAACAAGGATTTACTGTATAGAACAGGGAACTATATTCAGTATCTTGTAATAAACTTTAAAGGAAAATAATTGAAAGAATAATATGGATATATACATATATATTTAAATGAATCACTTTGCTCTACACCTGAAACTAACACAATATTGTAAATCAACTATAATAAAAAAAAATACAGATTCCCTGCTTATGTGGTAAGTTCATGAACAAGAGGTTGGGAGTCTAACACACCTGAGTTCAAAAACTCACCTGCATTGTTTACTAGTTGTGTTACTTCGGGGACTAATAATTTAACCCTTCTGAGTGGAAGTTGCTTTTCCATAAAGGAGACTAATAATATCTCACAATATGACTGTGAATACTAAACTAATCACTGTCCATACACTCTCTCATCTGCAGAAAGGCACTACCTGTTCGTTTCTCTCTCTCCCTTTTTTCTTTGAATTCTGTCTCCCATCACCTGTACCACTTTCCCCTGACATCTCCCAAGAGCTGCTCTCCAAAGGTGCAAACGTTCCTGTTGTTTTCCTTAACTCTTTATCCAATTATGCACTACATAGTTCCTTTAACCATTCTTTTCTCATAAATCAATCACACCAGCTCCTTTCCCTCCACTTTATTTCTTCCCCTATTGGAGGCAAAGCAGGATGTGAACCTTTGCCACACTCATAGGAGTTGTGGGAGAAGAAAGATGTGGGCTCATGGGAAGATACAAGCAGCTTAACTGTCCCACCAGAGGTGGTGGTGCTTTACGGGGAGACTTCCCATGACTCAAGGATCTTTCCTTATATTCCCAGCCTCAGGAAGAATTCCAGCAGGCCAGTTTCTGGGTCAGCACAGGATATCGTAGTACAGATGAAGACACCTAATCGTTCACCTCTTCTGACACGCTGCCTTCAAATACCGGGGTATTTTCCTCCTTACACTCTGGCAAATGTGGTTTCAATCAGCTGCAACCACAAAAAAACAAACTTTAGGATATTTTTTTCAATTTCTGTGCCTGAATAACTTTGCAGGGACCTACAGGAGACTAGTCGGACCCTCTAAGATGCAAATGAGCAGACGGAAAACAGGTGTGTTGTGAGCCAGGCACTGGCCACGCGTGTCAGTTTTCACACAGGCAGCGTGCCCACTGATGCCAAAAGAGACACAGTACGCGTGGCTGCCCAACTTTTAACCGGAGTCCCAGCTCTGAGCTTGCTGCTGCCAGTGGCCCAAGGTGCTGCCAGTGTGAGCTTCTACATATGCAGCTCTGAGTTCTCCCCAGATAAACTCCTTCGCTGGCTCCCTGTTGCTTAATGTAAATTCAAGCTTTACTGCACTACTTGGAAGCTCCCTAAATACACCAAATCCTTGATTCCTTATGACTTGATCACTCCATTCCTGCTTTGTTCAAACGACCAAGTCTTACTCGTCCTACAAAACCCGGCTCAGAATCATCCCTGCCGGGAAACCCCTGATGCCCTAGATTGGGTTCATCGCCTTCCCTCAGTATTTTCACAGCTTCTCCAGGTTTGCCTTAGCACATTTTTAAATATGCTACTATATTATAATGGTTTACTTATTTATTCTATTAGACTGTGAGCAATTTGAGGACAGAAATATGATTTTATTTATCTCTGTGTCCCCATAAGTAACACGGGGCCTGATCCATGGGTAAGGACTACATACTACGTAGCAAAAAATTAGCAAACATACAAAACACGTGGGCTTGCAGTTGGTATGAGAGACTTGGCTTTGAGTCCACTCACTGCCATTTACTCTCTAGTCCCTGTGGGAAAGTTACTTAACTTTGCTAAGCCTCAGTGTGCTCATCTGTAAAATAGGGCTAACCGTAAGAGCACCCTCCCAGCACTGTTGTGAGGACTAAATGAGATCATGTCTGCAAAGTACTTAGCACAGTTCCTGGCACATGATGAACACTCTTATCCTTACTATAAATATGAATTTTAATGCCCTGCCAATGTTTTGTGGGTAAGTGGTTGACATGAACCATGACAGTAAATGGCTCTAACAAAATGGACTGATCCCAGAATTCTGCCTTAAACTCCACTGACCTAGGAATACCTCTGAGGCTTTGAGCTGTTCATTAAGACTTTATTAAAATTATTTTAACCTTTGGTGGTTGCCAGAGCCAGACATGCCAGGGAGCTGAGGTTTGCCACAATGAGCTGTGTCCTCCCACGAATCCCCACCTCTGGCAGAGCCATAGAGGGGCCCAGGCTGAGGGCCAAGGGAACATAACTCCTCACTCAAACCTGCACACTGACGTGTGTCTTCAGAAAACTGGAAGAAAGGTTCAGCTGTTTTGCTCTTTTAGTGTCACTGAGTCTTGTAGCTTAAAAATATCTACACACGCCCACCTGACTCCAAAAACCTGGTCTGAACTCAGGCATGGGTCGGTACGACCTTGTGTTGCCCTCCGGAGAAGGCATCCCTGACTTTTATTACCTGCCATGTAGGCGTCAGGGAGTGGGGGCACCATCAGAGCCACGAGTGATCCTACATGCTGGTGAGAGATCGCCCCGGTGTTGCTTCTTGAAGCCACAAACCCAGCCTCGCTGAGTGTTCTACCTTGGAGGGACATTAGAGGTCTTCTGGTCCCACAGGGATGCTCTCAGCACATCCCTGAGGGGTGCTGAGCTATCTCCTTTTCCATTAAGGGGACCTGATGGGTCTGTTTTTGTGGAGCTTTCTTCCTCTCTTCCCTTGTCCCTACCTGCCTCCAGCGAATGCCTCCTCCTGCTTCCTCACCCACAGTTCTGGCTGTCTTCTCTCAATTCACTGTGATTACAAAGTCAGCCTTCCATGCTCATTAGAACTGCATTTCAGGAAGGTCTGTGGGACTCAGCAAGAGGCTCTGCATGAGGACCCACTGTATTAAAAGGTGCGTATTAAAAGGAAGGGATGGTGCAGTGACACAAATTAGGATGGCCTCACAGCTCACGACAACCATCCCAGGGTCCGCGCCTATGCTGTCCCACCCCATGCCTTCCGCTCCTACTCTAAGCAGCCACCCAGCCATTCCTCCTTTCCCCCAGCTCCCACCTTCCGTCCCCTGAATGACGTGTACTCTAGAGGAAACACCGCTCAACACAATGACTGGCTGACACTGAGCCAGTAAGTGTTCTAGACTGTGATTTTTGTTTCCCAACTGAAACCAGAAGGAAAAATCTCCCCCTTTCTTTTCTTGGGAAAATTTGATCACTAAAGCTGCTAGTGGCTTCATGGAGAAACCATTCTAGCTTTTCCAGTTTAACTCCTGTCCTTCTCAGTTACATCACACAAAAACAAACAAATAAACACCTCCTTCCTTTTGCATAAACTAATTCAAGTTGGCTTTCTGTCTCTGGGAACAAAGAGTGTCCTCATTAATGGTGTAGGAACACTGACCTGGGAATTGAGTAAGGAGAGTCTGTGGTTGTATAGTGAGTTCTACATGAACAAAGATAGGGAGGATGGGCGGGACTAATGAGGGCAACAGATTTAGGTGTCTCACAGAAATCCTAGAACCGGACAAGACAGTGGAAGCTATCAGAAAGTCTCAAATGGCCAGCAAAGTCATGAGAAATCCATCCCCCTTCTCTGTCTCACCACTTGCTACCTGTGACTGTGTCTCCTTGCCTCGAATGTTGCTATAATTCACGATGCTGCTTCAAGCTTCTGTATCTTTGCTCCCACGGTTTCTATCTTCACAGGTCACCTCCACTGAGAAGTTTTTTTGCATTTCTCCTGCCCCTTCTCTATTGCTCCTCAGTGCCATGTTTACACCTTTTGGTTATAATTATCTGTTCCCTGCTTGTCTGCCCCATTAGACTCTGAGATCCTTCAAGCCAGTGATGACACTTTATGCCTCCCCCCCATGGCTTGGGAATCAAGCAAGGGACTATGAATGGAGAAGGAACTGAGACGGCTCCCAAGAGCCACTGAAAAATAAAATCTGACCCCAGCATGGCCTGTTCACATGTAGGCTTTCGCTCTTCATCTTCTTAGATTCCAGAAGATTCCATCTTCTGGTTTAATAAATACCTGGGCAGAAGTAGAAGTAGATGGAAGGACAAAGAAGGAAACGAAAGAGGCCTCAGATATTGTTTGTTTTCTTAGTAAGAATTTACATTTTAATTTATGTTGGACTTTCTGGTATGTTCTACCATACCAAATCAATTTTATTTATTTGACTTTGTAGAAGTGCTATTATTTTAATTTAAGGAGTTCTTAAAGATACTGAGCCCAACCATCTCATTTTATTGAAAAGGGAATTCAGATCTCAAAATGTGAAAGTGACTTATTCCAGTGACTTTCCCATCAAGGTCAGGTCCCAACTTATTTTGCAGGTGTTCCCTTATCACCACTGATCCACACTGTGCTTGGTCAGCCTAGACTACCTGTAGTTCATGCCAAGATTCTCGCCACTAAAACTTTGCAATGCTATTTCCCGTCTAGAATACTTATTGTATTAGTTTCCTAGGGTTGCTGTAACAAATCACCAAAAAAATTGTACCGCTTACAACAGAAACTTATTCTCTCATAGTTGAGGACTCCAGAAGTCTAAAATCAAGGTACTGGCAGGAGGCTCTAAGGGAGGATCCTTTCCATGCCTCACCAGAAGCTCATGCACCACAAGAACTTCTGGTGACTGCTAGCAATCCTTGGCGTTGTTTGGCTTGTAGACAAACACTCCAATTTCTCTGCACTGACTTCATATGGCCTCTCTCTCTGTTGTTGCTGTCTTCCCCTATTCTGTCTCTTAGAAGGACACTTGTCATTGGATTTAGGGCCCACCCTAATCCAGGATAATCTCATTTCAAGATGCTCACCTTAAATATATCTGCAAAGACTCTTATTCCAAATAAGGTCAAATTCTGAGGTCCCAGCAGACATATCTTTTGGGGTGACCACCATTAAATCCTCTATACTTACCCCTCTCTACCCCTGCCTGTCTACCTTGCCTTTCAAGTCTCTGTAGGAATTACTCCCTTTTGGAAGGCTTACCTCACCATAAGTCCATTAGCTGCCCTTCTGTGCTCCAACACAGTACCGTGTTTCTTTCTGTCACAGCAGAGAATACCCTGCGTCGTTCTTCTCTGTTGACTCGTCCTCTTCCTCTACTAGACTGGATACTCCTTGAAAGTAAGTACTCTGCTTGTCTTATTTATTCTCCTGGACCCTTAACTAAGACAGTGACTAGCATAAAGTAGGTGATCAGTATGTTTTTTCAAAAAGAAGAAAAGAGTTGCCTTGTCTTCATTTTCAAAAAGAGATCTTCCCAGGACACTTCAGATTGTAGGTATGAGAATCCTGGGTGATAATATTTACAGAAAGTCTTTCAAAATAATTAGACATTAGCATGTAAGGTGTAACAGGACTAGACAGGTATTTCAAATCACCACCTGTTATGGACTGAATCATGTCCTCCTGCCTCCAATTCATATACTAAAGCCTTAATTCCCAATATCTCAGGATGTGACTGCATTTGATATAAGGTTTTTAAAGAGGTACTTAAGTTTTAAAATAAAAGCCATTAGGGTGAGCCCTATTCCTATATGATTGGTTTTCTTATAAGAAGAGGAAATTTGGATACAGTTACAGAGAGAAGACCATGTGAAGACAAAGGGAGAAGATAACCATCTACAAATCACAGAGGGTTCTCAGAAAAAAAAATTTAACCCATCAACACCCTGATTGTGGACTTCTAACCTCTAGCGCTCTGAGAAAATAAATTTCTCTTTTGGAAGCTACTTAGTCTGTGGCACTTTGTTATGGCAGCCTTAACAGACTGATACACCACACAAGACAACTACTTACAATACGCTGAAAAAAGAAGACATGGGATTTAGAGTCATTTTCTAAGTATTTTCAACCTCTCTGAGTTTGATCCGGAAAATAGAAATAAGTACCTTTTCTTTTTTTCAAATATTTTTAGGCTCCAGAACACTCAAGTCTGTTTATTCATGCATCTGTTTGTTTATTCCATAATCACACATGAGGTGCCCACTCTGTGACCATGACTATTTCAGGCACTGAGAATAGATCACTGAGTATGATCGACAGGGTCACCACTCATGTGGCAGCCCCATTATAATACGGGGAAACAGACATAACGAAAGAATACACAAGAAACATCAAATACGTAGTGAAAAGTGTGGCAATGAAAATCGAGTGGAGTGATGGGCTGGGGGCCAGGGGCTTCTTGAGGCGGGTGACTGATTTAATTTGCCATCAAAAACTGTCACAAATGTTAATCCCCATTAACAGCAATTAACAGCATCCTCAAGCCAAGCTGTGTTTCTTTCAACAAAAACTTATCTCACTGCTGTGTTAACATTTCACAGCTTACAGAGCAGTTCTACAGACAGCATCTCATTAAATCCTGTCAACAACCTTGAGAAGTGTGTGTCAGATAGCAACTCCCATTTCCTAGGTGCACAAATAGAGGCCCACAGGCTTTAATTGTCACACCTCTCATCAATGACCCATCAAGTACAGATCTGGGATCAAATGACTCAGTTAACACTTATTGACTTTAAAAGCGTGAGTATCCTAGAAGAAAACATGGGGGAAAATTCATGACATCAGTCTAGGTAATGATTTCTTGGAGATGATACCAAAAGCACAAGCAACAAAAGCAAAAATAGACAAGAGACTATAACAACCAAAAAACTTCTGCACAGTAAGGAAACAATCAACATAGTAAAAATGCAATCTATGAAAAGGGAGGAAATATTTGCAAATCATATATCTAATCAGGGGTTAATATTCAAAATATATAACAAATTCTAACAACTCAATAGAAAAAGAAACAATTTAAAAAATGGGCAAAGGACTTGAATAGACATTCCTCTAAAGAAGACATACAAATCACCAATAAGTGATTTACGAAAAGATGCTCAATATCACTAATCATCAGGAAAATGCAAATCAAAACCACAAGGAAATATCACTTCACTTGTGTTAAGACAGATATTATCAAAACAAAAACAAAAAAAGATAACAACTGTTGGCGAGGATACGGAGAAATTGGAACCCTGGTACGCCGCTGGTTGGTGGGAATGTACAATGGTGTAGCTTCTATGAAAAACAGTAAGACAATTCGTCAAAATATTAAAAATAGAATTACCATCTGATCTAGTCATCTCACTTATGGGTATATGCCCAAAAGAATTGAAATCAGGATCGCAAAGAGGTAGCTGCACTCTCATAGTCATTGCAGCATTATTCAAAATACTCAATACATGTCCACTGACAGATGGATAAAGAAAATGTGGCTTATATGTACAATGTAATATTATTCAGTGCTAAGAAAATCCTGCCACATGCAACATCATGAATGGACCTGGAGACAATATGGTAAATGATATAGGCTAGTCACAGAAGGACAAATGTTGCATGACTTGACGTATATGAAGTACCTACAATAGGCAAACTCATAGAAACATAGAGTAGAATAGTGGTTTCCAGGGAGGAGGGGGAGTCTAAGAGTATATCAAAAACAACGGTGATGACATATTTGTCCCTGTATGCCCCCAAACCCCACATTCAATGTTGAATAGATATTTTTAATATGTATCATTAACAATAAATGGGATTAAGAGATACAAACTACTATGTATAAAACAAATAATATACAATGATGTAATGTACAGCACGGGGAATATAGCCAGTATTTTATAATAACTTTACGTTGGGTATAATCTATAAAAATATCAAATCAGTATGTTGTACACCTGAAACTAATATTGTAAGTAAACCATATTTCCATAAAAAAGTAAAAAAAACAAAAACAATAAAGGGAACATTTTATTTCTGACACTGAAAAAATATTGTCTAAATTTATTTTTCTTTATCTTCTGATAATCAAAACACATATTTAAGATACTTTTTATAGTAAATTATTTTTTTCTGCCAAAGAATAGCTAATTTCATTTTTTTTTTTTTTAAGAAGCAATGTGGATTTTATGCTAACATCATTCTAAAGAATGGGGGTGGTTTGGGGTGGGGAGACAGCAAGAATTAGAGAATTATTTTTAGATGGAGAAATTTAAGGCCATTCCCCAACATGAGTTCAAACTGAGTTTTCCAAAGAGAACAATATATACTAAATACATCCAATACAACTGATTACTAATAGCTAAACATTCAGAAGCTTTTGAGATGACCTTGCCCAACTGGGGTAGTCAAGCAAGGTATACGTCAATAAAACCTTCTGGAGGAAATTGGTGCAGGACAACGTCAATTGCAAAAACTACATTTGTCACAAATTAAAAAGATAGGAAATTCTTCTCCTGATGGAAAAGTCTTCTCTAATCAACATCATGTAAAAAGATTTTATAAAAAATATAAAGTTAACACATAGAATAATCGAAAGGAAAAGAAATACCACAAAAATGTGGTATGTCATTATGCATATACCCTTCTTCAACCAAAACTGTATTTTTAGCATTATTTCATGCCAGCAAATCTATCTACACTGTCATGTTAAAAGGCTGAAAACTATTTTATAGGTTAACTATGAGTTTCTATTTGGACATCCAATCTTTACTTTGCTCCTTAAATTTTTTTGTCTTTTTCTACAAGATGCTGAAAGCCTCATACGTAAGTGTCTGAACACTTGTCCCTTTTCTCCCATTTCAGTCGCCCATTCCATGTAAGACATTAGAATGAAGACTGTTTTGCTAAGGTACTTACTTGACATAAGAATATCAGCATATTTAAAAAGAATTATTTTAACTACCCTGGGCCAAGTTCTGTTCAGTTTGCCAGTGTTAGTACATTGAAGAATATACATACAGTTCTTGTCTTACAAAGCTAACATTCTAGCAGGGGTAAGATTTGTAAAAGACAATAAAAATACTTTAATATTTTTATTTTCTCTGATTTCTGTGAATGTGTCCAGAGGCTAAGAAGAGATCTTTTTTTATAAAAAAGTAAAATAGAAAAAAAAGACAAAAAAAAATTTCCTGAGCTGCTGAATGCAAGATTTTAACACTCATTCTTTCAAGGAGGAGGTAGGTGAAGCCTTTCTTCTCTCTCCCTGAAGAATAAGGTTAAATGAACCATTTACAAGTTTGCAAAAACTCATTTTATTTACCCCAGAGTTTCCTATGTAACCCATCATCTGAGTGCCGCTATAAGACATCCTGGCGGCTGAATAATCCTAGCAATAACATTTGCTGTATTTTACTTTGCATGCCAAAATTACTTGGTTATGCATCTCTAGGGGGGTGTTAGTTAGATTTAATAAGCAAGATGGCAAAGTTTATAGCTACTAGCCACATATAAAAGCAGAAACGCGACGCAAGAGTGAAGTCCTAAGAGGTATTTTATAAAGGAGAGAGCATCACACAGTACTAGGGACTACTGTTTATTGTGCATCTACTATGTGTTAGTTGCAGTGCTGAGAATTTTCATATTACTTTCTCTCTCATTTTTCAATAACTAGCCCTGTAATCTACAGTTCATTCTAATACAGAGATGAACAGAGAGGGAAATTGAAGTAGCTGCATTCTTAAGATCAATGCATGACTGAAGCAGGGTTTGAACACTTATCATTGAGTTCTAAACACAATACTCTTTGTCTCTTCAAAGTTGGGGTGGGATTCTCTCAATAGGAAATATCCAAGCAGAGACTGAAAGACCACATGTAGAGACTTTTATTGAGGAGATTAAAGCATTTGTTGGGGGATAAGATAGATGAACTTCAAGTTCTGGTCTAAACAGAAGATTTCCTATTTTTGTAACTGTCAAAAAAAACCTTAACAACAGTCCTTGCTACAAATGCTTAAAATAGATAACTAATGAGAAGCTACTGTACAGCTCAGGGAACTCTACTCAGTGCTCTGTGGTGACCTAAATGGGAAGGAAATCCAAAAAAGAGGGGATATAGGTATACGTATGGTTGATCCACTTTGCTGTACGACAGAAACTAATGTGACATTGTAAAGCAACTATACTCCAATAAAAATTAATTTAAAAAAGAGAGCATGGAAAAAATATTTGATGATCAGATGGAAAATACATTAGAATAAAACTATTTTCCTCAAAATGAAAAAAAAACAACAACAAAAAACCCCACAAATGCTTACACTGTGATCACAGAGCAAGGTTCCAAACTGTTACTGTAGTAAACATGCACTCATCTTGGGCATGTAAGAGCAACCTGTATTCGAACTTGTAAAACCTCTGATACCCAGTTTTTGTCACTGTGCCGCCTGGCTTTGATTATTACAAAGCCAATTTTTTTTTGTTGTTGTTATCAACCACAACTGTTTCCTTTATGCCCTCCTCTTCTTTCCAGCTTGCCATCCATTGTAGTTATTTATACTCTTATTTCTCTTATATACTCTTGACAATTGAAGCAAAAGGATGGTGTTTTATTCTTGATCCCAAATGCCTAGCATAGCACTTAACATAGAGAAGAGACTCAATAATCATATAATGAATGAATTCAGCACAGAGGTGTTAAGAGGATACCAGGATTTGTGCCCCTGGAGAGGGTCCCAAAGCAAAGGCAGAAGCATGTAGAAAGGCAAGGACATCTCTGAGCGAGAAGGCACGACTCATGTGAAAAATTAAAGGAGGTTTAGTATGTTTATAGCAGAGGGTGCTTATGGAAGGCAATGCTATCAAAGAGAGAGATGGGCTTGTATCTAACAAAAAGAATCACTTGAAAGCCTCTTGAGGACAATGAGGAACTTCTTAGTGAAGGATTTAAGCTATCGAGTGTGGTTACCAAATAGAATAGAAGGGGTATAATAAGTACAGAGGCCAGTTAGGAGGTTACTGTAATTGCACAAATGGTATAAAAGGCCTAACACCCGCAAGATGGAGTGGAGGTGCCAGATGTAGGGAAGTTTGAAGAGGTAGCCTTTCTAGGGTTCTGGGGGATGGTAGGGCTAAGGTGTAAAGGATAAAAGTGTGTCAGGAATAACTTCCTGGTTTCTGGTTAAGTGATTTGTGGATGGTCCTACCATCCACTGGGATAGGAGTAGAGGGAGAGGACGATGAGCTCAGTTTTAGGCACGCAGGCCAAGTTAGAAACTCCTGTGGGAATCCAAGTTCGGGCTGCCCAGTAAACAGTGGAATATACAGTTAGAGAACCCATGAAAAAGAACAGAGTGAAAAATTTAGACTTGAAAATGATACAAGTGTTCACTAGACATAATTTGGATTTAGATACTTAAAACGTTCTTGTGATAAAACCAAGTAAGTGAGTGTTGCAAGAGGTTATCCCTGGACATACTGGAAAACTATCATTGAGGGTTATACTGGAGTTACCAATGACTTTCATTGTTCTAAGCCTTATGGGATAAGGCATTCATTCATTTTCAGGTCACCAAGACTACCTCAAATGTGACATTTGAGTACTCTAGACCAGGCTCAAGTTGATTCATTGTAGCAATATGGGCTATCTCCAGGGGGAAAATGATTTATATTTATTAAATGCAGCAGGTTTGAGAGAGAAAATTGTTCGCGGCAGAAGAACCATCCAGAGGAGAAAAAAATAATTAAACTCATAATAGGGGCTCATTGAATGAATGAATAAAATTTCACAGTTAATTAGTTTACTTTATAGTAAAAGCAAGGTTAAAAGATATCAAGGTTAAAGGTATCAAGATATCAAGTGTACATATAATTAGTTTATAGTAAAAGCAAGGTTAAAGATATCAAGGTTAGAGTAAAAGCAAGGTTATAGTAAAAGCAAGGTTAAAGATCAACTTTTCTAGAAAAATTTGGAGAGAACAGAGGAAAGCTGTAGGATGGAGACTGTAGATCAGGACAGTATGACTTTTTCTTCAGAGAGATCAACTATACCTTCCCCACCTCAATTGCTCTTAAAAATCCAGACACAGAAGACAGCATAAAGTCTGACTGAAAAAAGAAATGGGTTCTAAGAAGTTGAACCCAGAAAACCAAAGGTCTCACAAATCCAATATGGCCCATAAGGGGTAAATACAAAAGGTAAATAGTATGAGGATGTTCGTCAAACAAGGGGGAGGAGAGGAAATTGGGAATATGTGTCCTAACAGATCAACCACATCCAACAAAACAGAGAGAAAATTGGAGGAGGGCCAAGAGAGGTTTCTGTAAAACTCCAAAGTTGCACAAAATAGCTGAAAAATCCCAGGTTCTGTGACCATTACACACTGAAAGTTCAGAATCACTTAGGAAACCCACCCTTGTTGTATTGCCCTTTTCCCCTCCAGCATCAACAGAAAGCCCCCAGTTAGAAAATGTTAGCTTCTAAAACTATGAGCCAAGCATATTACAGAGACAAAGGACATTGGATGAGCAATGGGTACAGGAAGCTACTTTGACAAGTGGTGTTGAGCTGGGCCCCACAGGAGTGACATTGGAAACGGTAGTTTTTGTTGGCAAACTTGTATCTTAAGCTCTTTGTGTCTTGGATGCTAGGGGAGGCTGAAAGATTTCCCAATATGATAAGAGTAACGTAAAAGGAAACCATATACCTTGGCGGGCCCCAAATATTTTGTATTCCCCTTGAGGTCAACAAGCTTCTGCAAACACACACACACACACACACACACACACACACACACACACATGCCTAAGCTATTTACATATCACTCTGAACTATTTTGGTCCCTTCTCTCTCCTCCTCGTCTGGTGTCAAGTCCATAAAGGAACGCTTAAGTAGGTGATTCTTTAGAATTCGGACTGTGTGGTCAATGGAAACCACTGTTTCAAGTTCTCTGGAAACATGGGTCATGGACACTATGTTTAAATAAACTTCAGAGTCATCAGGTAGCTGGATTTTTCCACCAATATTTTCACCTTGTGTTGAGTGATTCACATACACGCCCCTCATTCCTCCCAACATTCTGTAAGCAAATGCATCAGAGTCCCTATACTCTGATCCACGCACTCTCCATAATGATGTCAGAAGCCCATGATTTTTCCCTTTTTAAGAGAGAGAATTTTCCATGTGGGTTGAAAACAAAAAAGGAAAAGGAAAAGGAGCAGGGCGAGATGTAGTCACTCAGTCTCTCAACATGGACGGTGTAGGTTGAGATGTGGTTTTAAAATTATCACTAGGGGTACACGCCAGCTTGACCAGTAATGTTGCCAGATGGAAGTGAGGGCTGGAGTCGAGGCCGGGTGGCCGGGTGGAATCCCAAGAAGACTTCAGGGGCAACACCCAGGATGTGACCATCCCTGATACTGAACATGGTGAATTTCCCTCAGGAGCTGAAGATGTGGTTTTCTTTCCATTTCAAAGCATTAGTAAAATGTACTTTGTACCTAAGGGGAGGAACCACCACCTGAGGACTGAACTGTTCTTCCTGCCACTTCCAGGGTTCAGCTACCCAAAGACAGAAGCTGCCTGTGCTCTTCACAAGGCCCCAAGGGACGAGGGTTTTATGAGCCAAACCCCAGGTCACTCCCTTGTCACCACAGAAGAAAGTGAGCACTCTGGTCTCCAATTCACGGGTTTTTAAGGGTCTGTTTGTGGTTCAGCTGCTGAATCATCACCTCCTTGGGCCTCATTACCTCACCTTCCTGTGATCAAATCTATAACCCTTGGTAAAAGGAACAGCATGAGATCTAGATCTTATTTCTTAGCTCAGGACAATAAGGCAGAATGTTTTGCAAATGCTCTACCTGCTTCCATATATAAAATAAATTAAAGCATGACACTCCTTTTGGAACCATGTCCAAAATTTTCTCTTTCTTAGGAAACACTGTAGTAAAAGATACTTTAAAACATAATTTACATAGGTCAAAAAGCACATATGCCTAATGCAAGAAACACTTCCTCAGAGTCAATATAAAATGAGTCTTCTTTAAATTAAATTTCAACTATAGGAGCAGTGGTAAAAAATAATTATTATTGCCCACACGATTTTACACAGACCCAGACTTTTACACAGACCCACGGTTAAGTGTGGTTTATTGGAGAGAGCTACTTTCACTAGTTCTCTCTGCTATCACTTACTAGCTATGTAACATAGAACAGATTATTTGAAACTTCTGGGACACAAGTGGTTCATCCATAAAATGAGGTTATGCCATCTACACTTTCATGATTATTTTAGGGTGTAAACATTATGTCATGCTGTTTTATCCTCTATAATTGTCAATACCACATAGTTACATCCAAATCTCCAAATCGCTTAAGCTGTAACATTCATATAATCATGGAGCTGGAAATAACCAATCCTATGCAACAGTCTTATATTCAGCATCCCTGAATGATACATGCCCAATGACAGGGAGCTTACCACCCTCCTAAGAAGTCTAGCTTATCTAGCCATCCTTCCAACCAGTCACTTGTTCATTAAATATTTGTTGAATACATACTATAAGCCAGGGGGCTGTTCTTGGTGCTGAGAATGTGTCAGTGAACAACAGACAAACATTGTGGACACTCATATTCTAGGGGAAAAACCCAAACAAAACACAGACTATGTTACTGTTAGAAAAATATTACGGAGAACAAAATAAAACAAGAAAGGAGGACAGGAACTGTTGGAGGTGTGAGAGGGAAACGGCCAGAGAGGGTCAAAACGAGATGACGCCACTGTTAAAACCTGAAGGAAGTCATGAAACTACCTGAAGGAAAAGCATTCAAAGGAGATGGAACAATGAACACAAAGTCTCAAGGGTGATAGGATACTTGAAGTGTTGAGGAATGTGGCTGAAGTAGAGAGCAAAAAAAGAAGAATACTTAGGATAGATGGTCAAAGGGACAAAGGTGATGGGCAGAGCAGGTAGTGCCCGACTGGCCATGATTTGGACACTGGCTTTCACTCTCTGAATGGGAGAGGTTACCTATAGAGGGATCTGAGTAAGGAGTGTCATGCTATGACTTAAGTTTAAAAAGAGTAGTTTAGCTGCTACGTTGAACACATTTTGAAGGGAGCAGGAGTGGAGACAGGTTAAACAGATCATGGGCTATTAAAATAATCCATGTGAAAGGATATGGAAGTTTGGACCAAGGAGACAGCAGTGGAAATGGTAAGAAGGTAAAGTCAAAGATGGATGGATTGGAGACAAAGAGAAAAAAGGGAGGGATGGGGCTGGGGAGAGAGAGAAAGAGAGAGAGAGAAAAAAACATTATAAGTGCTTTGGCCTTAGGAAAGAAAAAGGTGGCCTTTCCATGATCCACAATGTACAAAATGGTGTTATGGGGAGGGCAAGTTCGGTACAGGTATGGTGGAGAAATAGCAGAAGTTCCATTTTGGACAGTTCATTTTAAATACCAAATGAGACATCTGTGTGGAGATGCTGGGTTGACAGTTGGTTATAAACACCCCCTGGGGTTCAGGAGTTATATCACCAGGCTGCAGGTAAAATCTTGGAGTTATCACAGAGATGGCATCTTAAAGGACTGGAATGGTGCAAGCTCAACCAGTGAGTAAGTAGAGACAGAGAGACACCATCCTAGATTCGAGTCCTAGACATTCAATGCTTAGAAATGAAGAGATTAGGAAGAATCTTTAAAGGAAACTAAGGATCAGCCAGAGGCCAGAGAGGAAGGAAGAAAACTAGGTGAAAGGAATTTCCTGGTAGACAATAAAGTGTTTCAAAGAGGAAAGAGAGATCAACAGTACCAAATGCTGCTGCTAAGTCAAGCAAGATGAGGGCTGAGAATGGACCACTGGCATCAGCAACACAGAAATCACTGATCACTTTGGTAAGAGTGGTTTTGGTGGAGTAGTGTGGGTAAAAGCCCGACTGAAGTGAGTTCAAGGGAGAACGGAAGGAGAGAAATTAGAAACTCTTTCCAGTTTTTGTATAAAAGGAAAGTGACATACATGGTTGTTGATGGAAAAATAGGGTCAAACGTTTTTTTGGATAATGGGAGAAATAATACCAATTTTACATGCTCACAGGAAAGATCCTGAAAATGAGGGAAATTAATGATGCAGGAGAAAGGAGGGGAGAATTGTCAGAGCAATGTCTTTGACTAGATGAGAGAGAGAGGACAGGTCTATTCAAGAGGTAGACATCTCGGTCTTGGCTAAGAAATCTGAAAACACCTCGTCTGTAGCAGGTCAGAAAACAGATTACTGGTATAAATGTGAGGTAGACAGATGTGAGGGTGGGAGCTTGTGAACGTTATCGCCTGATTGGTTGCATTTTGTGTGTGTGAAACATCAAGCAAGGCTACCAGCTGACAGTGAGGATGGAGGAAGAGGTTTTGGATATTTCAGAAGGCGGGAGAAAATAAGATATGGAGAATTTCTTGTGATGACTCAAGACCTGTCACTCAAAGTGCCACTAAGTGGTTTTCATAGTTATCTATATAGGTATTTTCCAAATATTTGGAGAGGGCTATCACGTACATCATGAATCATCTGTTCCCGATGGCTAAGAAAACAAAAAACAAACTTATCCAGCAACTGTGCCAAGCAACAACACTTTGAAAGTATTTTTGATCTTACGCAGTCTTCTTTGGGATTCTAGGTTGTCAATACCCCTCTTATAATGAGATGTTCAGAATTAAAGCCAATGCTATTGGTGTGTTCTGACTACATAAATGATTGGACACCCTATTAGACTAACCAGACAGCATGAACTTTGGAAATGTGACTTTGTCTCAGGCTTCTCATTCCACAAATCCATACCTAAATCCAAAGAACCATCCCAACCTTGTGCCAATGATTTGTTTTGGATTAAATTCAGTCTCACACTAACTCTTTCAAAATCCTTCTCTGTTGGTTCCCGATTCGCATTCTAGTCTTTCAAGGTCACTTTGAATGTTGTATAAGTCCTAGAAAGAAAAACAGGTGCTATTTATTAAGCAAGCACCAAACGCTGGGGCAAGGTCTTTAAATGGACTCACTAATTGAATTCTCTACACCACACTTGAGAGATGTGGTACCATTTTACAGATTAAGAAATCGAGGTCCTAAGGGATGAAGTTATTTTTCAAGTGTCACAGAGTTAACAAGGTACAGAACTGGAATTCAAATTCAGGGATTTAAACGCCAATGCCTCAGCTCTATTTCACGTTTCACAGCCAAGAAACAATGTGCTAAGAAATCTAGTGAAAGAGCTCAAAGTAGAATTCTAATCTGATACTGAGAGCTCTTCCTGAAAATGGTCCCTTTCTTAGGTCTCCTATCTTCCCATCCTCTCACAGACGGCTAGACCTGGAACTTTTATACATCACTTCTTAGGTCCAATCCCGAAATGTTTACGCTCTACCACTCATTTCTGAAATATTAGTCACTCCCAGGCTTTTTGCTATCTTCATATTTAAAAAGCATTTAAACCAAATGGACAGGCATTAGAGAGGGTTGGGACACCTGTTGAAAGCTTAAAAGCTATCCCATATGTATCAATTCTATTCATAATAACCACACTTTATTATCTTTTTCTTTTTATATTTGACGATGTTCTTTTTTTCCCTACAATGACCATTCATATTTAATCACCATGGAAATCTCCCTGCCATCCCTGTCCTCGTCATACACGTGCATTTTTAATGTGGTTTCTAAAATAAACAACGCATTTCAAAGGCAATCTCCGGTTCCAAAGACCATGACACACTTAACAAGTTCTTCCAACTTTTAAGCCTCACAAGGAATTCCCAACTGTCCAGTGATTTAACTTGTCAGATTGCTGGAATCAAGTCACTCGTACATATTACCCTTTGACCTCCAACTGGCAGCCACAGCCTTCTCCTTTGCAAAGAATGACACTCCTGCTTGACAATCCAAACTGTCTCCTCACCGTTTGCACACAGCTGTGGCAGCTGAAAGCATCTGGCACACAACATATGGAATTTAATTTCCTGATATTTACATAGATTGAGACTGTTTTTGCTCCAGACTTCAGACGGTCTTTTGCACCAGACCTTAGGGCAAAAGTTTTCAGACAACTTCATGCCCACCGCCTATACTCCCCTGCTGCAATTCACTCACTGAACAAGATGAGAATCAGAATGTTAAAGGCTGCCGGTGCTTCAGCATGTTGAAAGATTAAGAGTCCTTTACTTACTGACTTTGCTGTGTTGGTGGTTTATATGAGTTCTGTTTTCAACTGGGAAAGTCAGGGTTTTAAAATATACATGTTTTCTTGGAATTTTTTAAAACTAATTTTTTAACTTTACAACAGGTTTAGACTTACAGTAAAAGTGTGAAGATAGCACAGAATTGCAAGATACCTCACATCTAGTTTTTTCTATTATTAGCATCTTACATTGGTATGATTGTTATAATTAATGAAGCAATATTGATAAACTATTATTAATGACAGTCCATATTTGATTCCAATTTCCTTACTTTTGACCTAACGTCCTTTTTCTGTTCCAGGATCCCATCCGGGATACTCCATTACATTTACTCATCATGTCTCCTTAAGTCCTACTTGGCTATGACAGTTTCTCAGACTTTCCTTGTTTTTGAGGACCTTGACCATTCTGAGGAGTACAGGTCAGGTATTTTGTAGAACGCCCCTCAGTTGGGCTTTGTCTGAGGTTTTTTTTCTCATGATTAACTGAGGCTGTGTATTTGAAGGAGGAAAACGACAGAGGTGAAGTCCCATTTCCATCCCATCATATTAAGGGTACATACTATCAATGTAACTTATCACTGTTGATGTTAACCCTGATCACCTGGCTGAGGTACCATTTGTCAGGTTTCTCCACTGTACACTTACCCTTTGTTTATCCACTTTCTGTATCGTGCTCATTGGAAAGGAGGAACCCTATAGAACCCACACTTAAGGAATGGGAATCAGTCTCCACCTCCCTGAGGGCAGAGGTAATCTACATAAATTACTTGATATCCTTCTGGGTGGGAGATTTGTCTCTTTTCCCTAACTGATTTATTTATTTATTCAATCATTTATTTACATCAGTATGGACTCGTGAACATTTATTTTCTATTTAGGGTTATAATCCAGCGCTACTTCATTTCTTTTGTTGCTCAAAATGTCGGAGCTTTGGCCATAGGCATCTCTTTCAGTCGGCTCCTTTTCACATACACTCATCACTGTAGGATTTGTCTGCTTATTTCTTTTTTAAATTTCTTATTTTTTTACCATCTTTATCGGATGGTAATTGCTTTAAGTGGTTTGTTACTTGTTGCTGTATAACAAACTGAATCAGCTATACGTATACATAAATCCCCATATCCCCTCCCTCTTGCGTCTCCCTCCCACACTCCCTATGCCACCCCTCTAGCTGGACACAAAGCACAGAGCTGATCTCCCTGTGCTATGCAGCTGCTTCCCACTAGCTATCGATTTTACATTTGGTAGTGTATATAAGTCCATGCCACTCTCTCACTTTGTCCCAGCTTACCATTCCCCCTTCCCTGGGTCCTCAAGTCCATTCTCTACGTCTGCGTCTTTATTCCTGTCCTAGGTTCTTAAGAATCAATTTCTTTTTTTAGGTTCCATATATATGTGTTAGCATACGATATTTGTTTTTCTCTTTCTGACTTACTTCACTCTGTGTAACAGACTCTAGGTCCATCCACCTCACTGCAAATAACTCAATTTTGTTTCTTTTCATGGCTGAGTAATATTCCATTGTATATATGTGCCACATCTTCTTTATCCATTCATCTGTCGATGCACATTTATGTTGTTTCCATGTCCTGGACACTGTAAATAGAGCTGCAATGAACATTGTGGTACATGACTCTTTTTGAATTACAGTTTTCTCAGGGTATATGCCCAGAAGTCGGATTGCTGGGTCATATAGTAGCTCTGTTTTTAGTTTTTAAAGGAACCTCCATACTGTTCTCCATAGTGGCTATATCAATTTACATTCCCACCAACAGTGCAAGAGGGTTCCCTTTTCTCCACACCCTCTCCAGCATTTACTGTTTGTAGATTTTTTGATGAGAGCCATTCTGACCTGTGTGACGTGATACCTCATTGTGGTTTTGATTTGCATTTCTCTAATGATTAGTGATGTTGAGCGTCCTTTCATGTGTTTGCTGGTAATCTGTATATCTTCTTTGAAGAAATATCTATTTAGGTCTTCTGCCCATTTTTGGATTGAGTTGCTTGTTTTTTTGATATTGAGCTGCATGAGCTGCTTGTACATTTTGGAGGTTAATCCTTTGTCAGTTGCTTCATTTGCAAGTATTTGCTCCCATTCTGAGGGTTGTCTTTTCGTCTTGTTTATGGTTTCCTTTGCTGTTCAAAAGCTTTGAAGTTTCGTTAGGTCCCATTTGTTTATTTTTGGTTTTATTTCCATTTCTCTAGGAGGTGGGTCAAAAAGGATCTTGCTGTGATTTATGTCCTAGAGTGTTCTGCCTATGTTTTCCTCTAAGAGTTTTATAGTGTCTGGCCTTACGTTTCGGTCTTTAATCCATTTGGAGTTTATTTTTGTGTATGGTGTTAGGGAGTATTCTAATTTCATTCTTTTACATGTAACTGTCCAGTTTTCCGAGCACCACTTACTGAAGAGGCTGTCTTTTCTCCACTGTATATTCTTGCCTCCTTTATCAAAGATGTGTTGACCATATGTGCGTGGGTTTATCTCTGAGCTTTCTATCCTGTTCCATTGTTCTGTATTTGTTTCTGTGCCAGCACCATACTGTCTTGATTACTGTAGCTTTGTAGTATAGTCTGAAATCAGGGAGCCAAATTCCTCCACCTCCATTTTTCTTTCTCAAGATTGCTTTGGCTAGGTTTGCTTATTTCTTGAGCACTTCTTTACTTTCTGGCACTACAAACTGTTGCCGGATCATCTTGTATATTTCCTTTCCTTGGAACTTGTTCCTGAAATACTCTGTCTGGATCTTAGAGATCCAGAACCTCTCAACCTTTACGTGGCTTCTGCACATGAGTAGCTGTTAAAGTTAAGGACTATAAATATGTTTCCCCATAGTTAAATATCAAAGAACAACACTGCTCTGATACATGTTCAGGCACACTATATTTCCAAAGATGGTTGCAATCAACTCTCCCATTCCACAAATTCCTCTCACAATGTAACTTTGACATTGCTCTGATCAAAGCAGTGGGCCTATGTGCTCTCCCCTTAAATTTAAGTGGACTTGGCCACTGTGACAAAGTGACATCTGTAACATCTGAGGCGAGGTCATAGAAGGCAAATTCCCTAGCTTCTACATAGGTCTCCTCTGAGGTATTTACTCGTGGCATCCAGCTGTCATGCTGAGAGGAAGTCCAAACTAGTCCATGTGGACAGAGCATGTAGAAAGGCCACGTTTTAAGAGTTGTGCCTGACAGCCCATTTGAGGTCTTGGCTGACACCAACATCAAATTCAAGACATATGAGTGAAGGTATCCCAAGATTTTTCCAGCATCCAGCTATCAAGCGATACCTGGCTTATGAGTCTGCTCAGATGATGCCCCAGACATTATAGAGCAAAGACAGGTCATCCTCCCTTTGCTGTGTCCCACAGAATTCATAAGTATAATAAAATTGTTGTTTTATAACACTATTTTATCTGGGGGACATGGGGGGAGAGGTTGTTATGATGAAGTAGTAGTAACTGAAACAGAAATAGCCACCTTCTCACACTCCAAGCGACTGGCTCTTGATAGGAAAGCTAGTCCTGACCTGTAGAAAAGCCTCATATTCTCTCTTATAAGCACTTCTGATACCTGTTTCCTTCCAGTCTGTCAACTTAGTTACTTGTTTAATATCTGTTCCCTCTCCTTAGTTGTATATAAGAGCAGGAGATTGTGGCTTCTCATTCATTCATTTCTATATACTCAGTGTCTAACACAATGCCAGAAAATCAGTAGACATTCATTAAATATTTGTTGGATGGATGGATGGATGGATGCAAACAGGCATGGCTGGATGAATATGATTGTCTTTTCTGGGAATTCCTGGGAATACAGTAAAACAAAACCTTAGAGGGGAACTTCAAGATGGCGGAGGAGCAAGATGTGGAGATCACCTTCCTCCCCACAGATACATCAGAAATACATCTACACGTGGAACTGCTCCTACAGAACACCCACTGAACGCTGGCAGAAGACCTCAGACCTCCCAAAAGGCAAGAAACTCCCCACATACCTGGGTAGGGCAAAAGA
Source organism: Delphinapterus leucas (assembly GCF_059928025.1). Classification (NCBI taxonomy): domain Eukaryota; kingdom Metazoa; phylum Chordata; class Mammalia; order Artiodactyla; family Monodontidae; genus Delphinapterus; species Delphinapterus leucas. The sequence goes on along the minus strand of NC_143134.1, from coordinate 107,010,668 downwards.
AAAATCAGACAAAAGAATAGGGATGGGACGTGCATCTTGGGGAGGGAGCTGTGAAGGAGGAAATGTTTCCACGCACTAGGGACACCCTTCACTGGCAGAGACAGGGGTAGGCAGGGTGCGGGGGGAAGCTTTGGAGCCACAGAGGAGAACATAGCAACAGGGCTGCAGAGGGCAAAGCGGAGAGATTCCTGCACAGAGGGTCAGTGCTGACCAGCACTCACCATCCTGAGAGGCTTGTCTGCTCACCGGCCAGGTGGGGTGGGGGCTGGGAGCTGAAGCTCGGGCTTCGGAGGTCAGACCCTAGGGAGAGGACTGGGGTCGGCTGCGTGAACACAGCCTGAAGGGGGCTACTGTGCCAAGGCTAACAGGGAGGGAGTCCAGGAAAAAGTCTGGAACTGCCTAAGAGGCAAGAGACCATTGTTTCAGGGTGCGCGAGGAGAGGGGATTCCTTCCCCATGTGCCCAGAGAAGGCAAAGCACCACCTGAATGAGCTCCAGAGATGGGCACGAGCCACAGCTATCAGCTTCAACACCAGAGATGGGCATGAAGTGCTAAAACTGCTGCTGCAGCCACCAAGAATCCTGTGTGCAAGCACAGGTCACTATCCACACTGCCCCTCCCAGGAGCCTGTGCAGCCCGCCCCTGCCAGGGTCCTGTGATACAGGGACAACTTCCCCAGGAGAACACATGGCACATCTCAGGATGTTGCAGCATCATGCCAGCCTCTGCCACCGCAGGTCTACCCCACATTCCAATTGTAACTACCATACCCTTCCCTCCCGCTGGCATGAGTGGGCAAGAGCCCCTCAATCAGCCGCGGCTTTAACCCCCTCCTGTCTGGGCAGGGAACAGGTGCCTGAGGGCGACCTACACACAGAGGTGGGGCCAAAACCAAAGCTGAACCCCAGGATCTGTGTGAACAAAGAAGAGAAAGGGAAATCTCTACATGCAGCCTCAGGAGCAGTGAATTAAATCCCCACAATCAACCTGATGTACCCTGCAACTGTGGAATACCTGAATAGACAACGACTCATCCCAAAATTGAGGTGGTGGACTTTGGGAGCAACTGCATACTTGGGGTTTGTTGTCTGCTATTGATTTGTTTCTGATTTTTATGTTTATATTACTATAGTATTTGGCGCTTGTTATCATTGGTGGATATGTTTATTGGTTTGGTTGCTCTCTTCTTTTTATTACCTTTTTATATTAATAATTTTTTAAAATTTATTTTAATTTACTATTTTTTCCTTTCATTTTTCTTCTTTTTCTTCTGAGCCATGTGGCTGACAGGGTCTTGGTGCTCCGGCCTGGTGTCAGGATTGAGCCTCTGAGGTGGGAGAGCCGAGTTCAGGACATTGGATCACCAGAGACCTCCCGGACCCACGTAATAACAATCGGCGGGAGCTGTCCCAGAGATCGCTGTCTCAACGCTAAGACCCAGCTCCACCCAACGGCCAGCAAGCTCCAGTGCTGGATGTCCCACGCCAAACAACTAGCAAGACAGGAACACAAACCCATCCATTAGGACAGGCTGCCTAAAATCATACTAAGTTCACAGACACCCCAAAACACACCACTGGACATGGCCCTGCCCACAAGAAAGACAAGATCCAGCCCCACCCACCAGAACACAGGCACCAGTCCTGTCCACCAGGAAGCCTACACAACCCACTGAACCAACCTTACCCACTTGGGGCAGACACCAAAAACAATGGGAACTAAGAACCTGCACCCTGCAAAAATGAGACCCCAAATACAGTAAGTTAAACAAAATGAGAAGACAGAGAAATACACAGCAGATGAAGGAGCAAGGTCAAAACCCACCAGACCAAACAAATGTAGGGGAAATAGGCAGTCTACCTGAAAAAGAATTCAGAGGAATGATAGCAAAGATGATCCAAACTCTTGGAAATAGAATGGATGAAACAGAAGAAATGTTTAACAAGGACCTAGAAGAACTAAAGAGCAAACAAAAAATGATGAACAACACAATAAATGAAATTAAAAAGCCTCTGCAAGGAATCAACAGCAGAAAAACTGAGGCAGAAGAACGGATAAGTGACCTGGAAGATAAAATAGTGGAAATCATGACTGCAGAGCAGAATAAAGAAAAAAGAATGAAAAGAATTGAGGACAGTCTCAGAGACCTCTGGGAAAATATTACATACACCAACATTCGAATTATAAGGGTCCCAGAAGAAGAAGAGAAAAGAAGGGGACTGAAAAAATATTTGAAGAGATTATAGTTGAAAACTTCCCTATTATGGGAAAGGAAGTAGTCAATCAGGTCCTGGAAACACAGAGAGCCCCATACAGGATAAATCCAAAGAGAAACCTGCCAAGACACATATTAATCAAACTATCAAAAATTAAATACAAAGAAACAATATTAAAAGCAGCAAGGGAAAAATAACAAATAACATACAAGAGAATCCCCTTAAGGTTAACAGCTGATCTTTCAGCAGAAACTCTGCAAGCCAGAGGAGAGTGGGAGGACATATTTAAAGTGATCAAAGGGAAAAACCTACAACTAAGATGACTCTACCCAGCAAGGATCTCATTCAGATTCGATGGACATATTAAAACCTTTACAGACAAGCAAAAGTTAAGAGAATTCAGCACCACCAAGCCAGCTTTACAGCAAATGCTAAAGGAACTTCTCTAGGCAGGAAACACAAGAGAAGGAAAAGACCTACAAAAACAAACCCAAAACAATTAAGAAAATGGTAATAGGAACATACATACTGTTAATTACCTTAAATGTAAATGGATTAAATGCTCCAACCAAAAGACTAGCTGAATGGATACAAAAACAAGACCCGTATATATGCCGTGTACAAGAGACCCACTTCAGACCTAGGGACACATACAGACTGAAAGTGAGGGGATGGAAACGGATATTCCATGCAAATGGAAAGCAAAAGAAAGCTGCAGTAGCAAT